>NW_023339751.1:7044559-7062517 GCF_004916995.1 Morone saxatilis
CATGCTGGTGCAACACTGGGCATGTGTATGCGCCGTAGTCCAGCCCCGCAAACCCGCCCACCACCCGCCCCTCTTCCCTTCGGTGCGTCTCGGTCCGCCCGCAGCAGTCTCCTTCTCGGCGAGGGTTCACTACAGAGATGGCTGCGAAAGTGTGCAGATCAGTACTCCTGTTGTCCCGGAGCAGCGGAGCGGTGGCCGGCAGCCTCCCCGCACTTGTTGTCTCTTCACAGCGACATCATCAGCACATAAGACCGGTAAGTCCCAGGACATCTGTGTGCGCACAAGGGGAGAGGTGTGGGACCGGGGGGCAGGCAGGCTGGACCCGGAGAGAAAAGCAGCGGTGGTGGTGGCGGCTGGGCTGGCTAAGGAAGTAAAGCTAACTAGCCTCAAGATTTTCCGTTCATGTCTTTTCACGGAGAGGTGAGGCACAAGATGAGTCATGAATGTGTATGCCGACCCGGTGCCGTGTGGTTATTTTAATCCACAGTGGGACGTGGAGCTTTTGACAGAGGCAATGCAGTTTTTTTTTTTTTTTGGAGCGCTTGCTGAAGCCCATTAACACCCCACTGCTGACACTGCCCCGCCGTTTACTGTACCCAGCCCTTCAGACACTCTGCCCTGCTTTCACACAATGCCTCATATGTCTTCTCCCGCGTCCTTCAACTTTGCAGGCGTATTATTTTCCCCCTCTCCAACCAGTGTTTGTTCTGATTCTGTGTGTGGATTTGAATGCGATCCCGTTTTGAAGCTATATTCCTGCAGTAGATGTTGGGATCGGTTTCATCACCGACGGCCGGCGGATGGGTGTCTTATGTTTGTTGCATTAAGGATGTTTGGTGTGAGCAGCTTTAACGGGCTGCAGCAGCTTTTCCTGAAGGTTTTGGTTGACAGTCCATGACCGATGGTTCCCCACCATCTCTCTGCTTCTTACATGCTGTGTGAACTGCAGTGTGTGTGTGTGTGTGTGTGTGGTGGTGGTGCAGAATAACTCAGAATAATGAACCCAGAGCTAGAGAAGAAAACTACAGTTGTGCTTGTGTGTTTGTGTGTGTGTGTGTGACAGATAACTCTCACTGTTTATTCATACACACACACACACACACATATGAGACTTCACAGAGACATGGACACTTGGATGATGTCAGACTCTCCAGCCAGCCTGCTGTTTCTCCCCTCCCTGCGGGTGTTTCCCCATTCAGCTGGGAGATCCTGGGTTTTCCTGCAAGCTGATGTGGGCCCTTTTTTTTTTTTTTACACGGACACTGTAGCAAAAGATTGCAGCCGCAAAAAAATGCTCACAATAACAGCAAGGTAATTGTGTTTACCAAGCTGTCACTACAGTGCAGTAGTTGCACATCTTGTTCTTGCCTTTGTGACCCACTCCCTCTGCTGAAAGTCTGAGCCTCCACAGCGGCTGCCTGAGGAGGGAGGTGAGGCACAGGGTGGATTTGAATACGAAGGAATGAGGAAGTCATGGCTGCTTGAGAGCTACTTTCACAGTAGCTTGGAGTACTGTGATTTTTTTTTTGTGATTCTTCTCTTTGCCTTACTCCTTTTCTGTCTTTCTTTTAATTTTTTTTACTCTATTTGTCTTGCGATTACCTTCCCCCCTCTCTCTCATGTTTTTTTTTCTGTCTCACTCCTTCCTTACACAAACACTAGCACACTTGCCACAGGCCTTGTGAAATTAAATGAGGCTCTTCTTCCTGTGAAACAGACCGGTCTGGAGGTTAAGTAGCTGTCAGAATAGACTCGCTTGGTCCACATCTCCACACCGGCCCCTGGTGCCGTCGCCCACTGTGAACTATTACAATAGAGCACATTTACCCCCGTGGAGAGGTAATATTCTCCCCTCTTCTGAAATAAGTATGCCTATTTGAATTTCCCTCTGGATAAATAAAATATCCATCTATCTATCTATTTGAACCGTAAGTGATTTAACAGAGGGAGTTGCGGCTCACTGTGTTTCGGCAGACTTGGCCCTAATAAGTTTTCATTTTATTTCAGTCCGCTCAGGTTGTAGTTTTGTTTGCTTGTCATATTGTGTCTTCGTCCATTGGAGCGTTGCTGCGGCTGCAGTTCCTAACTCGGGCCTGTCACAGTGTGACAGCCAAGCTTCTGTATTCATTTGTGACTCCTTCACTGCAGCGTGGGAACTCTGTTTTCCACAGTGGTGTCTATAAAGCTGCAGTGGGACAGGTTCTTATGAGTTGTCATTAAGCATGTAGTGTCTCTTAGCTGGGCATTGTTCCTCAAAAGAGAAGAAAGAGAGAGAACAGGTCTGACTGCTGCTTCTGTAACGCGGTGCAGACGTGATGGGTCAACCCCCCGGGGATGCAAAGCAGACTGTGGGCTCCAACGCTCACATTTAACCTGCGCCGAATTACTATTGAGTCAGCTGTCATATAAAATGCTGCTGTCCTGAAGTGTGACAGGGGAGTTGAGTCATTGTGAATAAAGAGTCCTTGTAAAAGGGTTATAAATGACAGGGTGAAGTGGGGTTTTCTGTACTAGGATTTGGGTTAGGGTTAGCAGGTTAAGTTAATATTTCCATAGGCCATGTCTAGAAGTATAGAGAAAATCAAATAGTGTTTTCTTTAGTTATTTATTTCCATTTAAGCCAACGTGCTCATCAAAGCTGAGCAGTTGGTGGCTGTAGTCTTTTGGGCCAGGGGGTCGAGGCCCACTCCTGGCTTTTAATCCAATCAGTGTAGGAGTAAACTAATTTATCCCCGCTGCCTTCACGGGCTCAGTGCTGAAGTTATCCGGATTAGTGCGATAAGAGAGTGACTGTCAGTTTGTAGCTGTGGTCTGCTATAAAGGCGATAAGATGGTTGAATGATTGATAAACCTGTCCACCGCACAGGCAGTTTCATTAATGTAGTCCTGCCCTTTGTGGACTAACTGGTTTCTTACTCCATTCACAATCTCATATTTACACGTATAATTGAGAGTGGAAACCAGTATATTGTATGGAGGCCCAAACATTTTGACATGAAATGATGAATGGACTGTCACATTAGCTGCCATTTTGTAAAGGCTAATTAACGGTTTTATCCTCCACTTTGACATGATTGACAGGTGTATGGCCCTTTTCTGTGTGGAAAATAATGGATGGCATTTTTGTGTTGAAGCTTTTATTGGCTTTCTCTTCTCAGATCTTATCATATCATGTCTGGTACTCCTGCTGGAGAGGAAATCTCAATAATCTCTGGTCAGCGCGGCTGTACTGTTCCATCTTTTCATTGATATTTGATTACTATCTGTACACTGAGGCAATTTTAATGGGCATGATGTGCAGTTTGGAGGGTTTTCTTTAGTGGGTGAGAAAATTGATCTAAGTTTTCCCGGGGGGTTTCATAGACTCTTGCTAGGTAATGTGAGGTGAAGTAATATGATAGAATTTCAGTCATTCGAAGGTATGGTTTAAAAAATCATTGATTTGTTTGATTTGTTTGATTTGTTACCACCGTTGCTGCTGCTGGTCTTTCCACTTTCCACATTAGCATACAGTATAAACTGGCTCTGGTAAAGTGCTACCTATACCAGACTAGCTTTAAAAAATGCTTTATTAAGTACTTTATGAACCTCAAAAATTAAGAAATTTAGGCTAGGATTGCATAAAAGAGGAACCTGTTTCAGGGCTGAGAGCTATTAAGTTGTCAAATAATAAACCCAGATCAGCAATGTAACAATATTAAATATTCATATCAAAAAAGGTTCAATGAAACAATTTGCACATTTGTTTGCTTAAGTCTGGTCTCGGACCGATAATCATTCAGAAACAATACAGTGTAACTCAGCATTAAGCCATTTTTTATATATATCCCCACTAAATCAAACAAGTCCACTACTGGCTGCCCTCTTCTTCAGTGTTTGAATTAGTTTTAGGTAGCAGGCTGTAGAGCAATGAACAGGAAATAGACAGACAACCAATCTTGTGTCACCGGGCAAGCGGGCAGGCCAGGCACTCTGCTTCAGTGGCAACCTATCTTAGTTAGACCAGTGTCAAGCTACAGAATGACTGCATTTACCTTGATGAATTTGCCCTTGTAGAGGACTTCAGTACCCAGTAAAACCTTGAATTTGTCACAAGCTGCGACCCCTATGTGTTTGTGATTTTTGTGTTCCAGAAATGAGGCCATGTTGCTACACCAGTATATCCTTTGTTGTGTTAGTAAAGCGGCGTGACCCTTTTTAGTACTGCTGTTTGCTCTCATTTGTTTGTGTGTGGGCAGGGGATCAGGGTAAAAGGTAAGCTAGAGATGGATGGATGGATGAACAAACAGCAATTAATCATTTGATCATCAAAGGAGCAACACAAGATACTGAAAGATATTAGTGCTGAACTGAATAATATCACTCTAATTTAAAAACAGTGGAAAAACAAATGCAGATGTGCAGCAAATACAGAAAATTGTTTTAATTTGCATTTACTTGACATTTACTATCAAACAAAACAATATTCTTTTGAGATAATTGTTTTGGAACAATTTGGCTGGTATGTGAAGCACACAATCATATTGTTCCGCTATAACTACTGCTATAGCACTATTTTAAAAGTTGTGACTCGAGATCTTGACACCATATGTGGTCTCATTTTTTTCCTGTGAGACTCATGTTTCAGTGCCTTTGCTGGCATCTCATGGCAGTGTAGTAAAAGTGTCACAGAGCACCTCACCATTTAACAAAATAACAGAGTGTGTGTTGTCAGCTTGGTACAGTGATGAAATGCGGATGGCTTTGTTTCTGACAGAGCTCCTGTCAGCTCAAGTGGCGATCACCCTGGCCAGCAGTAACCAGAGTAATTTCCAGTGTCTGCTATGGTCTGGGAGCTGTATGGCTGACCTGGCAGGCGTTGTGTGCATTGGTGCATTTGTTCAGCTGCAGCCCCTTTTTTTTTTTTACCATTTTCTACAGTCTCCATCATCCTTCTCACTGTTTCCATTACAATTAGGTTGACAGGTCTGTGAGCTGGTTGAGCCAAAGCCTGAGTATCTGAGAGTCAGATTCATCAGAGCTCAGTGTTGACATAGTTCTTGGTGAAATAGGCAGTTCAAATATAAGCCTGAAGAGACTGAAGAGCTAACATTCTTACAATATTTCAACATCTCATTGACTAAAGTGGGTCATTATACTGCATTTGTTGGGTATTGTATAGTGAAAACCACATTACAACATCTCATGGCACTTCTTGATGTTTTAATGTTTTTGTTAATTGCTTCAAGTACTGCTGCAGGTACCCCTCATAGAACAGCGTGCAAAACCGCTTCTACTGCAGGTACTTACACATGCCCTATGAACAGCTGTGTAGTTTGTCATATGACTGCACGATAAAAAAACATGCATTTCAGTTATTTCACGGTCATAGGGAGAAGAAAAACTCTTTGCTTTTCCCTCTTGAGCTTGGCTAGATCTCCAGACATATGCTGGTGCGTGTCCTGTTTCCCCTGTGCTTTCTTCTGCTAATTTCCCCCGTGCTCTCTCAGTCCATCACATTACAGCACCTGCTAAGCACAGTGACCTTTCTCACGCTCACCAGCTGCTTGCCCTGTGGTCAAAAGAACTTTCCTGGAAGATGAAAACATTTAGTATCAGACACTTACTCAAGTGTCCCAACCCCCATTCCTTGTTTGTATACAGTGTAGTTATTATTTTAATGCTTCAGCTCCTTACTAGACTGAGGGGCCGCATGCTTCTGTAATCTGGTGTTTATTATGGGGATGCTGTAGTATTGTAATGGATGAGACTATTGTGATGGCCCCAGTCCTCATTAGTACTCTAGAAGGGATTTCACCCTTGAAGAAGTAAATGACTGGCAAACCTATGTTGTTGGCATAGACTAATTAGATGCTTCCCATGTTTCCATGTGGCCCAGTGTGTCTCCAGTCAAGTCTGAAAAGGACATTAAACTAGGCCAACGTGTGTAATGTGATGATGGATGGAGGCAACGCTTGGTTACACCCTCTCATCTCTGGGACGGTCGGGTTGGTGGCATCCCTTGCCAGGAGGGCAGGTGAGGCAGCTGTTACAACCTATGAAGGTCATCGGCGGCCCAGCCTTTCATGCTATTAGATCTAGGATTGGGCTCATTATTCTGACAGCAGAACTAATCTGTGGCAATGCTGGGTCCAAATGAGCAGTGTAAATTAGACTGGGAAGATCTAGGTAGTATGAAGGTCAGGCATGCCCAAATCTGTCAAAGAATATGTGACAGTTAATGTGAAAGCATTTCCAGATTGAGGTGGTCTGCTGTCATTTTTTGTGGTCCACTGGGTCCAGACCAGTTTGCCTCCTCCACCTAAACCAGCATGACAATGGCAGTTTCATACTTCTGAGTAGTAGTTCTGCAATTTAGATACTGTACTACCGTATTTGTGTTTTGATGGGCTTCTTTGGACTCGAAAATAATGTTTTATTCATTATTACATTCCTTGATTTGCATAAAACCTTGGCCAGTTGAAAATTACACAGGAGCTACAAAAGTACAATGGAGGAACAATATGAGGGGGTCAGTTATATCCGCAGGCCAGAGAACCTTAAAAATAGGACGGCCTTAATTGCAAATGGCCGTGATGTGGGTATGCCAGTATTTTACCTGAGTGTACTCATGTGTGGTTGTCTACCTTTCTTTAGTTGAAGGTCCTCTCAAGGTGCTGTCACACCAAAATTCTCTCCTCACTGGTTTCATTGAGAAAAGAAGACGAGATGCATTTGCTTCCTGTCTGACCCCACCTTGTTTGCTTTGTTCAATTCGATTGAACTTTGCCCTGTAAAATACCAAGACTCTCCAATATGCAGCTAATTAGCAAGAAGGGGGGTGAGGTTGACTTTTCCTTCAAGAAATATTGATTGTTTATACAAGTTCATAGTGAATTAATACAAGTGGACAGATTAGGACGGATGCCACGGAGAGCGCAGGAACATTGACAGTGGGAAGTGACAATTAGGCTTTTGATGAATAGGCGTGTCATTTACAACTTGTGAATGCTATCTCCAGCAGGCTGGCAATATTTCCAGTCTAACCTGACTCTCTTTCAAAGCAGTCAAGATTAGATAGACTTTGTATCTTAATAAATGTAAAAACAGATTATAGTATGTACAACTTGTCATATCAGCCCCATGATAGAGCTCCATTCTCTGAACCCATTCTGCCCAATATTTCACCCATGCTCCCACTTATCTACATTGTGCTGCTTTATTGAATTGAAAACAATATGGTATATTGAATCTGACGGATTCCATAATTTACAATTGAGCGATGACAAGCAAGAAACAATCATATCAGGGCAGGGCAGCCAGAGGAGAATCATCACTGTAAGTCAGGCAAGCAGGAGAGAGGAAACTGGCTTAGCTGTCAACAGTGAGGCAGTTCATAATTGGAATTGGTAGCATTATGTATGAATGAGTCTTGTTTTACTGATGGATTAATGGCTGGGAAGTTGTTCAGAGGAATGTTGGGACTGTGTGATGTGAGGATTCCCTCGGCCTCAGGCTCACCTCTTTCACTGAAGAGAAACTGGGTGAGAAGGCCTGCCTCTCATTATAGCTTTTCGCATCTCACTGCCAGCAGAACCGAAAGGATTATTGCAACCGTCTAACCACAACACAATTTGCTTCTAAATTGGAGTTTTTACTCAGAAGACCATTACCCTGTTTCCAGCAAAATAAGACAAATACATAAAAAAAAAAGGTCAATCAACTTTATTTTATTTTACTTTGTTAAACTCCTACTGCCAACTTCAGAATAGCTGTGAATATCAGCACCCACCAAAATATAATGAGTACGGCTTTTAGAAGCATACATCTAAATGAGATCTATCATGTATGATGGTAAAGCAGGAGCATTTGAGATCCCTGACAACTGATTTGAGTATAATAGCTCTGTAAATTATTTATGTATGCATACAAGTCGGTTAGAAACTCGTAGGAGGAATATAACATTACTGGGCATTTAAGCAAACCATTATGTTCTATTATAGTTATATATAGTTTGACCAAAATAGAATACAACATTCATTGCAGATGTTGGAGACAAATGTTGAAAGGCAAATAAAGCGCACAAATTACTAAACAGTTCACTTTCAAAGGGGGATCCCTGCAAACTTAAACATGCTAATTGTTCTCTAATCGCTTGGATGCCCCCTCCCACACACACACACACACACACACACACACACACACAATAGTAGTCCTTGCTGTTGTTCTGGATCGTGCACTGGGGGCTATTATGGACAGAGGCCTTGAATTTTCAAGTTCCGTTACAGCTTTTTGTCCGGTGATCGGTTGAGAGTACGGGCCGCAGATGTCTCCCCCGATAAAGCTGGTTGATCTGTGAGGTGCAGAGGACGGCTGAGGCGGCTCTGCATGTATTTTGGAGTTGTGATCTGCGTGGTGGAAACATTTAAGTTACCGGGAAATGAGGGCTTTGCTGGTCATGCTTAAACAGGAATGTATGCGAGAGCTGTGACATCATCCGGTTTGTGTTGAGGTCCTGGCTGTTGGGGGTTGTGTCGACTTGAGAGGATATTCGCTCTCTCCGGTGGCTTAGTGAGGCGGGATGCAAGGGGCGGCTGCCGTTCCTTGTTCATTTTAGCATCGGTTCACTTTGGTCCTATTTACGCTGGGTGCTTGCAATGGCATTCGTTACAGACGTCAAAATAGAGTTTGTTTACGCTTGCATACATGTTAAACCCACGCTTGTGACAAGAGCAAATAAAAGACTCCTGCAGATTTGACGTGGTTCCTTTTTAAAGGGTATTTTAGCAGAAATGTAACTTGTCATTAGACTTTCTCCTGATCAAAGCAAATCTAAAAGTAGCAGATACTAAAATGTATACTAGTTGATATGGATTCAGTAGCATAATGGTGTATTATTTAACAGTTTCTAAAAGGAGTTACCCTGCAGAGATTTTCTTAGGTAGGGTTTCATGCTATTTCACAGTTCAGCAGTTTTAACGCCCCAAGACTGCTAGCTAACAAACATGGTAAAATATAACAATAATAAAATGAAAACACACATTAGATTTGAATGTAAACATAAATGTATTAGTTTACAGGACAAATCCACAGTTTACCTTTAAAGAGTAACTTTCAGTCAGTTGTGTGAGTGAAACTCAAGCTCTTACTGCCTGGTATAGACATTAAAACAACAGTTACGTATATAACTAGGGTTCTGTGAATTGTGGCTTGTGGCCAGATGCAATATCAAGGCATAAAAATGGCTGACAATGAATGAAACATGCTGGTGTAGAATGATCTGACAGCTGGGTGTGTTAAGTCGCTCTTTTATGATGTCATGGGTTTTGATAGCCTCAATCATCTTGCTGGGCTTAAGGAAGCTGTCTCGTTTTTAAGTGTTCAGATGGAGGGGTCCTTTTAAAACATGATATAACTCTGTATCTCAGAAACAAGTTGTTGCCTGGCAGCTGCTCAGAGACAACATGTGGTCTGAAAGGTCATGACAGGAAAAGGGATGTCTGCCCCCCACAAACAGCACAGTATGTTAGAGTGAAACAGGCTCTGCTGTCTCTCAGCTGCTTCAAAGCCCATTTATGCAGACTCATCAAACTTCACTGTCTCTGTTTTGTCCCACTTCGCTTTTACAATACCAGCCTGCTATCTGCCTGAAAGGAGCTGTCTGTGCTTTCTGAATGATGCTTGTGACAACCTCATTTCACAACCAGAAGTCAAGAACGGCGATTGATCAGACTCTGAGCACATCCAGGGAGTCAATGAGCAAGACTCTGTTCGGCCTGGCGCCCAGCTTGTTTGCACTGTAATTACCCAGATTGCAGCAGTGCCATGGTAGACACAAGCACACACAGGGGATTCACCATGGAGAAAACAAACAAAGGTGCACACCTCTGTCCAGCAATGGACTCTAAGCCCTCAAGTCCCATTGTTTTTTTTGTGATGATTAGGTGGACCAGAGAGACCAGACAAATGGCTCACGACAAGCTCAATTATAAGTCAAGCGAATGTTTTTTTGGTATGCATGTATATATTTTTTTCTAATAGATCTCCTGTTGATAGGGAAGCCTGTCTCCTCTGACTACTTAACTACTAGTTTTAAATGAATCAGGGATCTGAGCTTTGAGCCTTACCTCTTTTAATTAACTCTTGTATTAGCACAAGTGGATCAATGGCTAGAGACACACCTGGAATAAGCATGCCTGTTTCATAGAGCTGAGCTGTACGAAACAGCCGTGTATGGCCATAAAAGGAGATGGGAAAGGGTCAGATATGCGGTAAAGTGGTGGTGGTGGGGATTAAGGCTGTCTTTTTTTTTTGCTGCCTCAGCACTTTGAAGCCTCATTCACACTAACCCCTCGTTTTAATGGTATTCTATATTTCTGTGAGGACTGGAGGTTTTGACCAGATAATCCTATTAGACGGGTATTGTGCAACTGTTGTGAGACCTGGGAAATACGGTCAAATTATCATATCGCAGTTAGGGCCTTATATAGGAGGAACGTAATGTAGTATAACTGTTGACTACTGTGTATTCGATTGAGCTTTTCAATTCACATACACTGTGCGACTTAATCTTATTCCTTTTTTGACACTAACAGCTATGATGTGCGCTAAATAATACATAGTGTCCAATTTACACATATACTACAATTGCTATATGGCTGTACAGTTGGCCTATATAATGAGTTTACTCACTGAAATCAAACTATCCTCTGGACTGTTGCTGAATTGAAAACTGATGAATGGCTCATTGGTTGAGTGACAAAATGTCAACAACTCTACAATAGAGGGGCCACTGTGTAATATGGATAACGTCTCCTATCATGGTATTATGTGATATTGATCATATATATTGTAATAGTGTAAATGATGTCAATTTTTTCTATGGAGTCACTTGAAAATCTAAAAAATCAAGGTATTTTGCATGTAGTGCAGTTACATAGTGTAAATGTAAATCCTGACCTTTGGTTTGTCACATTGACCACAAAACAACCAGAGATAGTGTGTTAAAGGGGTCGTTACCTATTGCAAACTGTAGAAAAATCTCTCTTGGTTGACAAATTGATATTGTCATTTGACCCAACTTAACAACGGGCCAATCCATCATGGCCTGTTCTAAAACACTGTCCTGTGCCTCGGTGTTCTGCCTTCCTGTACGTGAAAGTCAGTGAGGACTTAGAGAGGCTGATGTGTGAGAGATACAATCTTGTCTCTGCTCAAAGGCACCTCTGGGAAGCAGGGCAGTAAGTAAATTGCTTATGTAAATAGCTCTGGTGCAATAATCCTTTGTTGATGAGGTCTCTGACGTGACGGTCCGACACGGAAGATTTTGAAATTCTTTTGTTTTCTGGATTAGAAGAGCACTTCACTCACAGCGGTATCAGGACATCAGTTTAAGGAGGGATGTCCAATAACAACAGCAGCACTACAGATATATAGTGTTTGAGTAAAACGATGGCGACTCGTGGTCTCATTAGCGGTCATTGAGACTAAGTGTCTTTGTTAATGAAATCCGACAGCCATAATTGTTGTTCTCGGTCATTGAGTTAACACCACGCTGTTTGTAGGAGCTCATCTTTATGGTGCAACTGCAGTGTGGTAATAAGCATGACATTCATGTAGGCTTATGCTAATTAGCACTATCAGCATTGTCGGGAAGAACTTTTCCCTTGAGCTCTGACAGTGTTTTCAGACTGAAGTCTTTTGGTTGCTCACTTAATAGGCCGGGACTGTGTTGCAGGTGTGCTATAGCTTTGTATGACAGACTTGTGAGAGCATTAAGAAAATATCGATCTTTAATTATTCAATTATGTGCCTGTGCATACACACTCCTTTATTGATGGATATTGAGGAAGAAGCTGTTGACCTCAAAAATGCCTGTGGTTCCTTCATCCTCATTCCACACACTGAGGTCAAAAGGCAACGGACTGCAGAGTCCCACGACCTTTTGCCAGAGAAGGTTAGCGATGACCCAGCTGCCCACTCTTCACACTGCTGTCTGGCATGGATGTGTGGCGCATACTCTGCAGACCTTGCATCAGCTTGAAACAAACACACAAGCCTCTCATAACTTCACACACGAAACCTGCTTTCTCTTGTGAGGCTGGAGATTGTCAGTCAGCTGTTTGTGTGAACGCTTGTTCAAAGCCTTTGATTTGAATTGAAGCTGTGAGCAAAAAAGCCAGGCAGCACAGAGAGGTGGAGATACTAGACATTTCCATTCTCACTATACTGTTACTCATCCTTTGCCAGCTAGCTAGTGCTCCACCATTCTATAAATAGGTTTAAGGAGATGGTGGAGAAGAGACTTTGTTGGAGGATGCATTTCCATGGAGACGGTCTTCAATGGGCTTTGGCTTTGCGATCAGAGAGCTATTGTGGAGGACAGGATTCAGGACCAGTTTAACTAAAAGTATGTATTTACATTCTCTGTCTCGTTGTCAGGACAGTGTTGCCATAGCTGTCTGGGAAAGCCAAATTAGAACTAACTTGTTCCTCACTGCTTGTTGCAGAGGTCAGAGCCAACATCAAATACTGCAGTAGCTGCAGCAGTTGCAGCAGCATCCCCATTTTGCTTAGGAAAAACATGTACTAAGCTGTTGCTAACCACTTTTGTGCTTGTAAAGTTTACGTCATTGTACCATGCTTTTTCACACACACACACACACACACACACACACAGGCAGTATGCAAAGCACATACAACACTGCTGCCTCCCCTCATGCATGCAAAATATCTTCTGTGGACAGACTCACAAATGCAGATTCAAATTGTATTTTCATAGATGAGTCTCTGTGAGTAGAATCGTGTGAGGCTTTTTTACTGCGGTGGAATCTCATGACCCACTGGCAGCTTGTATGAGGCATGTGAATGTGTCTGCCTCACTATAATGGTGCTCCATTATGTTGCTCTTAAGGTATTTAAAAGTAGTCACATTTTGAGCTTTTGCTATATTAAATTATTTGACTAATGTGTGTAACAGAGTCTAACTGTTTTCTCCAGGGTATTGATCTAAGAGTGGGTGGGGCTTTTCACCATTCCTGTGGCACTGGAATGAAAATAGTGCTGTTTCCACTGTGCATATAGAAAAGCTCACACGATTCACATCTCTCTGATTCTGTTATTTGTGTCTCTTCTGTGTTATTTTGCTTGCTGTATATCCTATCTACAGCAAAGCCCCACAACTTCCCTATTATATGCAGGGAGAAGACAATCATCTGCTTGTCATAGAAAGGTCACAGAGTTATTCCTCTATTCAACCACTGCATGGAGATCAAATGCTTGTCATTCTGCCAGACAGTTACCAGGTTGGTCATCAGCCTGATTGTTGTTTTCTCAGGGAAAATAGTTAAAGCAGTGAGGATGCAGAAGAGCTGAGCTTAGCATCAGAGTGGATCAGTGATGTACCTCCAGCTGAGTTAGCAGCTTGCACTGCCAGAGCCTCTACCGACCCGGGTACTGAGGGGAACCCTGGGGAAATCCTAACATGGAGATGGAGGGAAAAGAAGGGAGGTATGGAGACGTGAGAGGGAGAGAATGTGGGGGTTTAAGAAGAGGTTAGGAGTATCTTATTTTTTAGGCAGGTAATAACAACACAATTACTGCTTTTTTTTGTTTTTAGCCTTAGGCAGCGCTTCTAAAGTTACAATGTTTTGAGCTGTCTTGTAAATCCAGGTATTTTACAACAGCATTAGAAGGACGTGAGAAATTCTCCTTGCCCAAAATCAAGGCCACAAAGTGCATCTGCATGTGACTAACAGACTGATTTTGAGGCGAGAAGAGAAGTAAACAGGTTACTGGAGCTTTTCAAAAGTCCTGGTTCTGCTGTTGCCTGGGTAACACAGTGAAAATGTCCTTTTTCCAACAGAGAATTGAAGGTTATCCATCTCATTGTCTCCTGCTCTCTGCTTCTGATGCAAAAATGGTTACTCCATGCTTGACACCATCTCATCTAACAGGATACTGTACAGCATTTCTCCGTGCAGACATGTAGAAAGCCTTCTTTACAACTCAGCTATTGGGCCACTGCCCTGCACTCTTCACTTCCTCTTTGGAATAAATGTAACGCTACGATGCACAGGCAGTTTTCACTCCAGTCTTGAATTATTGAATTGCCTATGAGGCTTTCCTTAGAATTTATACTTCCTTTGATGCAAAATTGAATATAAATCATTATTTTGTCAAATATAATTTGAAGAGAGTAGCTGCTGCTCAGTGTCTATCTTATTTTGCAAATGTCACAAATACCCACAGGGAAAAATGCATTAAGTCTCATTTGTGCATTCTGTTGCTTTATTTCCTTTTTGGTTTACCACCCTGTGTTCGACTGACATCTTTCTTACAAACCAAAATACATTTTGCGTGTCTAAGACCGTGTCCCGTGTCAGAGTAGGTTAGTTTCAGTTAGTCTGTTCCCCTCACATGGCCTCACACAAACAGACTGGAATTAATTGATCAGAATAATTGCTACTCGTATCAGATTCTGAGCTTCTTTTGTAACGCAGAAAAGAACAAGATGGGAGAGAGTTGTATCGAAATGTCGATATGATTGTGATACCTGTACGTCACTGGCAACCATGGTCAGCGCCCTTGGTAACCAAGTCATCACTTCCAGTAGCTGCTTCACAATAAATGCCTCGCAGTAGCTGATGGGAAAACGTTTGATGAGAAGGAGCAGCACAAAGTGTTGAGTTTGCATTAATAATATCTAACATACAGTATCTCTTAAGCAGGGCTATAATATTGCAGGTCAGCGCAGTTACTTCCCGATATAAGGGTGCAGTGAAAATGATACACAAGCTCAAGTGTGCTAACAAGCTGGTTTAAGAAGCACATACTGTAAGTGAGAGGACAAGCCCTTCAGTCAAGTGGTGTGGGTGGAAGTGGTGAGTAATCCTGTAGCCCTCAACCCACAAAATCTGTTAAAGCTTTAAATGTGTGAAAGTGATTTTCATCCAGCCAATAAATATTCTAATGGCTGATTGAAAAGGTTGATTGGGAAAGCAGTTTAACATGTGCCATTAGCAGTCAGAACACGGGTGGCCTTGACGGTATATTTGTGACACAGCGTTTTGAATTTCACAGCCGATCATAGACTAGAACCAGCAACTCCTATAGAAACGTGTCCTAAGGTGAACCAGCTAACCCTATCCTATGCAAGTTTCTCCAGAGGCAAATGACAGGCCCATAAAAATGTGATTGATGTGGTTGACTAGAATTACAGTACAGGCTGAACTGCAATGTTGTGAAGCCAGTCTCCTAAAAAAGCAGGGTTACTGGAGAGAGCATCTGTGCTGATTGGTTGTATAACCTGAGCAAGGCTTACCTTGCAGACCCACAGTGTGCAGAACTCGTGCAGTTGCCCAGTGGGCTCATGCAGCAGCTTAATCTTATAAGCAACTACTTGAAAAGACCCTGAGCTTTTTCTGCTGTCTGTGTAGAATTAGGGCCACTTAGTTTGGGAACCCACCAATACAGTGTGTAAGCTATATTTAACTTGATATATACAACATTTGGCTGTGTTACTTCATTTTATACCTAATTGCGTAAGCAGTGAATGTTGGTATTGACTGCTCCATTTTGAAAGATTGAATATGTGTGTTTTCTGTTCCAGTATTATATTCTGGCACGGCTATTCATGTAGCGTTGTGCCAGTAGGTGGTTCTTGCTATTTGTGGCTTTCACAGTTGCTAAGAATGAGCACTTTGTTATGATTACACACAGAGAGAGACCTGCAGACATGCAGAGACACACACTCAGACAGAATTTTCTCTTGCACAGTCCCTCCTCTTTTTTCTGATGCTGATGGTGTTCACTCCGTCTCTCTCTCTGTCATGTGCCTGTGCTTCCTCCCCCTCACGCCCACGCTTCTACTTTCTGTGCTGCTGATCATCAGCTTTATCACCATGGTTTGGAGGACGTGTATGTGTCTTTTGTATAAGATAAAGCAAACAATATGCTCCATACAACATTTTTAGTTTCCCCTCTATCCAGTGGCTCTAACCTCGTCACTGCGGTCTCTTTTTTAAATCCTTTTTTGTCCTTCCTCACTTCTTCATATTCAGTCCACTCTTGTTTACAGGACCTTAAGTCCTCCCTTTTAAAAGCTAGATGGAACAGCGAGGTCTTTAAAAGTGTGATAAAGTAAGCAATGTTTGTTCTGACATTTCCAGGCCATTCCAGCTTTCCTACAATACTAGCAGTATTATGGTGTTGCTCTCTCTGTCCTTCTAAGCTTTATTTGGGTAACACCTGGGGCAATAAATCAGGAAAATATTTTTATGGTAGACGTAGGACTTTTTTCTAGCGTGTATCAGCCTTTGTGCTGCGTGCACAGGCCTCCCGTTCTGTCCTGTAGTCTCTCTGCCTGCTTTCCTTTCTTTGTCTGTTCTCCGGCTCTTGTAGTCCCAGAGACACCTGGGGATGAAGCTGCTTTGTTGCCGTATTCCATTATGAATGAAGGCAGTTTTCAGCCCGCCCATTCATCTCTGCTGCACCAGGAGACGCTAAGCTGTCAACCCCACTCTCCGCACAGCCCGCCTTCATGACCCTGTTTTGCGTATATGTGTGTATCCCACATGAACAGTGGATAAATGGCAGAGGAGGTAGTATGCATACGCTTGTGGGTGTCTGTGTTTCTCAGGTGGTAAATGGTGAAGGCAGACACTGACCATACAGTCTTCTCCCCTTCGGTCTGGTTTATATTGGTTTGCAGGAACCCTGCAGCGTGGCTCTGGTCATTTCTTTGTCCAGTCCTACAGAAAAGCAAACACAACCCCACACCAGAAGACCCCAGCCGTTGGGTTGACGGGGAATCTGACCGTCCTAGTTTGAGTCCTTCACTTCCCCTCAGCTTACCAGGACAGGTTATTTCTACCTATCCAAGATCATGTCTTTATATGTCTGCCTCACATCAGGGAAAATCCAGGGAACCCCCATGTAATTGGATCAGTTTTCCTTAGCTACTAAAGACATTCATTGCACCGCTGTCAGTCAGCAGCCCCCACTCCTCTTTACCCTGCACGTGCAGTCACTGGGTAACAGGGTGTGCTTAATGTGTTGGCAATTTCATTTAACTCCCCCTTTCCTCTCTCCTATCTCACTCTCTTCATCTCTCCTCTCAGTGGCCAGTGATTGCCTGCAGCCTCCCCACTTTCTCCTCTCTTACCCTTCTCCACCCCCCATCTCCCCGGGGCTGACTGCTGTTCTCCTACTAGTGAGGGAGATTTGGAGAGGGTGAATGAGCAAGGCAGTAGGAAGAACTGAGAGAGCAAGATAAGGGAATGGGGAAAGATGGCCAGATCAGAGTGGGAATAACTTAAATTGTACAGTAACAAATGTTGACCACATTGGTGCAGAGTCATTGAAAAGTTGTAGGTTGTCCTGCTGACATGGGACTTCAAAGAGAAAGTGTAGAGAAGACAGACTCTACATGTCATACTCTCTATGTACTCAGCATGCAATATTAAATAGCTGTGTGCATTTGAACACATATAAGGACAAAAGGATATATAATGTAGTTAAAAATGGCAGTCATGCATCTGTACTCATTCTTTTCTCTATAGGACACCTTCAATTTACCATCTGCTGTACTGGTTAACTCACTTATCTGGGAACAAATAGCATTCCCATTCATTTGTCTCTCATTAATTATCTCTCAGCAGCGTCCTTATCCACTGGGCTGACCATGTGGTCTGCTGCGTGAAAACACACACACAAACATGCCATGTTCACTCCCCTGACCCCTCTGTCATGTTTTTTTCTATAACTGAGAAGCTTGTAAAAGCTTTGCTGCAGAACCAGTGTTTATTATTTAATCTCAAAAGCAGTTTTATGGCCTTTCTTTCACCATGTACAAGACAAGGCTAAAGAACTAGATTTAGCAGTGAGGTGATGAGATATATATTAAATTGAGGTCAAGGCATTTGTGGATATTTCTGTTCTTGCTCTTACACAAAAGTTCTTCATCTGTATTTATGGAGC
>NW_023339751.1:7062617-7072688 GCF_004916995.1 Morone saxatilis
TTGAAATAATTCAAGGTATTATTCTTGTTTGTAAAATATCAGGTGCTTGATATCCCCACTCCCTCACCTCTTTTATATAAAGACTTGAGTTTATTTGTTAGAATTTCACCCTCTGGTGACTCGATCAGCAGAGTTGTCAAGGGTGTACAAGACATTACCAAATGTTTCAATCAATTTAGGGAATTATTTTTCAAAATTAAATAGTTGAGGCTAATCGGCTCTTGGGTAGAGTGTTGAAAACACACAGTCTGATGCCTCCTTTACAGAGCACACCCACAGGCCTATTCGATTGCACCATCTTACATGGAGGCCCACTTAATTTAGCATCTGTGACATCTAAGATTAACCATTAGCCAATCTGAGCTGTGAGAAATCTCGCATAAGGGGACATCTGAGTCTTCTGGCTGCCTGCTGATGAGTCATTTCCAGTAATTAAAGCTGTTGAAGATCACTTCGGTTTAGGCACGGGGGGAATGTGCAGAGGTGACAAAATGCTGGAGTCTAGCCCTGACTCGGGAGCTCATGTAAACACTCAGGTGTCAAACACAGCAGACTGACATTATGTGACGGGTAAAGAATTTGTGTGATTGGAGTTACCTGAGAAGACTGCGTGCCCTACGGAGTTTAGGTTTGACGTGGCTGTGATTGGTCCCCGAGCAGCGGCAAGCTCATAACACACCGTGTCATAAGTCAATCAGTAAATGAATACATGGCAGCCAGTGTTCTCTTTTCACAACTGTCTCACTATGAAGCACGTTTCTATCTGTCTGTGTCCTCAAACTGTCACCATGATGTGGCTTAACTTTTGATACATGCTTTTACATCTGAAATTAATTTTAAAAAATGCAACTCGGTCTATGTTTTGAATTGCGTTACTTGTCTGTGAATACATACATTTTTCCTAACAGTGTCCTCAACATGTTCTACTCTTGAGTTAGTGCCATGCAATATGACTGATCATATCAGAGAGGCGCTTTCAGCTTGAAACTACAATAATACCTCTGTCCTTGCAGTAAATCTACTTTAATATGTATAATATATATAAATAGGGGTAGATATCCTGGTTCTTTTGTTTTAAAGAAAAAAATGTATCCCAGAATATTATTTTTCCTGTTAAATTCTCACTTTTTGTTATTGAAGAAGACATCATTTGCCATTTAAAAATCTGCATCTTTCAATGGATGAGCTTTATTTTAAAGCACCATATTGTCCTTGGTTTCCAAAAGAAATCCAAGAATTAAATTTTAATGAATTCCAATTAAGTGAAATTGACACTTGGCGGGGACTACTCTCTGAATTTCTCCCTTATCCTACACTTTAGCTACAGTCTTCCAGTCTTCCTTTTCTGTGCATCTGTTCACTCCTGTATACTAAAAAATATCAACCTCATTATACACCGATCAGCCATAATATTCTGACCACTGACAGGTGATGTGAATAACACTGATTATCTGGTTATCACTGCACCTGTCAGTGAGCGGGATATATTAGGCAGCAAGTGAACATCAAAGTTGATGTGTTAGAAGCAGGAAAAATGGGCAGTGTGAGGATTTGAATAACTTTGACAAGGGCTAAATTGTCATGGCTAGACGACTGGGTCAGAGTGTCTCCAAAACTGCGGCTCATGTGGGGTGTTCCTGGTGCGCAGTTGTCAGTACTTATCAAAAGTGTTCCAAGGAAGGAAAGGCGGTGAACCAAGGCTCAATGATGCACGTGGGGAGCGAAGGCTGGCCCATGTGGTCTGACATTATGACCACCAAGGTGCCCAGGTGGTCATAATGTTATGGCTGCTGGGTAACTATATGGTATGTTTTCCTTTTTGCTGCATTTGAGTTGCTTCGTGAGCAGAAAATAAATCTTCTCACCTGTTAGTTTGCCTGTTGTGTTTTATCCACAAAGAAAAGCTGTTGTCAATAGAGACTTAACCAGCTGATGCCTTTTTGGTATCAGGAGAATAAAGTGGTGTGTTTTGAGCGTATGCATTCTGTACGATCCTTCTCAGTGTGCTGTAGGTTGGTATCTAGAGAGAGCAGCTGTTGTCCTCTGTGGCAATCTAATCAACAGAAATAGAAGGGACCTCCCCTCCCTCAGCTACAGGTCTGGTGGTGCAGAGAGGTCACAGCAACTTCTTTCTTTCCATTTCAAGAAGAACAATTTGTCACATTTTAAATTAAATGAATGCCTGTGGGAATTAATACTTTGCTTGTAAAGCATAATTTTGAACTTTAAGCTTTGGCTTGGATAGTTTTTTTGGTAACCTTTTTATATAATAATATACATGTCAGTCCTGTTGCACATTCATTTATGTATCTGAAGTGTTGAAAGTGTCGAGGCGAGAAGGATCGACATGGTCCCTTTCAAACAGAAAGGACTTTGAACCCTAATAATATTAAATTATTGTCAAATCTCTTAAAAAGGATCTGAAATGTATTTGAATATTCATTTTAATATACCATGTAATCCTTCAAAACAGGATTAGATTCATGCATGACATACAGTAATTAGTAGAAAATAGTTCATCAACAGAAAAGTATTCAAATGTTAACACACAAATGAATTGTTTTCAAATCCAGCAAACAAGTTAGATTAAAACAGAAATTCATTAAAAAAAACTTTTTCACACAATTCATGTGTGTTACAAATTCAGGTAAGTTAGTCCAACAATTCTCTTTTTGCAGGGTTCTTATAAATGTTGTGCTGTTTATTTTGCACACCTTAGGCTCCCAGTTATTGCACAATAAGTAAAACCTGTAGTGCTTTTTGAACAGGAGCTTATTGACCCAAACAGCCATATTATTCTGTAATTGTATTGCTGCAGCTTGAATTCACTGCCAGAATGAAAATGAGTCAGTTTGGTTCCTTGGCAGAGACCTAGCTTCAGTAAATATCCCACATCTCAGCGTCAAACAATTCGACAAATTCTGTTCCTTCTCCGCAGGAGCAAACCTGAGGAGACTCTCTTGGCAGTTCATGGACACTTTTTATAGTCGCCCGAGTCGTGACTACAGGCCCCTCATATGAGTTGTATGCCTGACTTGTCATAGATAAGGAAGAGGCAATAATCCTGCTGCAACATGCTATCTTAGTACCAAGGTCCATTGCCTATTTTAATGTTGAGGACACTGTGTTTGAAAGTTTCTGAAAGCTCCAGTTTGTGTCGAAAAGTTTATGTCAAACACAGTTATGAACAATGGATAGCGTGTTTTATTAAGTGTCCTCAACAATTGTCTCGAGAATTAATTCTGCTTGTTTGCAGTTCAGAGAGCCGAAGGAAAAGAAATGGCATCAATGATGCTTATCACAGCCCCTCTCCAGGGTGGCGAATGTTTGAGCTTGACTGGTCCTGAACCTTTGTAGATCTGCACACTGAGAAGTAAATCAAATTAAATAAAAATGTAAAACCACACTTTCGTCTTCTGTGGAATATATTTATCGGAGAGAAGCTACAGACTAAAGTGTAAAAATAGTCATAATTGTTACCACTGACAAAACCCCAAATGGCCATAATACAAGCCCTGTCCTTGCTTGTCAAATGTAATTTACCAAGGCTGAAAGTCGTTAAAGGAAAGGTAATTGTGTGTGTAATAACATGTAGAGAGAGAAGGTATTACGCAGACATCCATTCATAGATTGGAGCTCTGATAGCGGAAAGGACACAGCAGATATGTCATTAGAGAATTACTGCTTTACCAAAGCTTCTCGTGCCAGCCTTCTTATTATAGGCTTTTTCAGTAATCACTATTTATTAATTAATGTATAGCTTACATTTAATGGCAGCATGGCAGCTTAATGGTTATCTCTGTCACGTCACAGCGGGAGCACACCAGCCACATGTGGCCTCTCTGAGTGGAGTTTGCATGTCCCCATGTCTGCTTCTTGCCACAGTCCGAATACACGCAGGTTTGTTGGATTGGCAACTCTAAATTGCTCTTAGTTGTGAATATAGGTGTCAATTTGAGTGCTCCGTCCTGGGTTTACAGTGCCTCTTGGCCAATGCATGCTGGGATAAGCTCCAGCCTCCTGTAGCCCTGAAGAGGCAGTTATGAGAATGGACTGACTGAAGGATAGCTTACATTTAAAAACAATTTATGAAGAAACTCATTGAATTCACACACTTTATTTAAAGGAAATATGCATATTTTCCGTGTTTTTAGGTGAAGAGATTTATAGCAATCACATGTCTGTGCGCTTAATATGAAGCTATTTGTTGTCACCAGGCAACCATCAAGGAATCTGGGAAGTTACTGCACCCATCCAAGAAATGGTCCGCCACATTGCCCCCCATAAACAAAAGATCCTTTTTTTAGGGTATAACTTGTAAATTAGTGAGGTGCTTGTAGGCCGATTGCGTTACCTTTGGTCAGAGCAAGGCTTCATATTAAGTGTACATTATATATTCAATCACAGTGTGGCTGAAAACATCATTAAACATGTAAAATTTCTGTTTGTAAACAGTAGTGCTTTTAAAGACTTTTAAATGAAGACAAAGCTCAAATATGAAAGTGGTTAAATCACTCCTTGTGTGTTGTTTTAGTGCAGGAGCAGAGAATTCAATATTTGCATGTTTCATTGTTTGCACCTGCTCTCCCACACATTTTCAAACTCTGTTTAGCACATCTTATTTGGTATTTTAGTAAATCAGGTCCTAACTGTTTCATGTTTTTCCTCATGCCTGACCTTTGCGGTTGTTTGCTTACCGTGGCACGCCC
Organism: Morone saxatilis; assembly: GCF_004916995.1. Lineage (NCBI taxonomy): Eukaryota > Metazoa > Chordata > Actinopteri > Moronidae > Morone > Morone saxatilis. Next base: position 7,067,327 of record NW_023339751.1, read on the forward strand.
AGAGCAGCTTTGTGGGTGTGTTAAAGTACTGAGCCGTTTGTGTTGTAAAAATCTCTGTGATCAGATCCCCGCCTCCCAGAGGCTGAACAAGTCCACATATATGAGCCTAATATGAGAATTTAATGGGTTGCACTAGTTGTTCAGTGTGTGTTCAAGGGTGCTCTCAGTGTTTACAATGGAAGAGTATCCCACTTTATCTCCATCTTATCTTTCCCCAGTGCCAGGAGGCAGGGAACATCTGAGTGCACACACTAACTTGAAGGTGAAAGTATTTTAGTCATTCCAGTCTACCATGACCCTCTGTCATACACCTGCCTACACACACACTCACACACACAAACAGACATCTGTGGAAAAATAAAATCTCTCTGTTTATTCGAACAAACCCACAAATGCTCACATCACCAGAAACATCAAAGCAACCATATTTTCTGCTTTTCCTCTAGTATGATAGCACTCAGCTTGTAAGCAACCTAATTCATAGATAGTGGATAAAAAAACTCAACGCTAATCCTGGTTTAGTTGTGGAGCAGCTGCAGGCGGGTCAGCTCTTTTATAGCTGATTGACAGTCGCAGCAGCAGACGGATGCCTCACGCACTCTCTCCAGCGTACACAAAGTTTCACATAATAGTTCTACTGTCTCTCACGCACACAACACCGACCACACGGTTTGTTTGAATTGCTGAAAAAAGGAAATTGCCCTGGCCTGTGACGGGGAATAGAAAATAAAACACAACTACCACTTTCACGCTTCATTATTTTAAGCCTCTTTTTAGCTCATAGCAGTGTGCTGTAGCTCCTGATGGTGGCTGTTTTGAAAATAGCATGAGGTTTGCTATTTTCCATTTGTATTGTGATTATCCCAAACACTTAGTTTCCACTTTAAGCTAACGATGATGCTCCCCAGCTTGACATTTCTGTCTGTTTGTGTCCTTTCTTCAGCAGGAGGTACTGTCTGCTCCTTTCACCCGTCAGACTGTCAGGAGAGCACATGGCCTACGGTCAGCAGCCCACTCCACACTCTTCACCCAGCCTCCCACTGCCCTGTCTCCACAGGTTAGTGTGTCTGCATGCATGTGTGCGTGTGTGTTTTATAAAGTTACTGACAGACTAACAGATTGTCTCATTTTGGACACAAATTATTTCTGTGCTGTACAGCCTCGAGAGCAAATCCATAGTTATTAGGTCAGTTGTGTGTGTGTGTGTGGCCCGTTGATGTGGAACAGCAGTTAGCGTCAGTCGTCAGCACTTTCCGACGCCTTCGGCGCCCTATTGCAGTTTTTAAAGTCATTTGGAAAGGTCAGTCAGAATATTGTTGTGTCATTATGAGGCCAAGATTTCAGATTGTTTTAGATATCTGATCAATATTGGCCACTTGCACGTTGGCAGTCAGTGTAACTTGCGACATTCTGCTTTGAAGCTGCCAACTACCATTAGAATCTCAGTAGCTATGGTTGGTTTTATCACTGTGTAATAAAACTGTGCTGAACCCCACATTCAACACAAAATATTTTCTGTTGGCAGCCACAGTCTATATGTATTTTTGGATTGATATTGACTATTAAAACTCCTGACATCCAACTCCAAATAATCCTTCACCACTTGTCCCTGTTTTGACTAGGGAATAATCTCTTGTTGTTTCTATTATTTTCCGTTTACCAGTGATTAGCATGCAAGGACAATTTGGTGGGGGGGACATTTTGAAGGTTGATGAGGTCCTTGGACAGCAGTATTTTGATAAAGCCATTACTAGGAGAAAGCTATTCAGATGTATTAAAAAATCCCTCTGTTCAAAGCAAGCCGCTCCACCGGGGTGTCGTTGCCTTGATTCAGTGTTGTTGACATGAAGCAGTGTGCGCTGCCATATGAAGCCAGTCTCCCATCAAACCTTAATAGGGCCTGCAAATCAGCTTTTTGACATGTATGTGTTTGGATTCTAAACACAAGTGAGTTTTGCAAGTGCAATGTGCCATGCAGCAGTGGAGAACAAGCTGTTTCGCTTTGATGCGAGAGCAAGCTTATCAAAAGCGTCCCACCGTGTTGTTCCGCCACAACACTGCTGTGTGTGTGAAACAGGAAGTTAATGTTTGTGTGTGCATGCAAAAAGGTATTACTAATAATGATTAGTTCCATTTTTTGTCTTTCTGTTTTTAACATCAGCACATTTAAATTAGAGTCACATAAGTTATCATAATATACTTAATTGACTTTATGTTTAATACAGTTTCCACTGTCTGGTACTCACGCAGCTTTCAAATCGAAATTTGTTATCTGACAAAATACTGTAATGGATGAGTCTGTGTTTTTGTGTTCATGTCTCTTGCTGGGCCCAGTAGCGTGACATCAATGCCAAATTAATTTCTTCCTCAGTTATAAATTTGATTGACTATTGCCATCTGTTGTCAGATTGCATTGTGGTGCAATCCCGCAAGAGTTTTCTCATTTTATTCTGCAGTGTTGTGTGGCAGTAACATATCTGCGACAAATAACTGAAAGCACTATAATGTCTGTTGTTCTACACATAGCTAGTGGCAATGTTACTTGAAGGTATGTGTGGTATGACAGGTGCAAAACATACGGATATTGACAAATCATACCAGACACCATAGTTCTCACCTGGAATCTACAGTACGTGTGCCAGTGACATACTTAGCAAAATTTTTTACACCACTAATGCTTTGCTGTTTCAGTTTTAATTGAGTTTCAGTTAATTCATGACCTTGGAAACAGCAGTCGACAAGGTCCATTTAGAAAGCTCTGCTGGAGCTTTTCTTGCCAGCTTATTTTAATCTGTCACATACTCATATTTTCAGTATGTGCAGTGAAATGCCTTCCTACTGCAGATGTTTTAATTATCATATGTACGTGTGAATGTAGTTGGTTTCTACACTTTAGCACAATGCGGTTGCAATGTTCTCGGTATGGGAGTCATATCAGTGTCCTTCTAATAGAACATGACGACCAGTCATAAGATCCGTCAGAAGAACTTCAGTGCTGCCACTGTGCCCTTCCCCCATTCTCAAACTTGGCTTGGCCGAACCACAACTCTTTGCACTTGGTATTCCTGTGAGTAAGGTCCAGCTAGAATCCAATAAAGCAGACGCATTATGTTAAAAAGATCACCTCAAGGTTAAGTGTGTATATTTTTCACCAGGAAATGCGCTTGGCCCACCAACAAGCTTTGCATGGGATGAAAATTTTATGATGAGAACAGGATATTTGTTCCTTGAGTGCTTGCAATCCTTCTGCTTTGGATAGCAGTGCATTAGCTCACCTCCTCTTCTTTCTGTGTGTGTTTGTGTGGTTACGTGCATGGGAGTGAGTGTGTGCTCGGTGTGCTTTGTTTGTGCTGCTGCATGTGTATTTATGTGTCATTGGGCTATATGAAATGGAGAAGGCAGGCACCGGTTTGTACAGGGTGGGGGCAATTGTGCGGTGAAAAACGAGCAGAGGCTTCCCTCGGACTGTGTTTACATTTTACTGCAGCGGGCCGCTCGGCAAGACATTGGGGAAAGGTCGGTGGATGAGAGCAGAGGAAATATATACATTACTTACGCTGCATGGAAGTTAAAGCATCAGGAGTTGGTTGTCCTAGCAAGGCCTTGTTCACAACGGGGTGAAACAACAGAGCTGAGAGGGACCTAGTCGATAGTCCCGAGTGTCCCTCTCACTGTCACGTAGCCTCCGGAGGGAGAGCTGTTTGTTCAGAGGGCAGGGGAGGGAGGAGACATGGGAGATTCAGCAGGGAGTGTTTGCCTTGCCAGGGCTTGTTGTCTCTGCTAGGTAGGGCTGAGGATGGTATTGTCATAACTGCAGTAGGAGGAGAATACATCAGCCAAACAGTGGCACCGTACAGAAACTCCGGTAGAATGAAAATCAGGTTGCATAAACTTGTTAGCCTCGCTAACATTGTCTCAAACCATGCTGCGCCGCTTGGCATTTGTGTACTGCATTGTTTTCCATCAACACTTTTTTCCCTCCATATTTTTCTTGTTTTATTTCATTGACATCCCTCTCCCCTCGCTCCTGCATTGCTGCAGTACAGGCACTTGTCTCCTACTTGGCTGTGCCAGCGCTCCCTCCCTCCCCTGCCCTCCCTCTGTCGTTCCTTGGCATCCATCAGTTTAGCTGCAGCTTCCCATGAGGCCTGGTGGGTCACGGCTACTTTCACACACACACACACACACACACACACACACACACACACACAGAGCCATTCTCAGCAGCACTATTCATGCATGGACCTCTCGACCCATCTGTGACTCCGCTCCTACAGATGGGAGCCGTGGCAATTTGGAAAAGTTGTCAAATGTCACACCGACACATGAGGAGAGAAAATCTAAAATAGAGGAAAACAAGTTGGTTCCTCACTGGAAACTAGCCAGTCCATGTTCAATTTTGTAATGGTACGCAAGAATAAATTGCAGGGTTATTGGTGGATAGATCAGAGATAAGATAGACGGAGCAGGGATATGTAAAATGAAATAAGGAAAAGTTGTCAGGATGGCAGGTGATAAGGGCAGAGGAGATGGCGTTGTGACTGCAGTCTGCAGAGCTCTTAAGCAATTCTCACTTGACAGGTACTTTGAACCTGTTCCCTAAATCATGTCTCCACCAAGCTATGTCTATGTCAAAAGGATCTCTCCTTTTTTCTGAGAAAGCATCTGCCCTTTCTTGTAATGTCCCTCCTGAAGGCAGGGAAGACATTCATAAGTAGCAACCTAACATTGTTCAGTCGGTTTAAGTCGGTGTTTATTGCTCGTTCTTCTCTCTGTATGTCCAATCTCCGACAGGTTGGTTTAGTTCAAGAGCAGAATGAGCCTTTTTTTTTTTACGCAAGAGCTCAATGTAACATGGCTTGCGTCAGTGTGGTTGAGGAGTTGGGAAATGGCGAGTTACTGAAAACAATAGCTGCTGTTTTCTCCAGGAAGCCGGTATGTTATAAAGAGAGTCATGAAAACAGCTTGTCGCTCTATTTAAATGATACATTGAACAGCCGAAGTTAAACTAGCACAACTTCCTTTTACCTGTTTTAAGAGTGCATCTCTATTTCTGTGTGTGTGTGTGTGCATGTTCCCATCTCTTCCTCTTCTTTTGCCCTTTTATGGCATCCAGTCAGCAAGAGTTTGTGCCGTACTGTCCATTCACTCTGATTGGCCACAAACTGTGTGGAGTTGCTAGTCCATACTTGTAGCTCATCACCCTGCCAGTCGGAGTCAGAGAAAGATTTAGTTTGTATTAGTAGTAAACACTCATTTTATAACCTGCCTTAGTTTTAGTTGTGTAATGTCACCAGAGAACAGTATGGAAAAGTCATAAAGGCTTTCCTCGAGTCTGTCCATTTTCTCAGTGGTTCATATA
>NW_023339751.1:7072705-7080533 GCF_004916995.1 Morone saxatilis
TTCCTTTATAGGGCCGAATGCTGCCCTTCGTTTTCCTAGTTTTCATTCATCTTGACTAGAGGTTTTCCAAGTGTGAGGCACCTCCTCAGGCTGGCACAGGAAAGGGAGAAAGGGAGCGAGAAACACGAGTCGAAAATACTGCAGGTCAATTTCCGTAAATTGCTGCAATTTGAGTGAATAGGCACACTCTTTCCTTGAGTCATAACTTAGTCACATCTTTACACACAGACATTTTAAACATATTTGCAGTGTGGATGCACCAATTTCCTCGTGTATCGGCCAACATTCACCTTGCTGACTGACATAGGCCTCTCGGCAAATAATATGATGTTTATCTGTTGTGTCGCATCAATTTTGTACTGGCTGAATGTTCTGTTGCTAATTTCACCTTGGATATTGGAGAAATAATCATCTCCATTTTCCAGCACTGGCACAAATTGCACTCAAATACCAATGTGCTCCATGCAGCAGCACGGACAGTGAGCGGATGTTCGGCTCTGCGTCTCGAATGAGAGGAGAAAGACACTGAGCTTCAACAAGGTAGAGAGGCATATCTTTGTAGTTTCGCTGGCACAAAAAGGCAAATAAAAACAACAGAAAATCATATTAGTACAGTATCTTACACTTTCCGAGGATGAGTGAGAAAGAGAATAACAACAGGTTTGACAAAACCCATTAATAATAACTATGCACTGTCAGTATTTCTTTTACAGTATACATATACAGTGTTGTGGTTACGTGGTTGTCTCTATTTTATCTGAGGGGTTGCCCACATTGTCAGGCTGATAAACCCCTGATTAAGACTGACACTGTCTCTGGTCTTAGCTGCACCTTTTGAAAGAGACTATAGAAGAACGGCTGTTATTATAACTGCGCCTGATCATGCACAAACATGGCCTCAGAAGTCACTACAGCAAAACCCTTAATTTCCCTTCATAATCCAGAAATCTCAGAAAAGTTTATTTATAACCCTCTCTATTTGACCACGATACAGTAGCTTATATGTAAAGGTGTGTGCAGCTCACCCTTAAGGCTCAAGGCAGGGGCTAATAATGGAAGCTGATAAACTAACATGAGATTGATGGGACTCTCCTGCTTACACTGAAGGCCTCTCCTGATTGTTTTGTACAATCCAGACTCCCACTGGGGCAGGAAAAAGAGTGAGTTAAATCTGTAGTTTCAAACCTCTTTATTTTCTTTATCGTTCATGGTTGGCAGGGAAAGAGAAACGGCAAGGAGAAATAAATAAGGAAGAGCACAGCTGTTGCTGTAACCGCTTTTTATATGTGTTTATTTGCATCTCTTATTTTACAAATGTGCACCGCTGCTGCTTACAGATGGATTTTCTAAAGTTCACCCACTACAAGTGCATGTACACATCTGGAAAGCAGTAGCAAAGTTGTTAGGCTTTAATCAACTCAGCAGTTAATTAGGATTTTGCTAAGTCTGTTCTCATGTTATTGTCTGTTCTGAGTGACAATACAGAGTGAGACGAGTCATCAGTCAGCTCAGATTAGTCTGATATTTCTAAACCACTTTGTGTCGGTGTGGGGATGCTGAGCGAAAGGAGTGCAATGATAAATTCTTGTGTCACTGAGTTTGTAGCCTTCAAATCAAATTGATTATTGATAGCGGTCAGCTCAGTAAAGCTTAATAGTACCTGTAAGGCTGAGATATCATCACTGTGTCTAATTACATTATTGGGCTATTTGTGTGTAAGTACTTTTCAGAGATATTTCACATATAAGATTGCAGCAAGAGAAGATTTTGGTTTATATTTAGGTTCTAATTTCAGTTTATATTTTCAGATAGTGAGTCTGCAGAGTGAAGGCAAGTAAAGGGAGTCTGAATATTGCTAAATATTGGCTAACAAACCAGTAAAGTTGGGATATAAAGGGGGTGTGTGTGAAGAGGATTGTGTGAGTCTGACTGTTTTGTGACTCCCAAATGAAGCATGATTGGTTTCAAGTTAGTTTTCAGAACAGCTACAGTTGGGCTTTATGTAAAGACAGTCTCTACTAAAACTTATTGATGCTCTATTCACTACAGTCTTTTATGGAAAAAGTTTGGAGTCTATTTTATAACAAAGGTGTAATTGTCAAGAATCATTTTGCGGCTACATCCGATATCGTTCATTTTCCTCACTTCTCAGTGAATGTCTGTGATTGATCACAAAATCAATATGAAGCATTTCAAGTAGAAGGCAGATTTCCTTTCTGGACATTTCCTGCCAGAGCTTCAGGTATCAGTCTGAACAAACCCGTCGATGTTCACACCTTAAACCTTCATTTATTTGCACCGTGGTCTTAACTCATTAGAGTCATCATTACTGTGTAAAACTTTATGCTAGTCTTGAGGGAACAAGCAGGAATTCATGATAAACTGCTACCTGGTGAGTAGTCCTCCCTAGGAGGCCCTTTTACACTTAGATATCGTCAGTCTGTGATGATAATTGGGGATGGGGAAAGAATAATTCCAATTTCAGCACCACAAGCATACACTTGTATCCATGACACTAAATCTGTGTGCAAACATTATCAGGATGGAGTCACGTTTTGCAGTAACACAGCCTGCATGTGATTGAATCTCGGTCAACACCATGTGGAGCTGCTGCAACCTGATGCTTTAATCAAAACCTGATGCTGGAAACATGCCTGTAAATTCTGTGCGAATACTCCGAAATTCACTGCCTTGCTTAAAAACTGTTATAAACATATTTCACTTATTCATGGTTGAGGCTGGAGAATATCAAAAGCTTAATTTAAATTATTAACAAAGACAGTTACTAGCTAAAAATTAACTTCCTGTAACCAATATGAAGGAATATGATTTCTCGGCTGGTGCACAAATGACACAATAAATACATAAACAGCACTATAACAATTTTATAGGTATACCTCTCAAATCAGGGAGTGTTTTGTAACATTAACAGCTTTTCCAGCTGGGCTTAGTCACTCACCTGCTTACTCACTCCATCACCTCCATCTCTATTTCTTATATATGTAACGCAGTCTCAACAAATTACAGTCTTCTATTATGTTTATTTGCATCTTATCTTCTTGTTTGTATGTTCTTTCATTTTACTTTACCTAATCCCCACTCTTTATTGTAATAAGCAATATACTCCACACACAGATGATCTTTTTTTTCTATTGCCCACATTCTCTGGGGTTGAAGTTCTTGTTATATTGTTAAGAGACAAGCCTCCTTTCTAATAATCCTAACTCAAGAACTCCCTGGAAACCTCAGAGGGGTGAGCCAGAAGCAGGTAATTCCTGTATTGTGAATGCGTCACCCAGATACTGATGTAAGCAACTATGTATGAGAAATCTGAGTATGAATGAATTCCCTTTGGCATCTTTTCATGTAAATTGAAACTGGTTTTATAATATAATCACATAGTCAGAACACCCTGCCTTAACTGCATTATGACTAGATTATTTATGTGTTTGTGTGTGTCTGTGTAAATATACACATACTGTTGAATGCAAAATGATGAGTGAACAGAAAAGCCTTTGGCCTTTGAATTTAAGAAGCTGATGAGTAGAGATGACATTTACAGCTGATACTTTAGAGAGCTAAAAATATTGACTGTGAACTCTGGAGTTATGCAGAAGGTATAGTATGACGGCATATCATCAGCAGGTGAAGATACAAAATACACCAAAACAACCAAATAGCTCCAAAAGCAAATCCATATCACAAATCGTTGTGGTTTAAGTTGTTAACGGTGTGTTGTGGTGGCATCAAAGGATTATTTTCTGTACTAGTTAACACCAGTCATCATGCTGGGGCCATGCTGTGTCTGGCAGTTTGCCAGAGGTGACGCCGTAAGGCAGTGCTCTAAGAGAGACAGTGATCACACTGAAGCTGTTAAATCTCTAATTTGTAGTAACAGTAGCCCTTGGAGATTAACTTAACATACATATTATTAACATCTGTTACGAAAAGGGAAGATGTTTTGCTTCAAGGTACTGAATCACTTGAATTATCTTGGAACCAGAGCTGCAGCAGTTAGTCCGCTGTGGGAGGCAACATGATGGGAATATTTGGGTGCCCTTGCCTGAGCTCATTCTCAATCATCCAAGATAGACAGAATCCTGCAGTGAGGGAGAGAGGAAAATAGGCAACAACAATAGCGGTGGGGGGGTTGAGCGATGGAGGAAGCCCTTGAGAAAGACGGAGAATTAAATCACACTCAAACTGGAAGGAATCAAGGCGGAAAAGGCGGCACAATGAGCAGCATTTTGATGAGGATTAAGATATTGTGAATGGGAGCACGAGGACAGAGATATGGAGACAGTTTTTGTCGGAGCAATAGGGAATCTGACTAGCTCACTTTAATTTTAGGTCATGATGTCATTTGGGGGAAATGAAAGGGCAGAGATGGGAGGAGGAGCTGGTGGAGAGATGAGAGGATTGGGACAATCTTTAACAAAGTTGTCATAAGCGATGCAGTCTGATCCAGCATTAATATCAGCTGACTTTCTTAGACGCTGTTCAGCATTGTCGGTCCTTTTGTCCTGCTTCTTTTGGAGTCTGTGAGTCAGGGTGGTGTGTTTGTCATGACTCTCAGAGCTCTTGGAGCAGGGACCGTTGTATCACACGCAGGAGGGGGCAGAACATCTATACTGCTTCACACTTGGCTCTAGATGTGAAATATGCCCACACTTTCCACTCCATTTTCAAACTAGCACTAGCACTATTTTTTCCCTTTATGATTCATGCATATAAAAGATGCAACACTGACCACAGAAACCAGTGTTCAGGCAGATAGTGTGCCTCCTTCTTCGTTACGGCTCCCCACTGAAACTCCTAACACACAGGGTTTAGCAGTGAAAGTGCTGTGGCACTCAGTGTAATTTGGCAACAGCTAAATTGGGATTAGTCCAATCCATGTTTGTCTGTCACCATGACTACTACTATAAAATTGTCATTATAGTTAGAAAATAATAAATCAAAGCTCTTGCCATGTCCACACGAGGAAAGGTTGAGTGTCCCAATGCTCTGTATGAGTCCGGTGTTGTGCTGCTGTCTGGTCCAGTCTGTGTGTGAGTGGCATTCATTAGCCCAGTTGTAGCTCTGGCATGACTGCATGCCATATGTCCATGTGGACCGCAGCAGAGAAAAACTCAGACAGACTCGCTGACACAGCCAAGAGTGCACAGAGTTCCAATTCTATAGATTCAGTTTTCCAGGGTTTTTAGTCCTCTCAGTGATGAGACCGGACAGCTAATGCTGCAGATTGATAGTTGAACAAGCACATGTTCGGGGCAATTTTAGCTTTCATAGACTTTGTATCTTTTATAGTCCAAGTTGTGTTTAATGCATGGAGGGGCATGAAAGTGAGAGCGCTGCAGAGTTCCTCAGAAAGGAGCATTCCCAGGCCCGTGTCTCCATAAATAACTGCTGCTCTGCCCCAAAGGTCACCTCACATGCTTTCCAAGAGCAAAGGCATCCAGGGTCAGGTCTGCATCAGGAGGATATTGGTAAAACTACTCTACTAGATGAATTTTGACTATTACAGGATCTGAGGTTAGCTAATATGACAGCTGCTACCTTAAATGGTTGTCAGTAGAGAAGGGGAGAGAATGGATTAATAATTATTTTATTAAAGGACATTCCTTGTATAATTCAATCACTTAAATTGTCAACATACACAAGATGTCTCCATGATTCATCAGTTTGCCATGTATATTTTATCCTTCTCTTCCATCCATCCTGTAGTCTGACTGTGTGAATAGAAACAATAATGCGAATTGCTCAACACAAAGTTTCGAGGAAGAAATGACAGTACCCCCAATAGAGATTAATAGCCACCTGGCTGCCTTGAAATTTTAATTTGACATTTAACTCCATGTTTTGTCTCAGCTGACATTTAATTAGTCAGCCCCTCAACTGAACAAGCCCAGTGAAAAGCTTTGTGCCTCTTGTACCTTTTCAAATACTCAAGATTTTAGATTTACTGGAAGGTGATTGCCATTCGTATAACTCTTAAAAACTTTTATAAAGGAATATGGAAGGGATGAAGTATCGCAAACTTAAATTTAGGGCTGTTCCCAGTAATTTTACGTTCATCTATTGATTATTTGACACATGTATGTGGCACCTGATTGCCGTAATGTGCATCAAAAATCATACCTATTTTTCTCAGACAAAACACAGACATGATATACATATTGTGTAGATCATTGTGTGACAAGGATATAATTATATGTGTTATTCGTTGCGAATAAACATCTGTAAATCTAATTAGAAATCACTGAAATCACTTCTCAAAACTTCAGAACTTGCCTGAGAATTATCAGTTTTAAAAATTGTCTTTCATAATTTGGTGACGGCTGTCTGCACATCTGTGGGTACATTGCAAACAGAAGCTGCTAATAACTAATTTGTGAAACTTTTAATGGTGCCAGTTTGCCAAAATGTGAACAGATATAGGTTAAAAAAACAAATGATCACAAATTTTAACCCACAGAGTAACTCACTGAATCCAGCCCATTATACCCAATTTCCCTGAGGCTGAAATTATGTCTTCAGATTGCTTGTCTGACCAGCCAAATGGCCCAAAACCCATGATAAAAGACTAAAAACAACTCAGTTCATCAACTAGACACTTCAACATAATCTACCTGAATTGTGACCTCAATTGCAAGATGTTGAAACTTGTTTTGCAAACAGAATGAATATCTTAATATACTATGATAGGATGAGTTACAAGGTACAAAGTTTGTGTATCTGGCTCTTAACCGAAACATAACTTGGGGGTCAGATTATGAAAGCGAGGCAAGAGATGAAGCATCAGAGGGAAAAGTGGAGCATCTTGCACCCTTCAGCATCACAGATGAGAGATAAATTGGTGATGACCTAGTACTAATGCCTGTGCTCTGAACATGATATTTTATTAAATGTGGGTTTTAATAAAAGTGGTCATGAACCTAAATTCTGAAGGGAATGTCTTTGCCACAGGAATCCTTCAAAAAGTTGTTTTTTCTGCCTCTTTAATGGAGCATTTATGTCTCACAACTAGAAATCATGGCCATTTGACAGATTTTCCCGGGGCCAAACATTTCTATAAACCTCAGTAGAATGTCGCTGTTTTTCCGTTTGCCTAAAGCAGCTTCAGCAGGCACAGCAATGCAGTGGTCACAGAGGACCACTGCGCTGTCTTGGAGAGAACAAATGGGATGTACTTTAAATCTTAATTCGAGTGTTTTATCTCCCGCTATAATTAATGAATCCAAAAAACAATGGGAAATGCTGGTGCAAAATGTAGCTCTGCTCTCAGAGGTGTGCTTGCAAAATGGTGGGAAGTAAAGATGGATGGCAAGGCTTCTCAGTACGCTAGTGACGGCGGGCAGAGAAAGAAAGGGAGGATAATAAGACGTGAAGAGTGCTTATTCAGCATCATTGATTGGTGTGTGATACTCTACGTGGGATGAGAAGGGAGCTGCAGGCCTCCACCTTTTCACACTCTTGAGGTTTAATCAGGATCACCAGTCAGATCGGGGCCAGTATAAAGTGAGTGAGCTTGCATAGTGTGCTGGATTCGCATGCATTCCTTAGATGCATTCCTATGAGTGACAGAGGGGGTCTCCATTACTTTCAAGAGAGGGAAAGACTGATAAAGCTGGAGGAAGAAAACATAAAAGGAGAGCAAGGAGAACTTCCTTCATCTTGACTTCTGCTACAGTAGGTGAGCGTCCAAGTGTTGCGTGACCTGCACTGAAATTAACACTGACACAAGCAGCTAGTGCCATCTGGTGTATGAGCAATCAAAGCGGGTCTTACTGTGCCTGCAAACTGACCACAAACACACACACACACA
>NW_023339751.1:7080561-7085308 GCF_004916995.1 Morone saxatilis
CATTTTCAATTTCTGCACCACTCTGATCTCAAAAGTGACCCGAGGAAGTTAGAAAACGCAGGTGCCGCTCCTCAGACGGATTGAATCTTTCGAGGAGCAGAGCTGTGAAGCACAATGGCCGATCGCTGGCGGTCTTCTAAGCTCAGGCGTGAAAGCCTGCACTGCTGTTTAATAATGCATAAGGTTCCAGTGCAGTTGGTCCCAGGGAGGGGTGGAGGGGATAGGGGGAGGTTGGATGTCAGCGTTGGTGTGGGTTTGAGGGTCCCTTCTGAAGTGAGCCCACGTGTCATAGAAACGGATTCATTCACAGCTGAGATCTTATCCCATGGATTAAGTAAGCCATGAGCTGGCATTAATTAATCAAAGCATGTCCAGGGTCTGAAAGGCAATTTATTGAAATGGAATGAAAGATTAAGCTGGAATTATTTATAACTTGCTGTAACTGGTGTGGGGTTTTGATGTTTGAAATCGCCTAATCAGGAGACGGTTGTTTTCACTATTAACTCTGCATTGCAGTGGAGAGGTCAGATTGGCACAGGCTTCCATGAGGCGCGCTGTGCTTTGTCAGGGTTTCCCTCCCAATGTGTGAGCGGAGATTACTTAATACCATGGCGTTCAAGAATGTGACTGCAGATTTCATATCTGTTAATGGCTTTTACCAGACGAGGAACACAGCCGAGAGAAAAGGCAGCATTTTCCCTTCGTTACATAAGCTCGTCGGCGCTGAGGCAGAAAAAATGACAGTGATTACTGTCACACTGTACTCAAATCCACTTTCTTCTGTAGCTATTGCTGAGTGCCCGCCTTATCTAGGTGTGTACGCGCTTTTGTCTGTACTTCAGAGGGGATGGAGAATGTGGGTGTGTGCGTGCAGGGCATCATGAGCGGGCGCAGCTGTGCTTTTCAACTTGTTAACCCCACAGTGGGGAGGTGTGGGCTGCAAGGAGCTGAGTGGGCAGGACCTCGTCCCCCAGAGCAGAATAGAGAGAGCAGGTGACATGTGGCACAGCTGTGAGGTAGAAAACTGGACATATCAGCTTTACTGCACCGCCACAATATGACCTTTACATATCAACTGTTTAACTTATAAGATGTGAGGCAGCAATGTTTGTCCTCTTTTAATACTTTTTCATTCAGGCAAAATATTGCATGTAGTCTGTGTCAGTCAACAGAAAATAAAGCATTACAAGTTTGATAATCAATAAATGATAATTTATCAAGAAAGCAATTCCTGTTCAAACTAGCATCAAGCATTAGCATTTGCTGCTTTTATTTTGTATAATTTTAAATGGACTATCTTTGGGCTTTTGGAAAGTTTTTGTAACAATCAGTTTGATTCTTTTTTTTTTTTTTACCATTTTCTGACATTTCACCCACAACAAACAAACAAAACAAACAAACAAAAAGTGATCTAAATATTAGCTGGTTATGAAAAATAATCATTAGCATCTTGGCAGGGATCAATTAAGAAGATTTTGTGTTTCTGACTATGATTCGTCGACTCAAAACCCATGTTCAATCGTCAGGACAGGAATCCAAACAGACATTTAAGAAAATGTGGGATTGTGCAATTTTTTAAGTTGCTTCCTTTGTAAATAAAGTAGTAAAAGAAAAAGTGCTTCTGTCTAAAGTAATAAAATAAAAACTCTAAGTAATGGTGCTTTCATATAATTGAGTTAATATTTAATTATTTCTTACAGAAAATAAAACATTGCACATTAGTGTAAACGAGAGCCAGAGAGAGTTTTTAAACTGTCTCAGTCAGCAGACTCTTAATGTGCTATAAAAGAGTAATAAAGCTAGAAACATGAAGATACAAGAAAACTCAGACATCTCACTGGGTTAATGAATGAGAGCATCATCCACACACATTCCTTCCAGCAGCTGATGATATAGTCGACGCTGCGCATTTCCAATTTAATTGCTCGTAAACCTCATTCGCCTACTCTAACAATCCACATGGAAATTGTCCTTAAAGTTGAGTCAGCAGGGTGTCACAGCTGATTATTGGTGATGTACGCTAAACTCTGTTCTTCTAGGTTTAGTTATAATCATTATTCTTATGCATTTGCCCTTCTGCTGCCTCGACTCCCAGTGGAGTAGTTGCATTTGGTCTTTCTACTCGTGCATCCAGCCATCGCATCCTTTCTGTTTGGGTACACGTCGTGGATGAAGGCAGGATGCTTTCACTACCTGGCCCCTCCCTCTCTGTCTTCTAGACTGAATTCTTATTGATCTATACCAGCGTGTTTTATCGTTCTACATACAGTGAGCTCCGACTGACCACAACTTGACCGTGTGCTCCTCTCCCAGCTTTGTCTGTCAGAGTAGCATGATGGAGCACCTCACCTCACCTCTCCTTGACCTTAGACCTTATCAAACGACTGGGCCACCTGGGCCACTGGGAAATTGATCCCAGCTCCTTCAGTTGTAAATCTATCCTTACGACTTCTACCAGTAAAAGAAAGAGGAAATAAAAAAAGATTTTCACCATTAAAAAATAATGTAAATGCATGTGTGCAGTGATGGCTAGAATGGGTGTACAGTATAACGCTCTATTGACATGGGTTGGGTATATAGAATGTGTGTATCCATGACTGATTTTATGAATGACTTTGTGTGACTACCCAGGTTATCTGGTCCGTAGCAGTGGCCCAGGACAGCGCATTTACCACATAGATGGATGCAGTCATTGTGTAGATAAATGGCCGAGGGTCCACTCCCCCAGAAGGGCACCGCGAAATGGGAATTATGTCAGCGACATTATTTCTCAGCGCTGGTGTTTGTAACACACACAGACACACTTTATGCCACGCTCGGCACCCAGAATTTTCCTGTGGTATGTCTGGAGATAAAAGGATGTTTTCTGAAGAAGAGATTTTTAAACTGCTGTGTTTTTCTTTTCTGTTCAGATCCAGCCATAAGAACAAAGCTAAAAGAAGCGTAGGTCCATGTATGTACTGATGTGATTCACAACCAAGGGCAATTTTACCCTTGGTTGGTTTTTTTTATGTGGAAAGATTGTAGAGCAGCTCAATTAATAAAAAAATTAATAAAATTACTACTGTAAGTGACTGAAAAATATATATCCATATATTGAGTCAGCCTAAACACTATGTATTGCTAGAAGAATGAGTGAAAGCTAGTTAGCAAGCCACTAGACAGGTCTAAAACAGTTAGCTATAAGTAATGAATAAATGGTTGAAATAGATGCTAAAGCTAATGAACTATTTACCCACTCACATGAGCATGGGTGCCTGGCCAATCCCAGTGCTATGTAGGGTGTCCTGCCAAGAAAAGCAATGAGATTCATACACATAACGCATAAGAGATGAACATTGAACCAAACATTGACAGAGCATATGTATGAAAGCATTATTGTAGGCTAACAAAATATCTACTTCCATTATCATTGTTAATGGTAACTAGTTCAGTTGAGTTCATCTAGCAGGACTGTGCGGGTACGTCAGGGAAAAAAAAAGGTTGGAACCACTGATATACTACATATAGAGTGGGTGTTTGTGTATTCAAATAGAAAGTTAACCTCAGAAGACATCATACATTTTGTCAGTTGCACAGAACTCTTAAAATAACCCAGTTCCCTTCTTCTTTTCTTTGGCTGAACAACACTGGCAGTAGTTTCAATCCACCCCCAAAGCAGCTCTGCTAACAGTTTGTTGAATCAGAACAGTAGAATCTGTGTGAGGAGGAGGAGGAGGAGGAGGAGGAGGAGGAGCCAAACACATTTAGCAAATTTCTCCACATACGTAATCTGGACGGAAATGAGCACAGGAATGTCATTATGTTGCTGGAATTCCACAGAAAAGGGAAACGGGCGCACAGATATCGATAGAGGGTAGAGCTGCAGCACTTTCAAAGGCTGTGTTGAGTCCCTCAGTATGAATGTGTGGTGGTTTTTTTTTTTTTTCCATCTTTGTGAGATTGTTACTGGCTTACTGTTTGAGGATGATTAATCTTTACTGCAGATCAATACCATACATCTTGCACGTTACTACGTTATGTGAGAGCAGGGGAGGACTCGGCATGTAGCACACACCCTGGGCTGCTCTCAAGAAGCCTTATATTTCCCTTAGTGTATCAAATTATTATTTTCATCCCCACAGGTACAAACTGTATAATCTATTAGGTCCCCGCTTGCTGTGCATTTACCACACTGAAAGCGAGATTTTAAATTGAGGACTGGGGTTTTTTTTTTAATTGAAGGAAAAGGCACACATGTGGTATGATGATGATGATAATGCAGCGGAAGTTAAAGCGCAGTGCAGATGAGAATTGAGAGAAGATCAAAAGCAGCACATCAGGATTCAGCGTGAGTAAGACGGAGATGGAGGGAGATATGGAGGGAGGGAGGGTGAAGTCGAGGGGCAACCCCCCTTTCTAGACGAGGGATTCCTTTACTGCAGTGATCAGCAGTCCCCCACCCCCCCTACATCCTTCCCTCCTCTCCTCCCAGCAAGTCTGCCGCTCCTCTCCTCCCTCCCTCTGCTTTTCCTCACACTCATGGATTTCTCTTTTTATCCTCCTCCCTCCCTCTCTCTCTCTCTCTCTTTCTTGCCACCATCCTCGCTACACACACACACACTACAGTCACGTTTCAGTGAGGAGGGATTGTCTGCTGCAGGGTACAGTATATGCAGCACATGGGTAGAAATGCAAGTGCACTTGTGACTCACACCGTTTTACTCCAGCCTTCATTTATCTCTATCGCTCCCCTGCTGCTCCTCCA
>NW_023339751.1:7085408-7103971 GCF_004916995.1 Morone saxatilis
GCACGCACACGCACACACACGCCAGAGCCATATTTGCATATGTCTGTGATGCTGCCTTGTGTCGAGGTGCGTGGGTCGTGCTGGATGTTGTTGGTATCTCTGTGAAATCTTTCCTCCTGGCCTCAAGCAGCTGAAGTTAATGAATGAGCCAAGCGGTAGCTGGACCGCTCTCTGCACAATGTGCAGTTATTCCAGACCAGCCAAAACGCCTCTCTCAGCATGTCATCTGATCAGCAGCCTAATCACTGTTTGGGCTCTACTTGGTACCACGGGACAGTAATCAGTATTCTCATCGAGGACAAACACACATATTCACACACACACTTCACCATGGGGTTACTGCAACGATCAGTCATCTTTGCCCTGCTGGTGTCAAAAACAAGAGTTTTTGCGGTCCTGATGAGTAGACGCACACACATATACACCCCTCTGGGCCCTGTGGTGGTGCTCAGTTTACTGTGGTCCTGCTTCACTGCTGCAGTGAGAGCAGTGAGTTACTTTTTATAAATGTTTTCAGACTTCTTTAAGTTGTTCCTCACCATTCCCTGTATTTGCAGATGGTAAAAAAATAGAGAATTGAGTTTTCAAAAGGTTTTTTGTGTCTCTGGGGGGGGTCTAGCAGAATAGTGAACCCTCAGCAAGGCCTCCATCTGTGGTCCCACGCTGAGCAGCTGAGTGGTGGATGGTCAGTGTTGCGTTGCATGCCTGGTGAGGGCAATCTTTATTTTAAAACAGAAACATTACTCCATTGCTGACAACAGACTGGTTTGCACCTCATCGCTAATTAATGTCAGTTATGCTCCACTATTGACAATCCACAGCAGTGGAAAGCAACTGTCATTGTTGGTGTTAATCTAAACATTTCCCTTCCACATCCCCACTTTATACTTGCAACGGTCTGACTTGTTTGGACCGTCTGACTGGAAGCCCAATTAGACGACTGCGGAGATGTGATTGGCAGTCACGTTTCTCCGACTGACAGCCAGCACATTAAATCGAGATCACTTGATTGGCGGCTGTGTTTGTCAGATCGATGCTGGGATTACAGTTAGTCCCACTGCCGGTCCTCTCCCGGAAAGAATATTTTAAATTTTGCATTGTGTTTGTTGGAGTAAGACTCTGGCAGTAAAGTTCAGACAGCTGTCAGTTATTGTATAGCTGACTGAAAACAATTTGAACTTCATGTGATTGTGTAAAATGTTTGACACTGGCTGCCTGTACTGTGTCAAACCTCACCTGTGTAAAACAAACACACCATAAAAAGCTAAAAAAAAAAATACAAGAGAAATCGGACCAGACCTATGAAACATAAATCACTATATTCCCCAAGTCTCATGCTGTGTTACCGGGCCCTCTCATGAGGCATGTGGTGGAAATTATTGCAACATCTGTACTGTTGAGTAATACCAAAGAAATGCTATGAAGGGTAGACAGGTATCCACACAGTGCTTGGGTTTAGCTCAGTGCTACAGATCCTGAAAGCATCTGTTTGCAGTGACAGAATATACAAATAAATGCACACACGTATACACCTGCTCTCCTCTGAGATATCGTTTACTACATAACTATCTGTGAATGAATTCGTAAAGGAGAGTTTGTGAAAGCTTTGAATCTCTGCTGTTGTGATTCACGTCAGTGAGGGTCAGAGATTGTGTGCGTATCATAAATCTGATATTATAACATTTGTACACAGACAGGGGATCTGTGAGCTGGATGCTGAAAGATATCCTGTGCCTTCACAAACTGAAGGGTTAATAAATGTGTGTGGGTTTCAGGAGACCGTACTGTATTTCCTGTGGACACATTAATATACGGTACTACAGTGTCACAAATCGCATGACTCCAGGCACCAGTTATTAAATGTGAGGATGCAGTCAGCAGAGAGACAGAGCCTTATTTGTGGTGCGATAGAGGCATCCTTTGTTTATGTGTGTGCACATAACTAAAACTTTAATCAGAAAAAATCAGTTTTTGCCCCTTGGCACTCTTTCTTGCTTGATTTCCGATGTGTCTTCTTCACCCCCATTCGCTCTGTTGAAGTGTGAGGAGATCTGACAGCATGTCTCATGCCTTAAAAGGCTCGACTGCGGCTCGGCAGAAAACGTGACGAGCTCTGTAATTCGAAACAAATGCAGCGCATATGGACACTCCTACTTTGTTGGGCTAACAGTATACAGTAGCAGCAGAAAAAAAAGAGGGTTTCCCCAAGCTCTGCTCCTCTGTTAGTCTTCCTCCCCTCCTCCCTCACTTACTCACTCAAGTATGACACAAGTGGAGAATTCATACTGAACCACATTGGTTGTTATTCAGGCTGCAGTTGGCTGCCGTCTCTGTGTCTCCCACTGTGGTGTTTTCCTTCAAGTGGTGGTTTTTGTTCCTGGATACTGGAGTATTTTAGATGTGATAGGCTATGTGTGTTTTTATGCGTCATCCCATTGTAGAATATTTCCATGACTGGAAAGCTGCAGTTGCATCTGTTAATCTGCGCTTCTTGGGTGTGGCTCCAGTCCGCATATGGGAACATTTCTAGAAACCGGAACAGAGGAAGCCATTTTGTAACATGATACTGTTCAGTCAGTCTTGCAAATAAACAATTAGTGTAGTAAATGGGATGCACTAGGGTTGTATCATGTTGCTCAGTGTCACACAACTAAATCACAGCACCTCAGGATACATATAAAGAATGGAAATGCTAAATGAGAGAAAGCTGTGTGGAATAACCAGGCTGTCCTTTCTCTTCCTGTCTGCAGGTTTGGAGGGGTGCCCCCTCATGGCATGGCCACCGACTGTTGTGTTCCTCCGCTGCTCCAGAGGGTAAGTCCTCATCTCCTTCATTCAGTTTATTTCCGTCCATATGAGCTGTATTCGGGGTTTCCCCCTTTTAAGGAAAACCACACATCAAGCCTTTGCTCCCCATCTGAGACAAATGAGTTCTGCACCTAGAGGAATTCTACATTGATCAGACGGCAGAGGCTCATTTGGAGATAACAGCCAGTAGTCATTAATATAGAATCTGTCTCGGGGTAGCATCTGCTCGTCTGTGTGAGAGGCAGGAGAGATGGAGAGTGTGAACAGAGGGAGAAAGGTGGGGTGAGGCAGCAGCAATGCAGAACATGCTGATTTGATTTTAAAGTGGGCTTTAATAGCTGTAGGGTTGGAGTAGACATACAAATGATCCTCACACTTTTAGCAATGTGCCTGTGGTGACAGGGTAGTGGAGGACAGGAAGGGAACAGGTGCAGGAGCAGAACAACTCAGATACTTGGGGCAAGGTTTGAAATTGTCAAGGTAATGAAGAGGTGGGTGTGAAATAAAATGTCTGCACCCCTGCGTCTTTGAACACGGTCAAGACACTCTTGAAACTGAGCCTGGGTCGGTGCTGCCTGCACCAGGCAGTGATCCTTCACTTTTTGGTGTGAGCCGAAGCAGAGATCTGCTGATTCACTGCAGTGGTCCCGAGCAAGGAGGCAGGAGGTTGTTGGATGCAGCAACAGCAACAAGGCAGCTTGGATCACCTCCACTGTGGGCTCACAGCCCCCCTGCGTTGATTCATAGCTCTGTCAATAGAGGCCACTCAGCATGATAATGGTATAAGCTGTGCAGACTCATAACCAGAGTTTGGTTACGGACCAGTAGAGGTGGGTTACAGACCATTATTAGTATGTCAGAAAAATAAAGTGTCACTGAGCAGAACCAAAGGCTCAAAAGTACAGATGAGAGCACACACTTAACACTGAAACACGTTAAAGGACCGTGAACTTCAAAATAGTTCTGAGTGCATTCTGTTGGTCCCAGATGCACACGATCCATTTTTCTTATTTCTCGCTGCTAGCCAAAAGCCAAAACTTTCAAGGAATGGATACATTGCAATGTGAACCTCAGGGACTTTTTGATTGTCAGAGACAAGAGGTCTTTTTAGCCTTTCTGTGGGAATGAGAAATATCAATAGTTGGCATCAACGAATCAACCCAACAGTTGTGTGAGGGAAAGGTTAGCAATATTATACTGTATTGATCTTCACCTGACAGACAGTGGAAAATGAGCCTATTTCTGGCAAAACAGCAGTCAGTGTACTTCTGTGTCTACATGTATAAGCCTGTGCATATCTTCTTGCATGTGTGGGAGCGCACTGATGAATGAGATTTAGTCATGTGTTGATTACAAGTAAGCAGTAATTATATGGAGCTGCACAAATAACTATTGCATAAGCTGCTGTTTTAACGTACCTTGTTGTAGATACTGTACTGGTGTTTACAGCCATTAGATCCACGCGAACCATGAGATAAGATAATGTCACAGACTATCCTTTTAAACTGTCATGAAGATAAAGGTTTTTGTGAACCAAACGGAGTACATGTTCCAAGAATGTTTCCACAAGAGCTAAGAATAATTTGCTGGTCAGAGGTTAAGTATGTAGACTCTTTCTGTTGCTGGTTTTAGGTCGCACGATGTTCCTGGGCAGCTGCTGCTGTTCATTTAGTTTGGCAGCTCTGTTGTTGAACTCCTCCGACAGGTGGAGTTGCTGTTGCACTGCCCCCTGCTGGGTCTCAAGCCACACACCTCTGTCAAAGTAATGCTTCATTTTTGGTGAAAAGTTAGCATAGCACCATCAGAATACCAGACTCTGCTGTGTGTTAAAAGGATTAATGTTCCAAACAGACAGTCCATAAGCTAATAATCCAGAAAATGCCAAGACTAACTAGTTTTGGACAAAATACTGGTCCTTAGCCATCCTTCTTAGATTCATTCAGTGCACGAGCTCATTTCCATTGCTCAGCTAACACCTCAGGGTGTCATTTTTTTTTTTTTCTTGTGTGACATTTGTCTACCTGTCTACATTTTCTTGCCTGCAACCCCCTCGCAGAGGTGACAGTGGTGTATCAGAACGGGCTGCCGGTGATCTCAGTCAGTTTGCCGTCCAGGCGAGAGCGCTGTCAGTTCACCCTCAAGCCTCTCTCTGACTGTGTGGGAGTTTTCCTGCAGCAGCTCCAGGCAGAGGACAGAGGCATCGACCGGGTAGCTATCTACTCCATGGGTACGTGCACAAACACAAGAATACTGTACACACACACACACACACACACACACACCACTACTGTATCCATTTACCCCAGCAGGTTATACATATACATGTCCTTACATGCTTTCAAGTGTTCTTCTGTTTTGATGCTGTTAAGTGCTCCCGTAGCTGTAGCTTTGCATCAGAATTTAATACCACTGCATGCACAATGAAAAGATTTTTCAGGCCTCACTCTGCACAGAGGGGTTCATTATACAGGCACAACTGGTACTTGAAATCTTACTCATAGCGTGTAAGTGCATCAGCTTTTACAGCAACAAGCCTGATTATCAAGAGATGTCAATGGTGTTTGAAGCGGCTACTGATCAGCGCTCCATCTCTCTTCCCATTTGTCTCTCTCTCTCTCCAGATGGAGCGAGGGTCGCCTCCTCCACAGGCATAGACATCCTGCTGCTGGATGATTTCAACCTCGTCATTAACGACACCACACACCTCGTGCGGCCACCAAGGAGAGGTGAGGACTGGCAGAGAAAAGGCAGAGCCAGTGCTGTTTGCTTTGAGTCACTTCCTCACTACCAGTAAGAGGAGGAAATGGTTTTATTGGATCGTATTAAAACTGGTCTTTGTTTATTTGTTTGCGTTTGTCTGCATGTTTGTGCTTCAGAGCTGCTGCCCCATGAGGACGCGGAAAGGCTGAATGACGTCAAGTTTCTGGTGCAGCAGCTCTACACCACCCTGCGCATCGAGGAGCACCAACTCGGCAAAGAACGTGAGCTGATTGGACGACTGGAGGACCTCAACTCTCAACTCCGCCCCCTGGAGAAGGTCTGACTTCCTGAACACGTTTGGCTATCCTTAATGTTTTGTTGTTGGTTGCACGAGGTCCCTGCTGCTCTTAGCAAGACACACAAATCACCTCAGGGTTTCTAACTTGTCAACCAAGAATTTAATAGTCGAACCTGTGTGACCGTCTAATTACATTGTGTTCTTGTATACTTTACCATTGAAGCCAAGAGGAGCTGTACTGTCAATGCTCAGAATTTTGAAGGCCTGTTCATAATCATTTCATCTGCAGATAATTAGTTGAAGATATCGGACCTTACCTACAATGGCAATAAAAATGATTAAGGGTCTGATCAGTTGAGCCATCTTGGTTATGGGTAATGGGCTATCAACACAGTGAACAGTTAATCTTATAATAATTACATCTTAATCTGGAGACAAGGGTCTGACAAACTTATCACAGCTGCCCTTGGCCTGTATACTTCATTGTGCTGACAATATTCTTCCTTACTAGATTCTCCATACATATTCATATATTTGAACTTTCTTCTTGACTTCATTGTAGGTGAGGGATGAGTTGAGTAAGAAGGCAGAGCGGCGTACCACCTGGGTGCTGTGGGGCGGCATGGCGTACATGGCCACCCAGTTCGGCATCCTGGCCAGACTCACCTGGTGGGAGTACTCTTGGGATATCATGGAGCCCGTCACCTACTTTATCACTTACGGCACAGCCATGGCCATGTACGCCTATTTCGTGCTTACACGCCAGGTAAGACAAAACGAAACACAACAAATATACAAACACATACGCCAAAATTCATTATTAAAGTCATGTTGCTGCTGTGTGGGTTAGAGGTAATTCCGGAGAAAAATTGTTTATTGTTGAGTCTTTTAAGGTCGTCAAATGCCTCAGACACTTTGGCAACCTAAACTGTCGGTATTTGATGACCTTTTTCCAGAATAACTCATCCCGTCTTTAAGGCTAAAACAAGTATTAAAATGTAACCTTCTCACATGGATACGCAGCTCTTCCCTGTATTGAGTTATTGTTTTATTGTGTTGATTATCTTTTGGACTGTTGACGAGAGAAAGGAAATAATCTGATGGTTTTACATTGAACTCAAGGACTTTGTGATTTTCACTGTTTTCTGACATTTTGTAAACTGAATGATAAGATCATCAGATTAGTCACATTAATAACCTTCCATCTAGTGGGCACACTGGTCTCATTTTTTTGTGCCAAACAATGTGACACGTCACTGATTCTAATTTTTTACATTATGCAGACACTGTTGTAGCAGCCAGAGAACAGAGCATGGCAGTCATGAGATCTATGGGATATCCTCTGTTTGTAGCACTCTGCACTAAATTGTAATATTTTTAGCTATTTAAAAGGCAGATCTAGTGACACCCTGCAGAATTGAATCCAGTATTTATAAATCTGGTTTTTAACTCCAAGGGACATGGAGACCATTTGATGTTGGATTTCTCACTACTGTGACTTGGCCCAAGGACTAGAAAGCAGAACATGGAGGGTATCTGATAAACTGGCTCCTCTTACAAAGTGCTCCGTCTGTGTATCTCTATAACCTGCAGGAGTACGTTTACCCCGACGCTAGAGACAGACAGTATCTGCTGTTCTTCCACAAGGGGGTGAAAAGGACACGCTTTGACATTGAGAAGTACAACAAGCTGAAGGATGATATCGCTGAGGTACAGTCGCTTGGTGAAAGCTGGATGTTTTGTGATGTAAAATGAGCACTGCAGACACACTGGGGATTCCCACATTTTACAGTTCAATACTTGGATTTGTAACAGCTGTACGTAGACCTACTTTGATGCCATTCCCTATTCACTTTCTTCTCATATTTTTTACCCCGCCCCGCCTCTCTCTCCTTATCCAACCTCTCCAGGTGGAGTTGGATCTGAAGCGTCTTCGGGACCCGCTCCAGCTCCAGCTCCCAGTTCAGCAGCTCGACGGCAGTAAAAATTGATGGGAAAAGCAACTCCCTCCTCTCTGAGCTCCTACAACCCCCCGTTTCCTTCTTCCCTCCTGCCGTCCAACACCCTTCTCCCTCCCCCTTCTACCCCCAACTATTTCCTCAGCCTCCTCTCTCCCCTATCCCTCCCACACCAAATAATCCCATCCCTGTCTCGACTGTGGGAGTTAGTTTTTTCTCTTTTTCTTCTTTTTTCTCTTTTTTTTTCTTTCTTTTTCCTTTTCCGTCCGACGAAAACTCCAGTTGGAATTGCAAGTGAAAACCGCTAAAAAGACAAAGAAGGATGGTGAGAATACCGGGAACTAAAAAACTCTCACAGCCGAAAGGATGGTAAGGATGGTGAGGATGATGAAAGGGACGATGATGATGATGATGATGGGATAAAACTGGGGCACTATGGATATGCCTCAAGTCTCCGGAGGGACAGCCTGCAAGGAACTCCGGGGGGCAAACAGGAATTATCACACCTCTAGACACTCCAGAACAGAGGACATGCAGAGGGGCGGGTCATTGTTTAATTAGTGTGTGTGTGTGTGTGGGGGGGGGGGGACTTTCAGGGCACACTGGGACACCGACCCTGACACAGCAGTGTAGTCCTGCTTCCTCTAGCAGTCAAACTGTCAACACACACACCTACTCTTGGTTGGGGCAGGCTCCAGGGAGAGTCTCTATCCCACACATTAAAGTTTACAAGGAAGTCCTGACTGCAGTTGCACCATCACGGGGGACCTTCGTCTTCCTGTGGCTGAACTCTGCTGCCTCCCCCTCCCTGGGCCACGCCTTCTCCAGGTGACGGACAGCTGTCCCTCCCAGTGTGACCTTTGTCAGGAGCCTGTCTGAACTCGCAGGATATAGGCACGATGCCACGCCTCGTTTCCTCTTCCTGTTGATGTCCTGTAGCGGCCGGTCTGTCTGCGCAAGTATGAGAGTACTACCGACAACAACATCACTGTGTGTTCTTTTATTCCAAAAAAAATATTTTGGCACTTTTTATTTTGAAAGCCATAGTATATTTGTTATGAAAAGAATATAAATATATATATGTATACAATCAAATAAACCGATGACCGGAGGCTAGTTTTTTTTTCAGTGGGGGGAGGAACTCTCTTACAAACATAATTTCATCAGGAACTCATTTACATCCTCTGAAGATCTCCTGAAATGAAGGACCTAACGGTCCGACGCAAACGCACATACACAAAGAGCATTGGACGTAAGGCTCCTGTGCATGGCCACCAAAGGGGGGGGGGCAATGTTGAAGCCAAATCAGGGTTAAAATGGCTTTGATTGGGATCGATTCTTATTTTGAGCAACACAGAATATCGACATGAATAACGCCATGCTTGACCTCTGTAATCATCTCATGAATACGGAGATTGCTGCGGAAATGCTTAACATAATAAAAAATGGGTTCAACTGTTTAGTGATCATTGACTCAGACGGATCCACAGGCATGTTATAGTTCAAAATATCTGATGAATTTGAAAAGTGTTGTTGGACGTGTCTTCAGCTTTAGCTTAGCAACATGTGATGTACATTTTCAATCTGAATTTTAAATAATCGTTCAGGCAAAACAGCAAAAAACTACATACATAAAAAAAGCGTCATGGCATTGATTCACAGAAGCTTTTTTCATCTTGAAATAAAGCCAGAGTTTTCTCCTCCCACTGTTGCTGTAATGCCCCCCTGCTCCCGCGATGGCAAGGCAGGGTAGACTGCATGCTGTGGTATGCCCTCAGTAGAAATTTGTGAATGTGTAGGAGCATTATTGCAATTTTGTACTTAATTGGACACTTTTCTTTGCCACATCTAGCTGAAGTCTCATCTCCTCCCCAACCCTCCAAAGGTTATAGAAGCCATATGTTTATGTTGTCCATTTTTTGGGATAGTCACTGAATAAATCTTTGTCAGCTTCACTTGGTTTTCTGTTCAGGGTGTGGGTTGGTAGCCCCATTTATCTCCCAAAAGAAAAAGGTCTCAAAGCCAGTTATTTTCACTCTGAACTGCTGTAGATCACCTCTGCAGAGGGGAAGCACAATGACATGATGTCCCTGCACATATAGACTCTAATTCAAGATCATCTGCTTGTGTGTCTCGTGTGGACAGTTGGCCGGATCCTACTGAAGAGATCCTTGTGCTTGACTGCAGATTTTATATTAAAATGCATGATTTTAGGTTAAATCAAAAGTAAGCCATGCAGATCTCAAGGCAGAATCCGGTCTAATCTGTTACTGTGTGTGCCGGTGTGTGTGTGTGTGTGTGTGTGTGTGTGTTTCATCTCCAAGGGAAATGGTGCCTTTTAGATGATTGATGATGTTAACAGTATAGACAATATTGCAGTTTGCTAAACAGCAATGATAAGATCATTGTGAAATTGATTCTCATATTTCAAATGACACCTTTATATAAATGAGGGTTCAATTTGAATGTTTGGAAGTGGATATCAATGTGGCTGTGAGTCTGTGAATGTGTTTGTTGAATACACGTGTTGATGAGTGTGAGTGCGCTGGGGGCAAAGTTCAGATCACTATATTCATGAATCCTTTGCTCCTAATCACCACCTTGTCAATAGTGGTAAAAAAAAAAAAAAGAAATCAATACCGCCCACGTTGCACTTCATAGCAGTCATTAGCTTTAAAACTCATTTTTCCTGAATAGGCCAACTTACACACTCCATGACACACAGACACACACACACACACACAAAGTGACGATGGTGTTTCCTTGGAGATGTACTGTGGGAGGTGAGAGAGTTGAAGCCTGTCTGCAGTCCAGTCCTCCCCTCTGCTGTTTCTATATTTCTCTCCATCATCACCTCCTTTTTATCATGCCATCCACCGTTTATTGCCTTTTTATTTTCTTGTTTATTTTTTTAAAACAAAATATATCAAATATAGGGAAACTTTATTATAAAGAGGGTGTTGCATGAATGTATGTTTACATGAGAAATTATGTGAAAATAAAAAAAGATGATTTATCCAAAAAAAAACATTAAAAAAACCTGCAAAGATAATTTAAGAACGTTGTTTGTAGAGATTCCTAGTTATAAAGGGGCAGTGGACAGGGCTGCGTCTTTAGAACCCGCCCTGCCAAATCTGACTTAAATCCCAGCCAACCAAGAGCTCAAACCCCATCACTCCCATTTTCACCTTATTTACTCCCATAAGCCCCCTCCCTCAGCGTGCATTTATACTCCCCAGTAAATGGAAAAACACCCTCCATCCTCGGTGCACCTATAAAGCAGTTTCTAACGTCCTGGCGCACTCTGTTAGCATATCGGGGAACACCTCCCATTCTCATCCCTCTCTCCTGACATTTTCATCCACCCTCAGCCTCTTTTCTCCTAAAATAACATTGTTTTTCTATGTTTTTGAATGTTATGTTTTGAATACCTTGTTTGTGTGCATTTACAATAAGACATGTTTTAAATGCCTAAAGAGCGAAGCAGACTATAGGATTGAAATCTTGTACTCCGTTCTGACCTCTTATTTTGTTCAGTTTTTCTTGTCTTTTTTTCTTCTGTTGACATATGATGCTGTAATGTTGGCAAAAAAGAAAATGTAAAATCCTGTATCATTTATGAAATGTGTATAAAAGAGATATGTAATTCAATTATCAATAAAATCCTTATCCAGTTTTTGGAGCCAGTGGTCCAGTTGAGGTTTTTTGTTGTTCTGTCTGGAAGTGAAGACTTGGTGATTAATGGACATATTACAGAAATTTACAAGAAGCAGCTTTTCAAGGTCTTGACCGGCTCCTCTCCTTGGCCTCCAGCTCTTCCTGTGCAGGACATCCTATGAGATAGACCTGTGTGGATAAACTGTTAGTAAACAATAGGTACATGAAGCAACACATGATTACAATGGCCCGTTGAAATTGATTTTAAAGTTTAGAAAAAAAGATTAAAAATTTAAATTTTACTTTAAGGAAAAGTAAATATTTTTTTTAACTTGCATCAGTGGAACAGGGACCATATATATTTCTCTTTGCTTGCTGCTCTGTGAGGCTCTGTGTACTTGGGCACAGCAGTGCGTTGAGCTAAATGCTAACCTCAGCATGCTAATGTGCTCATGATAATAATGCAACACGCTGATGTTTAGCATCTTGACTACTATATTTAGTTTTGCTTATTTGCATTAATGACATTAGTCTTGCAGATATTTGGTCATAAACCAAAGTACTGGACCTCGATGTCAATGTCAAACAAGTATTGTATAGTTATTATATATATTACAATTCATCCTGAGGGTAATATAAAACTGTACCAAAATTTCATGGCACTCCATTCAACGGTTGTTGAAGCATTTCATTAAAATACAAAAAGGTCAACCTCATGGTGGCATTAGAGGAAAAGTATGGGGATCACCGAAGTGATTAGGCTTCACACTCTGGGATGATTAAAGGTCCAGTGTCTAACATTTAGGAGGATCTATTGTCAGAAATGGAATATAATATTCATAGAATTTCTTTTATACGTGTATAAACACCTGAAAATAAGAAGTTATGTTTTTGTTACCTTAGAATGAGTTGTATTTACCCCGTGGGTCACCTTCCATGGAGGCTGCTATGTTTTTACAGTAGCCCAGAATGGACAAATTAATCACTGTCTCTACATAGGGCCATTCATGTTGTTCACACGTTTCGAAACCACTGTAGCTTCTGCCTCACATTCTGAGGGGGAGGGTGAAATGAATGAATTGCAGTCTGCAACTACACTGCTAGATGCCACTAAATTCTACACACTGACCCTTTAATGTCTTTACAATATTTGTGCAACAACTATCTAATTGTTTTTTAAGTCTGGACCAAAGCGGTTGACATTGCTATCCAAATGGCTTAAACAAAACGACCAGCATTCTTTAACTTGATGCTGCAACACATTTCACAGCAGTGACTCACTAAAGCCGAACACAATGATCAAACAACCGAAAGATATAATCATAAAGTTTACTCGAAAATCCAAACTTTGAAAACTAAATTAAGCAACATTTCGACGAAAATTGGAACAAAAGAGAAAAATGTACTAGGTACACTGGATGGCTTTCCTAAACACAGTGTGGTTATGCAGTAATGTAATAAAGTGCTGATTGAATCTGCTTGTGCCATAGAGAGTTCTAGCCAGAACAGTATCTTATTTTCAGGGGTAATCACAAAAGAAGAATAGCATGTTTCACCTCATTTCTTCTAACAGCCTGGTGGATTAATGTATCCATTGATTTAATTACATATGAGAAACAAAAACTGCAAGCGTCAGGTTAGATTGGGTGGTTTTTAAATGAAAAGAGCCCAGCTTTAGACCTTTTTTGGCCTGTGCTAGTGGTCAAGTAATGGCCTAGATGAGAACATATTCACTGTACTGGCACAGTTTGTCTTCGGTGAGGGTCTACAGTAAATCCTGAGTGTGCAAACCTCGCTGTCACCTCGAAGTGAAAGCTGCTTCAGCACTAAGCAGATTAATCAGATCGGTTTAATGCTGCTGCAGATCATTGCTCGTTTTTCCCCCCCCACGTCCTTTAAATCAGGAAGGATGAGAAATAAATAATTTAAGTCATGTAAAAGTTTCACACGGCACAATCACACTTTTTTCACGGCATGATGGCAAAAAACGGATACTAAGCTCGGGGTAGTTTAAGGGAGGAGTGTGAAGATTGTAGAGTCTGAAACAATGGGAGGATGGTCCTGTCACTGGACTTGGAGAGCATTAGGTCAAGGGGTCAAGGTGCGACAGAGACATGACAATATGACACATTCAGATAAGAGTTGCCTATTAAAGTCAGGCTTCCCCTAAGGATGAACCAGAAGAGCTACACACACATACACACTGATTCCCGAACTTGGACTATCATTTATCCAACACTGAGATCATGTTTATTTTGGTGGTTACCAATCTGCTGCAGGAGGTTCTTGCGGTTGCCGGTGTCGGTGAGTGTAATACTTCTTTCCCCCCAAAATAAACAGATAAGATTCTATTTGATTTACTGTACAGCAATGAGTTTGTGTCTGATCTGTTTATGGTGTTGATCTTCAAATACTTATGGACTTACCTAACTTATTGGCTGAACTCCGCCCCAAGCCAGTTTCTACTGAAGGTGTAAATCTTTTAAAATGGTCACACATATACTTTCATTTTTTTCTAAAAAGGGCTTAGTAATTTCCTGCAACAGCTGGGCACTACAGCTTTTAGCAAATGGTCCTCAAACCTGGGTAAATAGTGCATTTCTTGGGGACTATTTTTATTAGCGGATTAACACACATTTGGTGCTTTGGTGAGTATTTACAGCAGCAGGTTGGTGTATGAGGGATTGACTCAAAATAAACTGCTCATTCTAATGAAGGAACATGTCACCCAGAGCAACTGTGTTTCTCATGTATGTGTTTTTAATAGTATTTGCGGGGGTTTTCCAGATATAAAGAAAAATCTAAAATATCACCAGCTTTATCCTTTAACTAAAACCATTTTTTATGAAGAACAATAAGGTTTGACACTGTTTACTGTGGGTCTTCATCTTCTGTACAGATGAGAGGCTGGAGTCTGACTCAGGCCAGGCGTGGTTCCACATTCCCTTAATAGCCATATTAAGTTATTCAAGCCCCATCTGGAAGATTTAACACTGTCATTACCATACATCCGCATGAGTCAGCTATGTCCTCTGCCCCTTCTGTGCTGCTGAAGTTGGAACACAGTTGGCCAGTCGTATGTCTCCAAAACTGGTCGTTTATGCTGTCAGTGGCCCCAGGCCATGGATTGATCCCTCTGCTTTTATTGGAGCAGCAGGTAGTGACAAGATGGACTGTCCATTAGTGGATGGAGGGAGAAAATGACGTGTGTTGTGACGTCATTTATGGTCATGATATGAGTCCCATCTAACACAAGTATTTTTTATTTTTTTAAAAGAACAGTTGTCGTTAACTGCAAACCTCCAGTTAACCTTCACACTGAAAGCACTTTTTGTTCAAGATACGGGAACGGATAAACATAAACGTGGATATTTTATGTAGAGCAATCCAACTAAATGGAAAGCCTAGAGTTTGGTTACAGTGGTGGTTACTGCACCAGTAAAGTGTTATGGTGCTAGTTGTCAGCTGTCAAGTTTCCTGGCTCTGGCCTGACATTGAAGATGCTTTACTGCTTAGCTGATCAGCCTCCCACCGTTTCTTCATTCCCGCTGATTCTCAGTGATTAACATTTACTCTCACTCTTGCCCACTCTCATCATCACTCATGTCTTCTTCTTTTCCTTTTGTTTTACGTCTACCTCTTAATTACACTGTTGAGAGGGCACGAAAAAAGGGGAGAGACTATTGATTGTTTTGTTGCGCTTTGTTTACTCTGCTCGTTCAGTTGTGTCTCCTGATTCTGCAAAGCTGGCTTTGGTGAGAAGAGTCACTGCTGACAGAACCTGCAGGATTAAGGGGTCTCTGTGGATGGCTTGTTGCCTTTAAGTTTAATTAGAATTGACGCTGTGCTACAGTTTAACTTGATTGTCCAAAGGTTTGCTTCATGGTAACACATTTTCTCAAGTGGTCAGTATTATAAATGTACAGTACATGGGACAGGGTAAAATATATAGTGCTTATCTATGAACTGAGCAGAAATTGGCACCAAGGATTAAATAATGGTATTAACAGTGATTGAAGAAATGTAATATTGTAAGCACCAGAAATAAAATTAATTTCACCTCCATTATATTGATGCATAGGCAGAAATCTCAAAACCTGGAACTATACTAGCTAAGTATATATATATATATATATCTAAGACTAAGTTAGATAATATGGTTTCTTTTCATAACTGGGCAAACTGACCCTTTAACAGTGATGGAGGTATAAGAAAGTATATATTTGAACATAGCAGTACCACAGTATAAAATACTCCTGTCGAAGACGAAGAGTATTGCATTAAAAAAAAAGCTTATAATATCAAAAGTAAAAGTATCTGCAGTGTATAAAGTATACATATGTACATTAGTTACTATTGATGCATCAGTAGCTATCATTTGTAAGCAGCTAATTTTAACAACTCCATAAACTGGTGGGTAATTTAACCTATATCACGGCATTATATTTTGTAAACCAATTATATGTTTTGTATGTACAGTCATATAACTAGTGACTAGAGCTTTGAAATAAGGGTATCAAAGTAAAAAAGTACAATATTTATCTCTCTAATGTAGTGGATTAGAAATATAAACATAAAATGAAAATCGTCAAGTAAAATACGTACAGTACTTGCATAGACTCACTAACACAAGTGCATCATCTTCTTTCCGGGCATGTGAAACTAAGTCTTCATCTTTGTCATCCCACCCACATGCGACAGTCCTAGACCCCTGCTCTGCCTACAGCAGCCTGAACGAACCCTGGAGGAACACAGACTACCACATCAATCAGTCATCCGACATTCCCCAGTGTGACAGCCTTGTGTCTGGAGAATGGTACCGCTTCACTGGCATGGCCGGGGACGCCATGCCCACCTTCTGCATCTCTGAGAATCACTGTGGCACCCATGCTCCCATCTGGCTAAACGGCAGCCACCCTCAGCCTCATGAAGGCATCGTCACCCAGCCTGTCTGTGCCAGCTTTGGTGACAACTGCTGCCAGTGGAATGCCAGTGTAGATGTGAAGGCCTGTAATGGAGGATACTTTGTCTATCGCCTCCCCAGACCCTCAGTCTGCTTCCATGTTTACTGTGGCCGTGAGTGAGCGTGTCTGATATGTAAAAAGTCAATTTACTTACAGTTTACTTTTCATTTTGATATCTGTTGGTGTGTTCGTATGTTTTTTTGTGTGTGTGTCCCACAGATTTCTATGATATCTGTGATGAGATGGACTGCACAGGTCCCAGATGTCCCAAATCTGACTGTCGCTGTGCACCTGGAACTGTCCTGGGACCAGACAGACAAACATGCCTGGGTGAGACAGAGAGAGCGGGAGGAGAGGGGACAGACAAGTTGTGCAACAGATAATGATTAACAAGAGAAAATGGATAGCTAGAAATGGCTTCTGAAATACAATAACACTGAGAAATCAATTCGACTGTATTTGTTCAGTGTGTTTGTTTTGACATTCATATATTTGTGGATAAGCTGTTTTAATGCAAATATCCATGTTGACTTGACTTAATGGGATATTCAGAATATGTTAAAGACAACAAAAGCAAGCCTTTCAGCATTAAAATTAATTTTTATTTTTTACTTAATTCACATTTATTCATCCTGGTAATAGTATACTTTCATTTTCTTGAGTGTGACAGTTCAATCTTGACCTCAAACAGTAGTTTGACAAAAAAGGTTCAATTAGATTACATTCAACTTTATTGTCATTGCACAAGTACCAAAACATTGAGATGCAGCTCTTGCATCTGTGCCTCTCCAGCCATTTATTCATTACTTTTATCTTATTGTTCCAACTTAATCCTAATCACAGCATTGCTCAGGTGTTACAGACTCAATATGTGGATATATTTTTTAAAATTTGATTTTTTTAAATAAAAATTTGCTACTCCACAATCTTTCCACATACCCTGCCTGTGGTAACTGCATAAGTACCATCTAAGATTCAAGGATGTAAATAAATAAATATCACATACCAATGGACTTATAACTAGTTTTACATATTCTAAATGATCAGATAGATCATAAAGCAGGAAGGATGAGTACAGAACCTGATGAAGGAAGTTTCTAGTGACAGAAAGACTGAAGAATTGTCTTTTGTATTTGCTGACTTTACTGTAGGTGTGTGTGTGGTACACTGGATGGTACACCTAATGATGGGTGACAGCCAACCTAGCCAGCCTGAGAACTGCCACTATCTCATTATTTACCCATCAACCAAATCTGGCTTCTTCATTTCTCCATCCTCGGTCACTCTCTTTCCTCACACTCTTAATCTCTTACGTTGGTCCCTCATTTTATTTCATCCCTCATTATTTCTTTACCAGTCCTCTCAGTATTATAAACTCAGTTTTAAAGTCTTCTGAAGTCAATTTATCATTCTCTTCCCTGGAACACTAAGTGAATTGCCTTGAGGTGATAAACTCCACCCATCTGGTACTCAGTCGATTAAAAGAAGACTCATCTGATAATAATATCTGACCCAGGTGTGTGTGGTGTGTGTGTCCTATGTGCAGATGTGAATGAATGTGAGAAGAACAACGGCGGCTGTGCAGAGAAGTGTGTGAACACCAAAGGATCCAGGCGCTGTGAGTGTGGGCCGGGCCGTGTGCTGGATGAAGATGGGCACAACTGTAAAGGTACATCCATGTTCTGATGTTCATATGACACACCAGTCACTGTTGTGCAGAGATAATTAAATCCCAGAACCACATCTTTCCTTTTTTCTCTGTGTTGCCCCATGCAGAGATGGCAGGCTGTCATGTTAACAATGGAAGATGCAGCCATGGCTGCTCCTCACTGCTGCACTCCTATCAGTGCAACTGTCCCCGAGGGCTGGAGCTGGGAGAGGATAAACACACATGCCAGGGTGTGTGTGTGTGTGTGTGTGTGTGTGAAAGAGGTAGTTTTCTAAGCTAAAATAATCAGACAGCAAGTAAAGCTGACAGAGAGATGTACACTTGTATTTATCTAAAAAGATTTCCCAGATAGTATAGAAATTTGACCAAGAAGGCCATAACTGATATTTTTAACATGTTTGTGTGGGGTTATTTATTTGTCAGGGAGGGTCCTTAATCACATTAGCAGTGGATAACATTGAGAAATGATCAGTCCTGGTGTATCTTGTACAGGACGGCAACTAATGATC
>NW_023339751.1:7103989-7165919 GCF_004916995.1 Morone saxatilis
ATCTATTTTTCTTAATGTTTACATGTACTTAGCCAGCAAACAGATTGTGTGATATGTTTTCATCCAATCACATGACTGTGACATGATTTTATGCTGCTCTTTGTCATTGTATCAATGCACTGTTTCATGATTTGTGTAATTTCATGGGACCATAATATTATGTCATGTCTTTGCCTCTCTTCCCTGCAGTGCCAGTACAGTGTGATTCCAGCTCTATTGTTGTGTCAGTTCCTAAGGACCTTGTAGGAGGACTGGAGCTCTCACTGTCCAACTCGTCTTGTCGAGGTGTCTCCAACGGGACACACATCAACCTCAGCTTCAGCCTCAAGACCTGCGGTACAGTGGTGGAGGTCAGAGGCATTGGGTTGATTTTTATAGACTGAATGTACTCATGGTTTAGTCCCTACGGTCAGGGCTTGGAGAAATGTTTCATTATCATATAAAGAGCTGTGGCTTAAAATGGCTCGTGTGAGGTTGTCACCGACAGCTAAAGTACTATAAATTGAATGTTGACCCCCCAGGTGACAGATGACAAGATTGTGGGCACCAACCTGGTGACAGGCCTCCCGAGGAGCAGTCCAGACAGCAGCAGGGACTTGATAGTCCGCACCAGCAAGCTAGTGCTCCCAGTCACCTGCGAGTTCCCCAGGGAGTACCACGTGTCGGACGAATACCAGGCAAGTCTGCGCAGCTCAGCCCTCGAGCTGGCAGGCCACAGCGAGGGAGTCTTCCCCTTCTTCCTGGAGCTGTTCAAGGACGCAGAGTTCTCAGAGCCCTACCGCACCCCGCCCCAGCTCCGTCTGCACGACTCCCTCTTCTTTGGGGTAGAGCCGAAAGACAGAGTGGAGGGCCTCTCTGCACTGGTGGAGAGCTGCTTCGCCACACCAGGGCCTAAAGCTGACCAGGCCCTCAAGTATTACCTCATCAAAGATGGGTGAATAATGTGGGAGTTTTATCAGTGTTAATGCCACATCTTATGCTGCATGATAGCACACTTATTGTAAAGGCCTTAGTTAGATATCATACAATAGACTGATAACTTTTACTTGCCTGTGTCAGGTAAACTCAGAAAGTGATGTGTTTTCTAGTACCTAAAAAATAACAAGTTTGTTGATTACACCCACTGTGGCTGACCACAAAGAAGAAAGTGGTATTTATGGAAATTCTACATTATATGAACGATGTGATAGCAGTAATGAATGGTATGACAATGACCACTTAGCACTAAACCAAGATTCATCAAAACTCTCTTCTCACTTAACATACCTCCAGTGGTATCTAGTCATCTAAATGGATTTGGTTTTATTTAAGATATCTGTCTTCTGTTTACAATGGTGCTAACTGGAATTTTGTTGGTAGTGCTTAAAGCAGTGACAATTTCAAAATCAGCAGCAATGTGTTTTTCCAGAATCACTTACTCTGAGCTTTTCACACTGTCTTCAGTTTTCATAGACACTGTTTCTAATGTACAAAGTCGTTTCAATAAAAACCTTTGACAGTGAGGTTGTTGGATTACAGACACAGACATAATCTTTGAAAATCATTTCTAAAAAGATATGTGCCTGATAC
This sequence comes from Morone saxatilis, assembly GCF_004916995.1. Lineage (NCBI taxonomy): Eukaryota > Metazoa > Chordata > Actinopteri > Moronidae > Morone > Morone saxatilis. The sequence goes on from NW_023339751.1 coordinate 7,105,559, forward strand.
TGTATATGCATGTATAGATACTACTATAAGTAAGAAACAAAATTTGTTGGTCTTGCTTATACAAACACTGAAAACTGCAGATTACTATCTTTTTAATATCGTATCATTAATACCAGAATTGCATTTGGTCCTGCACCATGAAAAGTCCTTATAATAAATGTCAACAGGATCAAACCCAGCTGCTGAGTTTCCACAAGGCCTTAGCATCTGCTGCTTGACAGTTACAGGACAGGAAATCTCCTCTCCTTCAATGAAATGTCAAATGAAAAATGCCATCGGCCTCGCACTCTGCTTAATGTGGAAAGAAAACAAAAATGTTTTCAGTTCAAAAAATCGAAAATACAGATCATCTGGGGAAGACTCACTTTTGGCTAACCATTTCTCCTGTGAACCCAAAGTGAGGCTATACTCTACGGACACCAACAGAGCAGTTCTATAATATGTTCTCACAATTTCCTATTAAATATACAACACTGTTTCAGGGCCTTGGGGCAGCTAACCTTGATAAAGTGACTTGTTAGGAATATATACACATCACTGAACACTGTGTTAATATGTCAACTGCATGTCTGACTCTATCCCCCTTCGTTGGGTTCTTATTTCAGGTGTATCTCTGATGAAACTGTGACGCAGTACTCATCAAAGGATCAGCTCTCCAAGCACTACCAGGTCCCTGTCTTCAAGTTCATTGGCAAGGACAACCGAGTGAGTAAAAGAGGCATGCTGGGAGCCAGCTGGCAAGTGTGTGTGGCCTTATGTCTATGTAGCACTAAACTGTAAGGACTGCATTCATAGAATTAGCAGGGTCCTTACACTGTTATGCTGTTCCTCTCTACCGCTTCTCAAAACAAGCCTGTCTCCTTTGTTTACAGCAAGTGTTCCTCCACTGCCAGGTCTTGGTATGCGGGGCGGGAGACTCCCACTGTGCTCAGCGTTGTCGAGGACGCGTCCGCCGAGAGATTCGGACCCGTAAAGCTCAAGGGCAGCACACACTGAGTGGAGGCCCCATCTTCATCCTGCCTGAGCCATGATGCTAACATAAAGCCACTTACACAAACCCCATGACAGTCAGGATTTGAAGAGTGACATTTAGATTAATAAAGATGAACTGACAGATTTCAGTTTATTTGGTATTTAAAACACCAAGCAGATATACACAGAGCAGTCTGTTGTGCTGTACACATATACATGCAGATGTACAGTATATACACTCTTCTTTATTCCTATGTAAATTACAGTGTCAGTCACAGTGCTGTAGATCCCTTAAATTCTGGTTAATACATCCAAGTTTGTGTGCTACTTTGCCCGGCAGCGCAATTTACTGACATTAAAGTGAATGACATTTCTATTAGAAATCATTTGGATGGGCCACAGTTCATTTGTAACAAGTACAGCATGAAGAATGCTTTTCTAGGTCACACTTTGAGGCATTTCTCAGGCTTGATTAGAGCTTAAAGATTTAGTGGATTTACAAAAAGTTGTTGATATATTTCACACCAACACTGACTTGAAATATGCACGTGGACCATCCACAGATGTATTCTGACTCATTTGCTCAGAATAATCGATGGCTGAGGAGCACTTCACACATTCCAGTGCGGTGGAAAAGAGATATCAGTGTGCCGTGCCTGGAAAATATGCATATGCTTCGTCGCTCTGACAATTAATCTAGAATAATTGTGTCAGCTAAACTGCAATTAGTCATGCATTTGTTCATAAAAAATAACAAATAACTGGCAAATAACTTACATCAAATATTAACGTAGTAGCTGTAATAGGCATTACATTTACATGACACTGACTTAAGGTTTGAGCAGAGAAGATAATTACGATGGCTTCGTTGTGTTCTGCTATTTAATCAAGACTGCTTGTGTCTTTCTATCTAGAGGAAATTAATCCAACTACTATATCCTTCCCATTAGCCACTTTGTTTGGAGTGATGAAGTAATTTATGGTAATGGAGTCATAGAGGCCTAAAAATGGCCTAAAATGAAATGGAGTATGGAGTATAACATGCATAAGTAATTAATTATTCTGAAAGTCATATTCAGACACCTAATATTTGTTAGTCATGCCTGTGAATAAAACCTGAGAAACTGCTAATTTGCCCTCCCCATTTTTGTTTTTTTTTAACTCCCAGGCTCTGAATCTTCAGAGGGCTCTTGTAAAGTATCTCCTCTTTGACAAAAAAAAAAAGCCTACAGATATACAATATAAACTGTAGAAATACCTATGACTGTTATTTGTCTGTGAAAGCATGCAGGAGTCCACAGTGATCTGTGTCACAGTTCATCCCTCTCCTCTCCCTCACAGATGCACGCTGCCCTCTGGCTGTTCATGTAAGGTCTACAACCTAAAGTCCACACTGTGTTGAAGAGAGTGTCTGCCATCGATTCGCAGGCTGAGAAGAAAATACATAGAAATAGAGAGAGGAGAGAGGCAGTGAAATAAGTATGTGAGGTGTCATACTATACCATCTCATATATGTTCTCATAGTACACAGCCAGGAAAACAGGAATTTATATATGTAAATATCTCACCTTGTACCTTCGACCCAAAGCCCAGACTCTTATTAAGGTCTGTGCAGATGCCATGCAGACATGAACGAAAGTTGGAGTCACAGTCATACTTGCTTGTCCCACAAGTGTCGTAGCATATGTCAAGCTGGTTACAGCAATTTGTCATAGCAGGGACCCCCAAGTCAAGCTGTTAAAAGAAAAAAAAAGTTTGAAAAAGAAAAAAAGTTTACTCAAGCAGAACATAGCATTTACAGCAGGTATGGTTGAGGTTAGCACTGTAGGGGCTTAATGATATCGGTCTGGGCTGTGGGTGGCCACCTACAGCTGAATTCACCTGGAATCCCACCAGAGAGGATGTGCAGCCGTCGGGCTCAGAAGGCTGGTAGCCGGGGCGGGGTTGAGGAAGTTCTCCTGAAAAAAACCAAAAAAACCCCCAGAGAAGTTTGATTTAATTGCTGAACTAAAGTGAAGGCACGTGTACAAACTAACGTCATCATATGTTCCCAGTCAAGGATCCACATTATATCTCTCTGTTCTTGGGTGTGTGTCCTATCTTCACAGATAAGATGTAACTTCTGTTTCAGAACATCTGTATTGATTGTGTGACTGTAGGAACATTTACCCTTCCAGACTGATAACCATAATGTACTCATTATCAGCAGCCTGAGTGCCAAGTGCCCTATCAAGACGAACATAGCTAATTTAACTGACAGCCGAGGGATTGATTTGAGACTTAAAGTGTACTTAGACAAATACAAAACAAAACAAATACATACAGAAGGAATGTTGGATGTAGACAACATAATAATCATCTGAAAACCTCTTGTAGACCAGGTGCACTGACAAAAATTATGATAAAAACAATTTTTGACTATATAGCTATCTCTGAACACCATCAGGACACTAAAAGACTTCTCAGTTCTCAGTAACATAACAGTATGCTAATTCAAGAGACTCTCTCTTACCATATCTGCAGCGGTACTGACACACACCATCTTGTCCCCCCACAAGCTCTACCAGGGAGTCAAAGTAGCCATGCACAGTCTGGAAACTATTTCTAATTGAGTTGAGGCTCCAACTGCTCTCTTCTTGTGCCAAGGGTTTGCTCAAGGGCTGGTTTGTCTGGACTGGTCTGATGTCATTCACCTTCTCCTCCTCCTCAGAGGAAGGTTGCCCATGGGTGACAGCTTCATCAGTAAGAGCTTCCATAGCAGGGGCGTCTACAGCAGGCCCGTCACTGTCTGTTCCTGGCTCTTCGGCTGTTGCACCATCTGCTACAGGGACATCCACTTCAGGTGTGTCAGCTGGGTTATCTGCTGAAAGTGTTTTAGCTAGATTGTCACCAAAAAGGGAATTAGCTTCAGGTGAATCACCGGCTTGAGCATCTGCAGGAGCTACACCTTCTTCAGCAGCTTCTTCTACAGAGGCCGCTGCTACGGCACCATCTGTAACAGCGGGGGCCTCCTCCTCTTCCTTGGCTTGGTAGTGGCCTAAAGTGGCACACATGCCGGAGGACACGCAGAGGAAGAGCAGGACCACAGTCCGAAGCAGCATGGTGTTGAGTTGGTGGCAATCCAAGCAGAGGAAGTTCTCCACAAAGCGAGGTGTTGTTAACAGGGTGGGAAGAGCGTAGAGAGTGAGGGACAAAAACACACTCTGCTCGTACTGGCTCTTCCAGCCACAGAGCGGACTTTGACCTGTGACCAGGTTCTAGCAGACAGCAAGGCAGTCTCTCGTGTTGGGGGCAAAGGTCACCCCTATATCAATCCAAAGAAAGCTTCTATAATTGCTTTAATAATCTCATTCTCTCCGATCCTTGAACACATCAAATGAGTTAATTTCATCACAGTTTTATTCACAAAGCTATAATTGGATTTTCACATCCAGTCATATGGAACTTGAGCCTACGGGGGAAATTGCTCTTTATATTCACTTTAGCACATCTAACGCTAGCATTTCAAGCCTGCGACATTTATCAAGGCATCACACATTTCAAATGATCTTCACTGTTTTTGATAAAGGTCACAGACCGACACTTCAGCACTGTAAGTACAGAGACAAAGGGAACATGATCTGATTTAATTTGATATGTCTCTGCTGCCATCTTGTGTTTGAAGAGTAATATGCTCCCAATGCTATGGAAATTTTTTTTGTTGTTGTGTCCCTGTCCAACAACAGAGGTCTGTGCTACTGACATGAGCTGTGAATTATGTTATGTGGTTGCAGGTTTTGTCTCCCTATGCCTTATTCAGTGTGTATAAATGAATACTTATAAATGAGAGAAGGGCTTGTCTGTGGTATCATGTTCATGCACAGGTCTTTTTATCTCCTTTGAAATAAGACAACAACTGATTTTAAAGTTACAGTGTATGTTGTTCACACAGACATATACTAGTTGGACTGCTCGGGGTCAATAAAACAACATATGTGACGTGTCAGATTCACTGCTGTTCTTTAACTGCAGGAAGACTGGAAACTGTGAAACCTGACTTCTATCTTCTATTATGAAACACCAAATGTGCATGTGATCACTGCACACGAAGCACTTTCATTATTTAAAGCCTGAATGTTGATGGTTATGCAGCAAAAGTAAATGTGTGTTGCTAATAGCAGTAGAACAAACTATTTAAATATATTTACTAGTGTTTATGCTACTTCTTCTTCACTACCTCTCAGAGGCAAATATTGTATTTATTATTCCACTTTATTAATTTGACAGACATAGTACTGGTAGTATAAGACTATTTAATATGTAAATTAAGATTTTACTTACAAAACACATGATCGTATTTTAAAATATTATGCATTAATTATAAATTAAACTATCCAACAGTCTATAAAGCAGCTAATATTAGTTCCACCTCAACTGACTACATCAAAATATTTCTGAAATGTTGCATCAGTAACAATAATAGTAAAATACACTCTTAAAGGGGTCAGTCTGCATAATGAGTACTTTTTTTTATCTGAAATACATTTTACTTCTAAAATTTCTGTACCTAAATTTGAATGCACTTGTAATGGAGTATTTTCACATTGTGTTATTGCTTACTTTCTGATATACCGGAAGTTTTAAGTTGTGATCTAGATCTTGTGTTATTTCTGGTTAAGAGCCTAAACCGAAGAGCTACAACTAGGACAAGGTAATCATAATTAATGTTGGTTGTCAAAGATCTGACTCTATTAAATACTTAGTAATACCATCATTTTATTGCACGTTGCATTTTATTTAACTGTCTGACTTAATATCTCATGAGATGATCTTCTGGTTAACTCGATGAAGAAGCTATTCGCTCTCTGTTTGTAGATCACATTGTACTTCGTCCCACAACATCCTAGAGGTAAAAACACAGGAAAGCAGAAGTAAGTAAGAAACAAGTCACAAGTCAACAAGACGGTCAAGTGTCACATATACAGTATGTGCAATATAACATGTACCGTCTCAGGGTCTTTTTGGCTTTCTCTCTGGTCAGCACCATGTTAATGTTATTTTCTAGATCCTTTAAGGGAAAATTACAGAGTAACAACACAAGGCCCACTATCACATAACAGGAAATGCATTTAAAATCTGTAACATGATGATATGGTAGGAAAGAGGTCAAACTCCCATGCCTTGTTTGTGGTCTTCAGACGGTCATTTGTGGCTATCAGTCTCATTATCTCTGTCTGGAAGCAAACAGAAAAAGAAGCTAAATAAAAACTGCAGTCATGTGCATTTTCAGCAATCATCAAAGACACTTCCTGCTTCAGTTTTATTTCTGAAAGAGAGCAAAGGCAAAATTAATTGCTCAATGTGATGTAAAGGGGCAAACAATACGTGACAATAAGCATGCAGTTCATCTGGCAGCACCTTTATGTCTTTGATGTGCCTTTCTGTGCTTGTGGTTGTAGCAGTGGACACAAGCTTCTCCTTAATCTCTTCCTCCAGCTGTCGGATCTCCCTCCACATGTTCAACACCTGAAGCCTCTTGGACTGGAGACAGCCGGTGCAGCCGATGGCAGTCCCACTGTCCTGCAGCCCTGACAGAGATGTACCTGTCCAAACACAGAAGAGCCCAGAAGAGGTGCGCTGTAGTGACGAGTGATGTATCTGTACTTGTACACACACTCTCCTGCAGGCATTATAAAGTCACAGCTGACTCACTGAAACTACAAAACTCTCTTTATGCATGTTGTCATGACAAAGTGATTATTTGTTCAGTCTGTCCACACCAGAGATTTAAAAGTTAGCATGTGCTGTTGCCCCTGTAGGGTAACATACAGCAAATGCTTAGATGTGGTTCACCAATGATTAAATATACCAATGTAGTCTTGAGACTTACTCTTCATGTCACTGTCCTCTGGGCCTATGATAGCTGGAACATTCTGTAATTGATTTCGGACTCTGAGGTTAAAAAGAGAACAAACTTGCTTAAACTAATGACAATGTACAGTATCAAAATATATGTTCTTTTTTGTTGTTGGACGGATCCTTGCAGTACAGTTTATTCTCCTCCAGAGCTCTTCTGGCCTCCTGCTCCAACCTGCAGACCTCTTGTTCAGCATCCTCCAACTCCATTTCCCTTACTTTGCTGCTGCCAAGATCTCTGAGAGAAGTATTTGGCTGTAACATAACAACAAAAACGTGTTACTTGTTGATAATGCGCAACTCTCTAAGCTCCATAAACATATTCTGCTATGTCAGAAATACTGTACATAATAATAATACATTTTATTTGTATAGCACTTTTTAAGCATAGTTAGTGCTTCACAACAGCTAAATGAAAGCAGAATCCAATAAAAAGACAGTATTTAATTTAAAACGTAGCATAGATTAGACTTACACAGAAAGGAATGATTGAAGTAAATGCAAAAAGGTGCGTTTTTAGAAGTGATTTAAAAGAGACAAAGGTGGGGTTTGCCTGATCTCCTACATGAGGTTAGCCTCTTTCCATTGAAAAAGTATCTCATTGCCATAGTTCAGTTCCTAATGGACACGTAGCCTAAAACTACCATTAAAATGAATGACAGAACCTGTGACAAAAATTGCCTTTGGCCCTTTAAACTGTGACTGAGCTATAATTGCAGTTTTGTTACATTGCAATGACTTTGTATTAAAAAATCCACTGAAATATTAGTGCTAATATTGTCTCATTCTTACAATATGAAAAGCAATTTCCACAAACGTTAAAGAAGGTGCCTGAGATTCATAATCCATCCCAGTAAACATGAAGCCATTATGTTAGTTTTCTATTGATCAAGTGACACCCACACAGAAGGGTGTCAATGCTTTTGACAGGAAATAAGGCCAGAGAATCACATCCATGTCTCATCATGAATACATCATTTACCATTTCATGTAGGGATGACTGGGAAGCCATCATGTGGTTGACATACAAATCGTAATCGGTCTAGAAGGAAAAAAAAACATTATTTCACTCCATGCAATGACCAAATGTGTTGTTTTTCTTCTAATATATGAAATAAAACTTAACTGAAATTGTGCACATAATCATTTATTTGAATTTACTGCTCATGTGCTTGTCACATGGATTTATTTGAGCTTCAACTGTTTATCATGAACATAACTGCCAGATCTTGTAAATAAAATATCCATACAAATAATACAGATGTTCTCAGTTACAGTGATTTTTTAGCCACTGTTGAATTATATGCACACAGTGTGTTTGTGTCCTCATAAAGGGTAATAACAAGTACTCATTCCTGCTGCTTTATGCTGTCGAACAACAACAAGATCTCTGCTGCATGATGTCAACCCCACTGTCTACTCATTACAACACATGAATGTCAAGCAAAGACTGGTTTGATTTAATTTAAATTCTGTTCAGCACTGATAGAGCGATGCAAAGCAATTCTACTGACTGCTATTGTGTGCACAAAAAGGAACTTGCATGACCCTCAGACATTTCTTATGAATGAGCGCTAATCCAAGCGTTGCCCTATAATGACCTGCTCCCTGGCGCATCATGACCAGGTTCCAGTGGTTGCTCTACTTCCGCTCGCTCACACCAGGGACTCACTCTCTCTTGGCTCTAATACGTCTGACGGCACATGCTAAAAATGTGCTAGTGGGTACGGAGGAAATGGAAAAACCTTAATTTCCCTCAGGATGCGTCCAAATACTGGCGAGCCTTCACATACATCATCAAAGACGTCACTGAACACCACAAGGCGGTCTCTGGTGGGCCAGCTTTGCACTGACAACTTCTTCAGCTCCTGAGTACGACAGGAACACACACACACACACACACACATACGACGTCAGCAAGTTAAGATGTGCATGGAGAGTCTGTGCGTGTCTTTATTCATGCACCTTCTGCGAGAGTGTCGGGAGGGCGTTTCAGAAGAGCCTGCTCATGAAAAATTCACATATTAAAAAAGTCTGAAAGTTAAAAAAAAAAAAGTGCAATTACAAAACCAGTTTCATGATGTCATGGTTTGTGTGGCTATTCTCACCTTTTGTAATTTCCTCTCATGCATTTCAGCAACATTTATTCCACCCCAGACGTCCTGCTTGGCTATGACTTGCCTGCCAAACCGTTGTTTGGTCTTTATCTGGCCTTCATTATTCAGGCCTTCCTGGTCAGAGCGGCTCGGGCTAAATTGCTGTTTCCCCTTTGGATCAGATGAAGAGCTAGACTTTTTCTGGGAAAAGGCTTTCGCTTGGACAGGCAAAGAGTTTGAGGAACAATGAATTATCTTAGGTAGACATATATCTTCTCTCCTGTCTGCATGTGATGAGCGATCAGTAGCCTGATCTGGTCTTGACCTCAAGCCTTCAGACTCTAATAAAGCCGCGCCAGTGGAGAACTCAGAGGGAGACTCTTTCATTTCTTTCCTCTTTACATAGGTCAGTGCCTTTGTCTGTGTCTGCTGGAGTGTCAGAGGCTTTGGGGTTTCTTCTTGGCTATGAGACGCCCTCCAGAAAGGCTGCTTTTTCTCCCTGTGAGGCTGACTCTGGTTCAGGCTGCGGGGCCCCAGATGACCTGAGGAGTAGGTCAGGATGTCAGCCTTCTGACCAGCTTCAGCAGCCAGCAGCAGTCTGTGGATGTCGCTCCCAAAGCACCTGGGCTTCAGCTTACAGCCGCTGGACATGGCTATGAAGACACCACACAAACATAGTGTGTTAAAGGACACACATTTCCTGCAGGCTATAATAATGCAGAATATAAACAGCATTTATTTAGCCTATATAGCGTTTATGCAAAGCACTTCAATGCCTATGTGTACAATTTCTTTAACTAAGTTAAAGTAATTGTACACATAGGCAACTATTAATGCAGAGAGTGCACAAACTAATCAAATTACCGCCACAGCGAACTTAACTTAACTAACTCAGGTTCCAGACAACAATTCTTGCAATTTTTTGCATTCACATTACTTTAATATATTGCTAATAAGCATTTGAAGCTTGTGAACAAAGCAGACATACATAAAACCTAAATGATAAGCTCACCTGTCAGCCAACTTATTGCAGTTTTGTGCGGAATCAGGACGAAAAAAAAAAAAAAAACTTTCTTCGAGGCCTCACAACAGTCAGCTCTTTGCTCGGTTGCCAAGGAGACCGAAGCGCGTAATGTTGCGTTCAGTGTCTGAGGAATAATTGTACCCATGAGCTTTGACGTGCTACATCTCGTTTGTGCGTGGTTAGGCAAATGTTTTTTTTTTTTACAAATTGTGCGCGGTAGGTTTGTATGGAAACAAGTATTAAAATGTCACCACAAAACAGTTCAATTCAGCTAAAATTATTTACATGGAAATAATTTTTTGTCTTATATCACAAACAAAGTTATTAAGGTTTCATGTTTTCCTTAATCTCTTTTTGTTGTTGTTTGCTTTTTTGCAAACTGCCAAACGTAAAACAAAGAAATAAACAAAAGACAAATTGTAACTACTAACCATCAGGGCAGAGAAGATGGAGCTCGAGCTGCTGAAGTGAACATCAGTGTTGGAGTCATAGCAAAGCAGGTCTGGATTGGAAAAGGCTATTCAAGTATTTTGCTCCCCTATCGATATACCTTCAAGGTGAGGATTATGCATTTATGGATGTGTTCTGATAAAAAAAATGAGCTGATATTAGCAACTACTGAGAGAAAATAATGTCATTATTAGTGCCATTTTTATATATTTATTTTATTTCTCTGGGATTGAAGAAGAACCAGTCAGCAGAGTAAGTCAGCAGACTCATCATTGTTGATGCCAGAAATAATACTACATGACCTGGTTTAAAAGTGGTTTCTGCACTGTCTTTAAATAACAGATTTGTGCTCTGTAGATTATTTAGTGTGGAAAATAATGGACTCCAACAATTTCCTAAGATTTTCTTATTTTGTTTATACTCAATTGTTTCCTGTGGGCTGCCACAGATCCTTTTAATTACCAGACAAATTGTGTAAACTGGTTATTGTGGAAATCTGGTTACTGCAAAACTCCTGTAAATGCTTTAATCAAACTATTATCTTAATCTGGTTATTCACAATAATTGGGTTACTGCAAGTGCAAGTAAACACACAGCAGTGGGTGTAGCCCACAAAGCGAAGGAGAGAGAGAGAGCAAGAGAAGGAGAGGCCTTGGGGCTTAAACGGCCAGAATAGGAAAGCACCCAGATGGCAAAGCTGAGCATGAGGGAAGAGACAGTGTAACATGTTATGCTTCATTGAAATAAGTAGGGCCATACAATGGAGTTTGTATTCATTTGCATCCTTGTGTTCTCCATTAACGGTTGATGTTAAATCAAATAATGCAGTGGAGGATGGAAGAAGCTCCCAGAACTTTACTTTGTTGAAGTTTGAGGATGCAACTGCAGACGACAGTGGGTAGGAAATACAAAGGTTCATTTTCAGGGTCACTGATTATGATTGTAGAGCCAAAAGAGATTGATAAAAGCCATAGATAACTTAATGTTCTACTGGTAATTTAAGAATTTAAAAGTAATAAAAAGTAAATACAAGAACAGTCACCTTGGTAGCTTGAATGCTGTTAATAAAAACTTTATTGAAGAGCTGCTATTTTGGAATTGTCTGTAATTAATACCATCATATAAAATACATAATGAGGGTTAAAACATTTATTTTCATTGATGATACTGTATATTCAAAGGCTGTAATATTCCCCATATTAACTGCTAAACACTCTAAAGTTACGTTTCATGAATACTCCTTCCATCCTTCCCCTCAAACAACAGCCACCGTATAAAACTTTTAAACTAAGGCGCATAGTACTGCAGCCATTTCTGATAAAGTTTTCACAGTATTTCCGTTGATCATATCGTGGTACAAGATGACAGCAGGAACAGCTCAAAAGGAAAGAGAGGAATTACTGTAGTTCCTGCAGTAATTAATGGATCAGTAGTAAAATAAGTAACCAGTAGCCAATATATACTGTATATTAAGTACTAAAAAGTATGCATCTTAATATCTTAGATGGTTTTACATTATTGTAGTTTTAAAATGGGGTGTGAGATGTTACTCCATATGTACAGTAGATTACAGTCCTTTCAGTCAAAAAAAAGAAAGCAGAAAGAAATGACTGTGATCCTAATTTAAACAAATGCTCCTGATTGAGTGCAATAACACGCTGACCAATCAGGAGTGACACATTGTCACCCAACACTGTCACTGCAGCTCTGTCAAAAGAATAGTATGCATTAACAATGAAATAAAAATATCATTCAAACATGAAATAAAGATCTGGCACAGAGACATATTTTTCAGGTATTTAATAAAAGTCATTTGGGCTACTGCTCTTACATTTACAGTTGAGACATTCCGCAATTATTCTGGGTAACAGTAACATGTCTAGACCGTTTTGTTTATCTTAATGTTTACTTTGTACAAAACAAAAAGGCCAACATTATTTTTCTTTGTATAAAAAATATAAGTTAATTTAAATTTAACTCTAATTAAGAAAATAACAATAGTAATAATAGCAATAATAATAATCATCAATAATAATAATAATGATAAAGATTATAAGCTAAACATAGTGCAGACAATGGGATATAACTGGTGCTGAAAAGTAGAAGGGACAGTGCAGTGTTATGGACTTAACCATGTTCTCAGGTGGGGTTGGAGGGGGGAAAGAGACAGTTAAAAGCTTCTCTCTCTCTCACACAAACGCAGACACACATGCACACACACACACACAGTGTACACACCCAGTCAGAAAGTGCATGACTGCCATTCAGTTTAGCACCATCAGAGCATACATCTCAGTCTGTACAAACTAATTCCTAGATTGTACACAGTATACACCTATAACCGTATATGCAAATTTATATATAAATTCAGTTTAGGTGCATGCTAGTTGTTGCTCTTGGTTGAAGCTTACTGGAAGCAATTCTGAAAAGTAAGACAGAGCACATCATGGAAAACTGCCACCACCAAAGATCTGCAATCAACAAAACATTCATCAAAGTGTACATTCACACCATTGGGGGCCACAGTACCAGTCGTACAAACAAATTATTTGAGCGGTAATTTCAGTCTTGGAGGGACAATGTCCACTGGAATGACAGTTTCAGACAAAACTAATTGTCTTTTGGAAGATCTCGGAAACTCATTTGGAAGAGTCCAAATGTACCCCCTTTGCATGATGTTGGCGAGTCAGCGTAAAGGAGGAGGATTTATTTCCTTCGACAGGTCGTGGATGTGAGGGAAACGTCTGTTACACACCTGCAAAGAGTCAACCAACATTCTTGAGGTTGCAATCCCAGAGATAGACATGTGATGCACTTTATCTTAACACGTTTGACATTATGGGAAAATATGAAGCCGACCTCGTGCTTCTGTTTAGCTGCTGTGCCTGGCATCAACAGCAAAATGTGTTCAGTGTCATAAATGTTTCACACCACGGATTTTAACCTGCAAGGACACCTATCTATGTCAAGGAGAGAACTTATTCCACCCATCACCATATATTTAATTTAAACCTCAGTAATTCATCACGTCTCAACCATGTGGTATAAATTAGGGTGCTGTCTGGACATTACATACAATAGTTAGGAGGCAAAGTTTGTTGTGTCATTGCAAACACACAACTCTTTATACTCTGCTGGGACACTATCCTCATTTTAGTTGTGTTTTTTTCATGGTTGTACAAATGATTACTGATTAATGAGGAGGAACCAGATTGTAGTGTAAAATAATTTATGCTGTGATAGCGCCGTGAAAATTGTTATGAGAGTGGAAATTCAATTGTATGCAGTCTCGGCTTACTATAACTGATGCGAAACAGATGCTATCTGTGCATCTTTTCTTTTTTTTTCGTCTTGTGAACTCGGTCCTACAAATGTTACTATTACTGCTGGCCTGGGATCAGATCCTGTTAATCAAGAGGAAAGCTGATGTACTATGCAGCAGGTTCCTAAATGCCAGGGGGGGCCGGGGGCAGTGCTGTGGGGTCCACTTCAGGGAGAAACATTGTGACTCTCTTGTGACTGTGTTCACAAGTGTCGACATTATCTAACTCCTCTTGTCACAGTTCATCCATGTTTTGTACAATATGCTGCAGGGGATTTCTGCCATCTCCACCTAGAATAGGCTGTTATGTCTTTATTCAAGTACTGCAAAGGATTTTTGCTCAAAAAGTAATAAAAAAAACATTCTGAAATCCACCTTCTCAGTAAGGTGGCATTACACCATACATCTGCTCTACACATTCCTTCTGTCTCTGGGAATACCTTGCTGAAGTAGTGCGCGTACGATAAACCTACCACAGAAGGCAAACAGTACCATTTCAAAAAATAAAATAAAAGCCTGAACCAACAATAAGATTTCACATATTCTAGCCTGTGAAAGGTTCAGAATAAGGCCTCTGCAAATACAAGACCATGAAAGAATCAGCTCAAATAATAATAATAATAAAAAAAAAAAAAAACATAAAATAACATAAAACAGCTAAAATAAAACAACCAAAAACGGCACAAGTCCATTCTACCAAATAAATTCCCAAGCTGAGTGGATGTTGGGTGATGGGTTGAAGTCCCTCCCCATCGGCTGTCTGTCAGTCTCTGGGATCGGTGAAACCGTCAGTGTTGACACCTCCGTCACCCAATGAGGTAACTGTGTGTTTTCAAAGTCAAGTTGCCTGTAGCTGATCCGTCTCCTGCTAGCACAGGATGTGGGTCCCCCCCCTACAGAGTACCAGGTCCGTGGCAGGATTCAGGTTGTATTCCTTTGGTGGGCCAGCAACCCCTTTGGTAGTCAGTTGTCCACCTTGACAGGGCCTGAATCACTAGGCCTGCTGGGCACGATGTCCTCCGCCTCTCCCCGCGATATCTTTTCCCACTGGCTCAGGTTCTCCCTGAGAACACACAGCACCTCCATCAGATTCAGACCCTGCATGCTGTGGGTTTACAAACAGGGCTATGCTACTAACAAGATGTCTTAGTGCAAAGACGTGGCTTAGTATCTGAAGTAAGAGGATAATGTCAGCATGAATCAAAGACATTTTAAACTTAAATAATGTGTCTGACAGTTATTTCAAACAAGAACACTGAAATGAAATGCTGATCATTTTAGCCTAATAATGGCTTTTTGATTTGATTAAACTATTATTAGATGTATATTTGTTTCTTATCCACTGCTGTGTTCAGTTTTCTTGTTTGAATGAAAATTAAATGTACTACTGGAGCTATTGATGGAGCTAGTTATTTAGCCCACAACATTATAACACTTTGCTGCCACAAGGGTGTGCATCTGATATTAGAAATGTTATGGTTAAAATATAGTTAGAGACAGACAGAGACAGAAATATCAAGATACCAACATGATAATAATATCATTATGGTTCTGAAGAAATCCAAATTAAATGTGAACAAACTGCTGCATTAAACCAAATCAAACTGTATTAAACAACTTAATATAATTAATTTACACTGGCAATTAATTAAAGACCAAATCTGTAACCACATGTCACCACAGGCAGTGTAATTCATTAGTCATCTGTTGTAGCGGTCCCATCAGTTCTTGTTGTCATGAAGGTAACCTCTCCCCCTCTGTGCTATAATCGAGGCTGACATACGAGTGCAGAGAGTGCAGAGAGTGCTGCCCTTTGCTGCCATTCCATTCAATTAGCCAGCCTGATGCAGTTTACACGTCTGTGGCGGATCCCACAACAAGCAGCAGGGCTCGGGCTCCGCGGGGTCTAGGCCTGCTGCCCACCGAGAGCCGGTGCTGACGTATAGCCGGGGCTTAAATATTACACTGCTCACTTTGTTTGCATTCCCCGCAGATCAAGGTCACAGCGTTTTAAAAACCAGCGGAAGGGCAGGCGAATGTGCAATACGATCTTGGTCAACAAGCAGAAATTACGCATATAAATACATTCCTACACTCTTATCGAATGTAACATGCACGTATGCAGATAAACAATGTCACACCACACACACACACTGATGCACTGAGTTAGAAAACTTTTCCTGTTAGTACACTGAATTCTATATGAAATTGTGTCTATCTGAATAAGTTACAGTACTACACTACACAACTTAGTTTAATCTAATATCAGTACGGTTGCCTGTGTGTTTTGTCTGTGTTTTCAGTGGAACGTTTGGAATGTGCGCCTATACACACACAAACACAAACACACCCCTTATCACTTCTAATCATTATGCTTCTGGCCAACGGCTGCTGGTCAGATGAGGTCAGCACACATATCACTTGTTGCAAGCTGTTGTCAGTGCATTTATTGACCATATCAGATGTGAAATCAGCATGACAATATTGTGTGAAGGAGCTCTTTGATTGTTTTATGTTTTCGACCTACAAAAACAGTATAAATCAGGCCTTTTTTTTAAAGTTTAAAACTGTTCACTCACTTGCAGGCTTTTAGAAGAGGATTGGATGGAGGGAAAAGCTCCGCTAGTGTTGTGTAACATGGAATTGCAACAGCATTGTAGAATCCCACCTTTGGACACAATATGACAAGAATCAGATCAGAAATGCATCACACATACATCACATTTAAATTTTCTCTGTTGTCTGGGATGTGTTTATAATAGCTTATTTATGACCAAGGACTGTCACGAGAGGTGTGTGGTGAGGATTTGAAGTGCTTAGGCCAGGAGAAGGCAACCTATGAGGCCCTTTGGTCTCTCTATAGTGGTTTTGACAAAAAATTTAATGAATGAATAATGGTTATTTTTGTAACATTTTGATTTATCGTTGTTGTAGAGCTAAAGTTATTCTTACATTCTCCAATTGTAAGAATCTGTAGCCATTACACAGCAAAGTAAACATGTTTTAACATTTCATTAACTAAAATATGTATCATATGTTACATCCTCGCCTCTTCCTCTATATTTTGCCAAACCTAAATGGCAGTGGCTGCCAGTCTTGAGTCTCTCTAGCTAGGCTAGTTGGATTTCCAAAAAGAATAAAAGTCTAAATATTATACCATCAGAATTCAGACATTTCAAACGTTTTGAGTGTATGTGTGAGGTAGAGAGTTAGAAACACGGTTAGAAACACATGAGTAAAAGTGCTGGTCGTACTTGGCCTTGGGGAACCTCGTCCTTCTTGTCTCTGTCCATCATAGGGATCGGCTGCAACCCAATCTTCTTCATTTCATCTCCCTGTGGATGAACAAAATAAAAGAGAGAAGGATCCTTTTATTTTTGCATACTGTGGCAAACCTTTTCACCTCTAGACCACACTATTTTGCGCCTCACAAATTTTAAGACAGCTTGGTGTAGCAGCATTCACAAGTACTAACAGAGGTCTGACTGTTAGACTGGAAGCACGATCATGACACTAAAACTGTTCAACTCCAGCAGTATCCCACTGTACCTCAGCCCAGAACTCAGCATAGATGTCGTTGGCTGTGAGTCGTGTGATTTGCCATTTCTTGGTAACAGAACACAGGTCACATGCTGTCATCATCAGACCAATCACACGGTCCCTGGAGGGGAGCAAAGCCTCGTTATAGCCGCGTGGAAAAATTCAATGTGCTGTTTTATGCACGCCAGGTCCACATTTCTCTGTGTGATGCTATGAGATCCGGGTATGATCCCAACCTGACATGTGCACCGGTGTGAGTCGTCGTGACCTGACCTGTGTGAGTGGTTGTTGAAGTCCAGCGCTTGTGATGTCAGCAGCTCCGTCAGCTGCTGGTGGTTGTTAAAGTACAGGGCGAGGTCCGTGGCAATGATGGCCTTCCGGATGATCTCCAACACCTGCTCGTACTCGCTGGAATTCAGGTTGGAGAAAATATTGTGCCCTTCCAGCTATGAGAAACAAAGAGATCAATAAAAAAGCAAAAGCTCCACTTATGAGGCGTTCAGCTCAGCTAGACTACAACAGGTTGTAATCTCAAGTTCATCTCAGGGTTCACGCCCTGCCAGCAGATCCTAGACGTTACACAAGGGGGCACTCAGAACTAAATCATACCATCCTTTCTATGGATCTGTAATTGACAGCATGCGTGTGCATAGTTTAAAATAAATTATATATTAATTTGAGTATTTCTACTGTTACAGGATGCGTGCATGAAAAGAAAATTTACTTAT
Organism: Morone saxatilis; assembly: GCF_004916995.1. NCBI lineage: Eukaryota > Metazoa > Chordata > Actinopteri > Moronidae > Morone > Morone saxatilis. The sequence continues at coordinate 7,123,586 of NW_023339751.1, forward strand.
AAATATGAATATTATCTGTTTCTCTTACATGAAAAAAACACAACTATAAGTAAAAACTGCAAATTAACTTAATTCAGGTTGATTTTTATCTAAGTGGTTTTAGTCTCTTAGGATCCTCTCTGTGGTAAAAAGAGGTGTTTAAAGTTATGTATTTTTGCAAATACTGAGGGCGGTTTACTATGTTTTTAAGTGGCCATCTGTCTTTATTTTGTTGAAGTTTGTCCACACATGGTGTCATTTTTGACATGCTCCCGCTACTGTACGTTAAATTATTTAGCATTGGTATTTCCATTCGTTTGCCCACAGTCTGCATGTTTTTAAGCAAATCAGAGATATGCTGATATGCTTAATCAATGAAAAGGTAAAAATATACTAGAATTAAAAAGTTGATAAATGAGGAAAGAAATTGAATTGTACATTAGGTGCTGCATAATGGAGCTCTACCTGCAGGATGGAGACGGTCTGAGAGAAGTGGTGTTGCTCCATGGTGGAGGTGGAGTACAGAGCAGCCAGCGGATGGTCAAACTTCTGCAGGTACGTGTTGCTGTAACCCCGATGGTCCAGATCATGGCACAGGCAGGCTATCAACAGACCCTTCTTCTGTAAACCAGAGTGGGAAGACAGGAAAAAAAATCACAAAGGACCCCAAAAGCTTTTTATGTTTTATTTTTTCTCTAGAATCAGTGAAACCCAGACCCAATAAGGAGCAAACCTCTAGCTCTGTGAACTTCTCAGGGGTTTTCTGCAGGATGGCGTACATACAGTGTGCCACCGTGACTGCGTGCTTCCAGTTGTGGTAGGGCACACGTCGGTAGTTCTTCCGTACAGACATGGTAAACCGACACAGCTTCTCCAGCTCAAAGCTACGCACGGAAAGACAGGATGTGTAACGATCAATCACCCCAAGCTTTGATAAAGAACTGACAATGACATTGAAGAATTTTACTTTATGACTTCATTTTATTCATTGTCATGGCAAAGTGACACTTTACCTGGTCTTTCCACAGGAGTTATGAACCATGTAGATAAAAACAGCAGGCCAGATCTCCTCAAAGGGATTTATGTCAAAGTGGAACCTGCAGGAGAAGGGGGTGGGTGGAGAGATGGGAGGAGAGTCTTAAATTAGCATGTACAGCACACAGAGGAACATATGAGGGGACTCGCACAGGTCTGGACTCTGTCATCGTCACTTTCACTGACACGTGACTGTAGACCAACGACACTCAGGGTCACAGCAGAGATAGCGACCGTAGCATTGCACCTGAAAGGGCACTCACGTTTCGATCTCTTTATAAATGGGTGCAGGGAGGTTGAGCTGGGTAAGGGTCTTCCATTCTTCTGATGTGCAGATGCTGTGATAAGACAGCTTTTCCATTGTCACTCTGTAGATGCATTCAGAGTGCCGGATCCTGTGGTACATCTGCAGAGACATACGGGGAAATCAGAGGACAGGTATTAGTCTTTAAAATGTCGACAGTCCAACGCTATAAATACCATCTTCGGTTGAATTCTTTAAGTATCGCTGCTGGAATTTCCAAGGGTCAGACAAAGTTAAGTTATCCGCAACAGTCCTGTATCATATTTTATCTGCGTGTCTCCAAAAAAGTGTCTCCACATCTGGTTTTTATCCATGTCCCCATCCCAGACAGGCAGGAATAAGACAGTCAGGTACATGCGCCAAGCCTCACACCTTCCACCATAAATCACCATAAATCAGGAGCTGGGCCTAAGTGAGTTTCCTAGAGACGCGAGGCATAAATTACAGCTAAACATAAATCCTGTCAGTGGACGGATGCAGACTGCTTGTCTTAAAATATTAACATGCCTCATCAATTTTAAAACCTACTTTGTGACGCTGCTCCTGCGTAAGTTTGTCGCACGAGATGATGGTGAGTCAGGCCCCACAGAGAGGAGAGGCTCTGACTGACAGACCACACAACGCAAGCTTCCAGAGTTAGCATGATTCATGAAACGCTTGTGTGTGTTCCATGTAAGGGATAATCATCATTGGCAAAAAAAAAAAAGGTTTTATAAAAAGGTTTTATTCATATTTTGGAGCAATGCACACTTAAATAGAAGCAGTTGGCACTATCTTTGTCAACCTTGGAGGAAAAATGAAATTACTACTCTGACAAATAGGGAAACCCGCAGCCTAGTAACAGCTGCAACAAGCCTTCCAGCTATAAGAATGAATATAGGACGCGGATGAGGCCACTACGTCAAAGGTGCAGTTATCTGAAAATAAGCCAATCAGGATCGAGTATTCATGGCCATGAAGTGTTATATAATCTTCACGTCATCTACCTACACTGCAAAAGATAAAGAGCAGGCTTGTGCAGACAGATACAAAGAGAATGGATTATGTTTTTTGCAGTCGGAGAAGTTGTTTAAATATTTTAAGACTAATTCAGTTTACTCACATTTGCACAGTGTAAGGCCAGAGCACAAAAGACAGCAAACATCTTAAAGTTGTTCTCATCTGTTTTAGTGAAGGCACTTCCGCTTAGCTTGTTCACCATCTGCACCACACCTATAACGGTCCCCCTGCTCACGATGGGCATGCACAGGATGTTCCGTGTGGTGTAGCCGGTTTTAAGGTCCACCTCTCTGTTAAGGAAGACATACAAAAATATGAAACATCAGTTTGACATTCAGCCCAGTGTTTATGTAAGTTTATAATGTGAACCACACATAACAAACACAGCGTGCTTAGAACTTACACTTTGTTGTACAAGGAAAGCTTTGAAAATGACTACAGTGTTTTAAAGTCAACTTGAAGAAAGTTAATTAGTTTGTTGATAATCATATATAAGGGAAAAGGTAAGTAAAAATGGCTTATTGCAGGATCTGTTTGTTTACCGGTTAAACCGTGGGTCTGCATAGGCATCTGGGATATTTAAGACTTCCCCTGTCCGAGCCACTTGGCCAGCTATTCCCTTGTCTATAGAAAACCTACAGGGAAAAAGAGAGGACAAGCGTTAGGTCTGTGCTGGGTAAATCAATAATATGAAAATACATGCAAATACCTGATTTCATAAAAGCAATTTACACCACAAATAGCCAATATTTACATGGAAAAATTATAGCAGGTGATTTGAATTTTCCCCCAGTTTTTCTAATAATTAAAATTTTATTGGAAGCATGTCACAAGATGACCATATTTACTGTATACTATGGTGAATAATGTCTTTTATGTGCAGAAAACACACGTTTGGATGTGTGCAGACAATAAACCCAACTGTTATACTCAAAAATAAACGAGTTATTTTTCTATTAAAATATGTATAAACTGAAAAAAATTAGACTTATATCAATATATATAATATAATATATAATAATATATGAAACAACAACACAGACCATATCAAAATAAAATGAGTTCTTTATTCAGGACACTGGAAGAGAAAAGTGTAAATCTTACACACCTAATTTCTTTGGTTTTCCTAAAGACAGGTTTGCCTTCTTTCTCTTCTCCAATGTCGAACAGGTCAGAGTATAGTTCTTTGTTGTTGTGATCTACCTGGAAGAGTGCACACCTGTCCGCATTCACCAGGTTTTTTGCATATATCTGCAAAAAAACAACAAGGACAGAACATTATCAGCAACATTGAGGGTGCGGAAGATCGTAGAAAACATTGAAAATTACGCCTAGCACCTGCAACTTAGTTAAGTCAGATACATCACTGATGTTTAAAAAGTTTATTTTGAATGGAACAGTTAAATGTAGATAATTAAAAACACACACAGTATAACTACAGGTCATTCCAGTTCATTTCAGTGTTTGAACCGGATGACTTGAATGACCTGAGATGACACCACAGTCACAAGGCAACCAAATACATACAAACAGAGAGGTGGGTTTTAGTAAAAGAAACATGAAAACCATGTTTAACACTCATCCAGATTACATTTGTTTTAGATTTGCAGAGTAGAACAAATATTGCAAGCTGACAAACTTGCCTATTTCTAAGTCTAAACATGTATTTAGTATGTCTAAGTATCTATTATAACAAATTACAACTATTATTATGATAAGCAGTATTACTATTATAATTACTATATATTATTAATGCCAACAAGCATGTTTTATCAGGAAACATTAGCAGTGCCCCTCTGGTATCAAGATGGCCTGTGTGCATCTGTATTACAGCAGCATTATTACTCTTTTTAACACACATAACCTAACACACACTCCCAGGATGTGTAGCCTTGAAGACAATGTGAATGAACACATACTTGCAGAAATCACACTCACCATAATATGTTCAAGTAGAGAATCTATTGCCACAATGTTATCAAAGTATGTTCTGTGCGAAAAGAAGAAATGGCGCATTGAGATGTTTGACAAATGGGAAGCTCTGATGACGTTCACATTCAAGACATGAAAGCTACATTGCCCAAGTAAATTATTCTATTGTGTGAGCACAAAAGTTTTATTTAACCTTTGACCTGACATGAAAAAAGATGAGACACTATCTCACTTTAGAGCCCATATCGTACTTGTGTTATACTTAGACTAAAATAAGAACATGGTGTACATACACTTTTAATACGTTAATATTTAAATATTTTAGGCAAACTGTCCCAACAGCAGCTCTTACTTTGACACATCTAGTAGGAAGTCATTGAGCTCAGTCTGTTTGGCGAGGCCTCTGCACACCTAGAAATAAAGAAAAATAGGTCATGACCTGTCACTCAGACATATCACACGTTTCTCACAGGACACATACAGCACTCTGCGTTTACTGTAAACAAACCAACTTGCTGTCTACACACTTGGCTGTGGGCCACCTTCATGAGTTTCAGTAACAACAGAGTGTTTTGCAGCGAGCAGCTAACCCAGGAGTGCTGCAGTGCTGTACTGTTCGCTGAGGCTCACAGGTCCATTGTGACCGCCGCTGCAGTGGGACGCTCCTTCTCTGAGGTGTTATGCTATCTGTTCGAATAAAAACAGCACTGGGGCGTAATGACGTCCTTGGGGAGCTGTTTGTTGAATCTATGGCTTAGTTGATTGGACTGGGCCCAGTGACAACCCAGTTCCTGTACACAGTGGATTTCCCCATTAAAAACACCAATGCAGAACCAGAACAAACAAAGTCATCCAAGATCATAATAAGTGGGACAGGTAGGCTTCACCTTGTTCCCAGACAAGTCTTTAGTGAAGTGTTACAGTATATCAGCTGTGTGCAGTGTGCAATTTCATATTCAAGCCAATCCTCTGTGGACATTTGCTCACCTGTACTTGATGAATGGCAACTGAAGCCCATGCTAAATTAGCTGTTGCAACCTGGAAAAAGAAAGTGAAGCTTAGCTCCAAAGAAATGCAGCAAAAATGAAATAATCACATTCACACGTTTTCAATGTTTAATCAGTTCTTATCATATTTCCTCCTTTGGGTTTTTCAACATAATCTGTTCTGCACGTCTCATAATCACAGAAGAGCCAGTAAGCCTACATATTCAAAGTCAATCTGGGGACACAGACTCACACCTGTAACACTGCCAAGTCGGCACATTTAGTATTGTGGATTAAAAGTTGGGTAATGCAAAATTAAAGCTGTGCTAATAGATATTTTTTGTATGAATAAGTGTAATGTGAAAGGGGTCGCTTATAGTGACAAACACACAGAATTTAATGTGACTGCAATTCCCCTCAATGCTACAGAGCTTTTTAGCATCTTTCAGCTAATTGTTTTGGTTTTGCAGCCTTCAATTTTAATGTTTTGGATCACTCTCATTGACCTCTTTTCCTGCAGCAATAACAGCTTTAATGAACACACTTCACGCTACCTGCTCAGGATTTAGTATAGACCAAAGCAGTGCTAAAAGTAGACTGAAAATTGAACTATTGGACTAGTCAGTTGGTAACAAGACTTCAAATTCATGCTACTGTTGCTGTGGGTCTGGTGGATGTGTAAATAACTGTTTGCAAATACGTTCTTCTGCTTCCAAGTTTCCAAAACAATCAATTGACGCAGGTTTGAATAACATTAAAATAAACTGTCCCAAACAATTTTCAAGTTTGTTATACCTACTGTACACCTTTTAGAAATATTATATATTTTATACCAAAAATGTAAAAAATGTTTGATGTTTAAAAATAAATTCCTCATAATATAATTTTGAATATTCTGTGAAGAAATGGTTTGTTTATGGAAAGCTGACATGACTATACTTACTTAAGAAACCTGTATGTTTTGCACAGTCATTTACAGGACTTATTACATTAGCACTAAAAATACAGTATTATTAAGTGTTTTCTACAATGAACTGAACCCGACAAGGCTAATAGAGATCTTAAACAGATCCAGATTAAGGTGAATACCAGGCTAACTGTAGTTCTGTGAGCCTTGCTCCAGCCTCCCACTCTTGGTGTGTTTTTTCTGGGTCAGACTGACCTCCTGGTGGCTGAGGTTGAAGGGCTCCTTGCCCCAGTGCCGATGCAGCTCCAGGATGGCAATGAGGTCCCCGATGGCAGTGAGGATGGGGAGGCACAGGACAGAGTGAACATGGATCCCTGAGTCCTGCCCTGTGCCGTCGGGGAAGCGTTCGTCCTGCAACACACAGGTCGTTATCACCGGAGATCAACAGAGGAGGTCAGTGTAGCTGGGACATCCACTGATACAATGACAAAGAAAGATTGATTTTTTTGTCCTTTTACTTGGAAGGTGCTCACCACAGATCACTTTTGCTGGAGCACTCTAAGAGCTTTTTCCAGACTTTTCTTGGATATCTCTTGTTCATGTTCAAGTGTGAATGAGGACACTGGGCCTCTAATAGGAAAAATCCCCTATCATTTATTTATTAAGCACCAGAGGTGGGAACAAGTCATTGTTTTGAAGCCACAAGTAAGTCTTAAGGCTTTGTACTTAAGTCCAAAGTCAAGACTGACTGATTCAGGTCCTATACTTTGCTGAAGTCATAATGCACTGTGTGTATTGTCTTTTTAACAAAGAAATGAACTAAACAAAATTATATTTGAGTCCACACCTCCAGTAGGCACTGTAGTGTGCAAGTGTAGAGCACTGCAAAACATGCAGAACTAAACAGGAATCCCCCCTGAACTCACGTTGTAATTCAAAGTGTTTTTTTAGTTATTTTTAGCTTCACGGGGCTGAGTGCATTAAAGCAGGTGATTTAATCAAACATATATACAGGGCTTAAAAAGATCTGTAATCAAACAGCTATGCAGTAAACTGTTAGATTCTTATGATGGGTAAATATGCACTGCTTCCTAGAAAACAGCCTTACCCCCACGATGTCCTCTACTAGCAGTGTTTTGCGAGTCTTGGCAACATGAGCGGCAATGGTTGTCCCAAATGCGATGGGGCCAGAGGGGATGAGGCTTGGAGGGCCATCCTTGGCCCCCGTTGGAGTGAACAAACATAAACTCTATTGAGAAGAATAGACAAGAACAAAGAGTGAAACAGAAGCGGAGAAAGAAAATGTCAACTTTATGCACAAAACTGCATTGGTGTACAAAATGTATTCAGCGAGTGTCCTCTCCACTTACATTGTTGCATTCTCCCAAGAAGTAAAGTGCAAATCCATCAGCTTTTGTTGCTGTAGAAATAAGAGACACACAGGTCACATGTGCTTTAAATACAGATAGACAGTCCGGTAACAACTGACATTAGCCATCAGTGTGTGTCCATGTTATATTCTCTTCTATTGTCTAACAATAAATGGCAGATATACCTGAGAGGACAAGTGTGACAAGGAGACCAGTTACAATCTAATAACAATCTATTAACAATGTCCCACATAACAATGAGGGCACTCTGACCGAGGGCTTTGACTGCCATCCAGTTCATCTCATTCCCGATCTGCCTTTCCAGTCCCATTTCACACTGATATATGGGTCATGTTATCATACAATGTGACAACAGAGAGACTGGTGGAAGATCACTGAATACACAGATGATCAAGAGGCTAATGAGCGGTGTGGTTTGGGTGAAATGATCCTTTGGTTTGACTCTTTGACAACATGCTAATGTATTAATAAAATGCAACACAGCAGACTGTGTCAGGGTTAGAACGATAAAGTTATGGATCTGTTTCAATTTTTTCGCCCCTGGTTTTTCACATTTATTGATATCTGGCATTAAGAAATGCTCCAAAATATGAACTAGAAAAATAGAAAATGGAATCATACCAACAACCAACCAATTAATCTAATATTTTATATTTGATATATTTAAAAAGAATGTATTGATTATATAAATGTATTGTTTGATCATGTGATTCAATTGTTTAGTTTTTTAGTTATTTTAATTAGATCATTCTTTCTGCTCATGCTATGTTGGAGCAGCTTATGTAGGGTTCAGTGGGCAATTCAGTTTGTGTCAAAAAGAAGAATATTCTTCTTGAGTTATTTACCACAGTAAATTTTATTCCTCCTCATAAAACAGATTTTCTGCAAATGGTATTTAGAATATTTAGAGTATTTGGCCTCAGTCTTGTAGGGAGATATTTACACAAACATTGTCATTATCAAGTTTCTTTTCCTCCAAATAAAAAAGTATATTGTCAGAGTCACTTTCGGGTTGTGGCACCAGTGTCATACGAACTGAAGCTGGGAGGATCAATATGCTGGATCATGTCTACTTTTACCTGTTTTGATGATGTTGCACAACTCATAGAGCAGGAGTTTGTTGTCTCCTCCAGTGTCCAGGCGCTGCTCCATGTAGCTGTTGAGTTCGTACACCACACCCTGCATATTTGTGTCCTGGTACTGCTGGACACAACACACACAGAAATTGCAACTCCACAGCCTTGCCATAAACACTGAGATTGAATTTCAAAATTCAGCAAACACTACGACAAAGAAACAAGCTGCACTCCGTACTGCATCCGGTCTAATGTTACTGCAGCACCTAGCTACTAACTCAAATGGGAATTTCTTTTTTCTTTTGAATGAAACACTATTATTTTGCTGCCATTCACAAAGACAGAGCCATTCACCACAACATTACCCTCCACTCCGCCCTTACACTCCCCTTCACTGCTGTATTCTAGCCCAGGGATCCCCCCCACAGTCCCAAGAGGAGGCCACCGGAGCCCCACAGCTCTGATTAGAGACCTGGCAAGCTCTGCTGCTCAGCCTCAGCTTAAAAGTGTGGTTATGTAAGAGGCAGACCTCCTGTCTTGTACAGGGCCAGAGAGCCGTCTATTTCTGCGCCTGTAGAGAGGGTGAGGACAGGACGGCAGGGAGAGTGGCGGACTAGAAAGCCTCCCCCACGGGACGCCTTCTATCCTCCCACATCCTGTTTGCACAGACGTATGGATGACGCACTGAGGGGTCGAGTGGCCCTCGTTTTTTCTTCTACTGTGTGTATATGTGTGAAGTCCCTTCTACCCAGCTCCAAGGCCCTGCTGTGGGCGCTGACACCTGGCCTCCTAGGGGCATCATGGCGTGACGATCACAAAGGTGTGAACATGTATGTGAAACACAGGGGATCTACTCTTTCCCGTAACTTTTCTGCCAACTCTCACGTATTTGCAGCAAAACATTCATGTTGTTTCCTATTATTCTTGATAATTATGTGTGACGCTGATGCACAGAGCCTGGCCTTTTCTGGACAACTCCAGAGTTAACATCAAAAGCATCACTACTGTGCCGCAAAGAGTGCACGGGTATGAATTTGTGCACGATTTCATGCTTTTATTCATGTTTTTCAAGTCAATGAGAAAAAGTCACACCGACACTGTTCTAAAGAGAGTAAGTACAAGGACAAACAAAACTGTTGTCAAAGAGTACTGTTAATATGCATCTTAATTAAGTACACCAGGACATTTTTTGCAGTTATTGAAGGACAGCATTGAGCTCTGTGTTGTCCTTGAATTAATTCAGCCATAGTTTCCAATGTTAAGTAAAAAGTCAGTCACTAAGGTTATCTTTGGGAATTAAAATAATAAAAAACAACATGTGAAAAGTATATTAAGGGAAAGTTCGTGGCATTGTCAGATAAATATGTATACATAAAAACCTACCCTGCTGACTTCTTTAGCTGATGTGTCATCTGTAAAGAGAAAAATCACAATGTTAGAAAGAATCTTGAACACATGTTGGATTTTATTTTTTAGGATCAGATTTGATATTCTTAATCAGTGGATGAGACATGAAGAATCAGGGTGGTTATGGCCACCACAGTTTCTTCTGCACACTTCACAGCCCGTTCTTATACCCAGGCATAGCAGTGTTCAGTTAGTTGCAATCTAACTAATGTTAGATGCCATTACATCCTACAAACTGATCCTTTAATTAATACTGGTTAGGAAAGAGGATATGACATGAATCAATTAGGGAAGGAAGTGAGTTGATGCTAAATTCTCTCCCAGCCAATGTGCCGCTGAGCTAAGTACCACGTTCACCACCTGTGTAAACTCTATGCAAAGGCAATCATTGCTGAAAAAGAACAAACATGCACAATCAACTATGTCTGCATTAAAAAAAGCAACAGGGTGAGCCACACAGAAATCTGGCCTGGCTGTTTGAAAGTTGGGTGGATACTCTGCTGTGGATTCGTGCACCAATGGATTACAGACGCACAACACCACAAAGCAGCAAATAAGCAAAACCATATGTTGTCCTCACAACAGTAGTCAGGTGAATGGTAAATGAGCAAATGCAAAAAATATGCAGTACTCAAGGCATTAATACACATTATGTATAAATTATGGGCGAAAACATCATCTACTTTTGATGCAGGGAGACGTTTGCTTAAATTATGTTCCTTTTAAAACAGAATTAAGAGAAGTATTAATTTAACTTGACAAGTGCAAAATTTTGTGGCCTCAAGTGCAAATTCCTGCTGTGATTTCAGGCTATTGGAGAGACAGTAGACATATGACTATTGTCTTTGGACATAGACACTGAAGTATGTGATAATAATGAAAGCTTCAGCCAATCACAACAGTTTCTGGACTTATAGTCTGGGAGCGAGTCTGGGAGTGCTACTTGGGATGAAAATAAAACCATTCACACAGCTCAAGCGGTTCTTCATTACACATGCGTCAATAGCACACGAGAACAGTAACTGCTCAGATCTCTCTGGTAACTTTTCATGTGATCAGATCAGGCCATGCACAAGGCTAGGCATATTTTAGAAATATCTACTGAAGTGCTGACTCGAGCTGGTCCTCTTTTGAAACAAAGCTCTTTGTACATGTGAAGAAAGAAATTACAGCCAGCTACATTGTTTGTTGTTTTAAACATTCCCCCAGTATGCTATGAGTTTCCTAACTTAGCCATGAGAGCTATTTTAGAGTGAACCCCTGGCCGGGCATGACGTCAATCAGAGGACAGAGAGCTGCACTTGAAAAAGACTTCAAACCCTTTTGAAAAAAGGAAAAATACACACAGAATCTTTTTTTAAGATGACTTGTTGAGGCCAAGAATATTCTTACATGAAGACCTTTGAAGGACAAATTTTATAAATACAGCAGGATACCTTGTCTGTCTACTACAAGGGACCTATTTTAACTTGAACGCTGTGATAGAGTCATTGATTAATTACTGGAGAATTATATTCAAAATGAGAGAAATCAATCTACTCATACCCTTAATTCAATAGATAAATATGAATAACAGACAAATTACATTTTAATTCACTTTACTGCATGACAGTTTTTATTTGCTTATATTTGATTAATTTGATATGTACACAGTATGATGTAATGTGCTATATGATGTGGACATGGTGTAGTATGTACAGTATAATGCTGAATGATATGTGTGTCTGTGAACAGTCCTTGAGAAAGAGGGCTGTGTGAATAAACCTGATTTAACTCTAAAGATACCAGGAAATATAATACTCATGCCTTAATTGGATTGTCACGGTACTCCAGACAATTTAATTTCCAGTATGCAGTATATACAGTGCCTCAGTGTCTGTGGTGTTTGATAGCAAAAAGCAGCATGTGCCTGGGTAACAAGCTATGAGCGGCATTGAAAGATTTTGTTTTCTGCTCCATGATGACCTAAACTTCGCCCCTAGTAGTTAGCACTCACTGGTAAGGGGGGAGGGAGGATAGGTCAGGACTGACAGTCCAAAACCAAATGAAGGGAGACAAAAACCTAAACACCCTGGTCAACACACGAAACAGCTGCAGAAATGGCAAAAACTAAAATATACCATTACTGCACGATGAATGATACTAGAAGTTCTTGGGCCTTTATGGGTGCAGACTTCTTGATATGATGTAGCATGGTCAGAAAGTTTTCACCTCATTTTTGTGAGATGCTGCAGTGACAATGACTCCAGCAACACTAATATATCATATTAGCAAAATCTATCTAATCTATTGTGATAATTTTATCATATAATGTTATCTTGTTATAAAGGTCTGTTGTGCAAATGAATGATTCTACACCATGCTAATTTAATACTAACAAAATCCGTAAGTTAAGTTCTTGTTTTACACCTAAAAAAGGCTCTTATATATATTAGACAAATATTATTATTAATATTTCAATCATATGGCTCAGTCCTACATAAGAGTCTTCCCATTCCCAGACGTATATCCTCTTGTGGGTCCCCCTGCCCCCAGTACTCAAAGTCTCTCCTGGAGGAAATGTTCACCAGGCACTGTTTATGCTGTTGTAGGTCCAATTACACTCTGGCAAATAATCTCTGCCGGCATTTCATGTGTAGCAGTCCCAGTGGAACCACCGGGTGAGCGCTGTGTCCACACACTGAAAATGTCTAAGTTAAAAAGTAACAGGAAGTTGTAGTACTTCCAGGCTATATACTAAGATACAAAAGGAAGTGGCCTTTAAGTCTCTTGCGCTGAACCTGTTGCCTGGTTGGGACCAGTTCCAGCAGTAAGCGTGCAGGGTCATGCACACTCCAGCATCATATTCCTGGTTTTCCTAGAAACCAGAAAATAGCGAGAAAATATACTGTTTTGTATGTTTGGCTACACTCTTGTTTCCTGAAGAAAACATATTATTTTGCAACAATAACATCTTTGTTTCATCAGGTATGAGTCTGGGGATTAATCCTAAAGGATACAACCACCCCTGGGGCAGAGGGGGAAGGTATGTATACAGGTGTGTGCGTGTGTGTGTGTGTATGTGTGTGTGTGTGTGTGTGCGTGTGTTTTATCAACATATGACGTGGTCAGCCATCAGCACACAGACAGAGACCGGTAGCCTGTTATAATGCCATCCCATATTTTCATGGACACTGCTGTGCTTTTAGTAAACACAGGAGGAGAGGGCTGACATGTTCTTAGAAAATATACTGCCAGCTCACTAAGCAGTGAACATTAAACACAACTGTCTAGCAACTCCTGAAACCAGCAGAGGCTAAACAGACCTTGTCTAGTAACTTCATCGCTCCATTCAAACTTTTCCTGAACCAGAACAACCTCAGTGAAAATGTTTGTCAGGTGTGTAGCACTGGGATATACAGCTATAAAGCTGGCAGGTATCAGTTTGGGCTATGTGTTACACTGCTTGTAAACCAGTGCTTAGTGGGTAAGGCTCCTTTGAAGATTTTGTTTATAAGGTCAACAAATACAGCATGTCCTGATTCTGTTTATTGCCTACAATCCTACATAAAAGAGTAACAACTTTCACATTTTTTTCTAATAGAATGAGAGGGCTGCATGCTTATACTAGTTAATCATAAATCATAATTTGATGTTTTTGTGCATACTATTAGTGTATTTATAGTCTGTTTCTTATATTTTTAGTTTCACAAAAACTCCTGTTTTGGTACATTAGTTGTTCTCATTTAGCACCAGTGCTGAGGTGTAATTTCCACTGTGGACTGGGGAAAATCCTGTTTCTGTTATAATTTATGGCTTAAATAATACAGACTGTAAGACTTCTTACATATATTTAGTACTATTATGGCTATTACTATTTAGCATGATGACCAACTTTTGTGTTAATTACCATAGTCCCTTAATGTATGTAGAAATGCACAAAATAAAAAAAAAATTCTCAGACTGCTCCGTTTTATTGAGCTGCCCTCCACTTCTCAATCCAAAGTTACGCCCTGGCACTGGTGTAACAGTTCAGACAGAGGAGCTATGGCTGGTAAAGGGAAAACCCTCACACAGACAATTTCTGGAAAAACAGAACAAACAGCAGAGTTAAAATAAATGGACCAGCGTGACGTTAGACAGGACAAACCCTCTCCTGAGTCTGGATGTAAAATTTTCTTTTAGTTCCAACACCACAATAATAACAGCAATAGGGTAAAAGCCTTTTGACACCACACAAGAATATCTGTGCAAATGATTTGCACATATTGATTTAATGGTGTGTAATGAAAGCTCTTGCATCAGTGTGGGACATCTGTGTAGCAGACCAAAAAAATACAGCTACCCTCAATCAGTTGTTGTGGTTTTCTGAATGGATTCAACCAATAAAATCATCAGATTCTGCAACAAGGAGTCACGCAAACACACAAATGCAGATTCAAGCTGACACAAAGATTGTTTTTGACAAAGGAGAATTGTTAATAAATCTTTTGAACATTTTGTCCTCTATGACCTCTGTCATCTTTTATCAGAGGTCTGACATGTTGTTGTTACTGCGATGTGCTTTGTACAGCAGATAAACAGATCTACTAATGTTATTTTGCTAAATACAAGACAATTTGACCAATTAATTTGACAAATTTGACAATTTCATTAATACTACACAGAAAATATAAACATAATATAATAAAAATATTCAAGTACTTAAGTGCAATATGTAGATACATAAATAAAGTAATAATATTAATAATAATAATAAAGAGGGATGTCTGACTTTACCCTGTACCTTTATCAAAGTACATACACACTGACGCACAAAGCTTGTAGCTCACATATAAGCACAAAGGTCTCTGGTGAACTGATAGTGATAAATAATTTGAAGAAGCACCCAACATATCAACGGCCCTGGGCTAAGGCTTTTCACTAGGGGAAAAAAATCCCCCAGTCAGCTGGGTCTAATGTGCGCGATACTTGGTGGGCGCTTTATTGATTTGCCGCCACACACACACACACAGGACAGTCAGCTAGCAGTGACTCAGCAGTCAACATGTGTCGACCCGGTGCTGCATCAACCTGCTTCATGGAGGACGTGCAGCTCCCTGTTTACCTCTACTCCACTTGTTTTTTCACTGTTTATGTTTATTTGTGTGCTCCTTAAATAGAGATATCAATGAGACATCCTGTTTCAAAAAAGGATTATCTATCTGTAAGGTCATTGTAAATGTAAAAATTTAGCAGATATTTTTCTGGCATTTTTGGGTAAGAAAAGACTTTGTAAGAACAAAAACTTTTTGTTTGGCATGTACTTTTAGTTCACATACAGACAACATTAGTAAATCTAAAATGTTTTTTTCGATCCAGCATCCACTGGGTGCTGCATGGGGGGGGCCTCCTCCTCCCTCCTGATGGAAAGCCCTGCAGGTGAGACAGTGCTCTTATCACAGTAGCGGGGTATGAGGTTCTGCTACACAAGCACATCTTTGTCCGCTTGCAACTGCCGTCCAAACACATCTGAGAAACAGTATCAGCTGCTCAACAGCTCGGCCCAACTCTTGCCCTCTGGAGCCCAGGCAAGAGAGGCTGGAGACTCACCCAGACTTATTCCACAGTTCTCCATTACTAATCAGACAGGCAGATAGACGTGTCATGGATATTCAACTTTGTGAATGATTGTGTCATAATGAATGCTTTTTTTCCCCAATCTCAATGATGCTGAATTGAGAATGAGGTAATTGATTAAGTGCTTTAGTTAACTATCAACCAAAATTTCAAAATGTCTTCAGTTTGCAGCCTCTCAGATGTAAGTGTATGCTACTTTCAGATGCAAAAAATGCATATCTTAAGGATTTCAAAACAAAAAATCTTAAACTGTGAATTTTGTTTTCACAGATTATATTGTATCTGATTTACCTTGTTCACAAAAATTATTATATCGAAAAACAGTACATCCACACAGAAACTATAAACATACAAAGAAAGTTTCACTGTACACTAAAATGATATCAGTACGTATTGTGTTGACTTTATCCAGCCTTCATCCACAACTCTGTTTTGTATCAGCAGAAATGTAAAAATGCCTTTGACAGTCGGACAAACAGCCACAGCTGTAACATACAGTATACACTGTGTGTGTGTGTGTGTGTGTGTGTGTGTGTGTGTGTGTGCATTGCAGAAGGCATAGATAAGTAGCGAGGGGCCTCTGGATGGAAGCAGCAGAGGGTTTGGGACTTATTAATTACCCCATGACAGCGTCTGGTGTGAAGTAAACATTGCCAGTGGGACAGTGGTCTAGAGAGGTGTGATGGTCAAATGACATCAGCGGGGATTCTGAGAAACTGTGTTTTGCTCACAGTGTTCAGTAAGAGGCTGCTGTAAGATTGATCTGCACGGTAACACTGTTATGACACACCAACATCTGCCTTGAAAGCTAATCTTGATACATGAATACAACAATGAAGCAATAAAGTAATAAACAAGAGAACAATACAAGAAATGTATAATTTGGTTATTATGACAGGGCACATTTGTAATATTACCACACAACAGATTCAACACAGAAGCGAGTGTGCAAATGTGAAGGCTTTTTCTGGAGCTACAGTCTGTAACACAACCTTTGTACAAACACATCCTCACACACTTGCGTGTATGTGTACAGACAAACTGATTTATGTTCTCCAATGTAGCACATCACATGATAGCTGAGAACGGGACTGGCTGCAGGGATTGCTTCCAGGAAGCAGTGGTTATCTCAGTGACGATCACATGGGGACAGGTCCTGCTGCCGCTGCACTCACAAAGAATATAAGATCAATCTGATCTCTAAAAAATATCACTGCAAAAGTGGACAAGAAAATACATCTTAAGAAAAAAAATTGGGTTCTTGTATTAGTTGAAATATATACAGGAAAACCCCACCTTAAAATAAATTGAGAAATGTGCCAACTAAATCTACAAGTCAGATCCCAGCCATCATCCCAACACAGTGACCATTCAGCCTGTGTGATGAACCAGAAATTAGACAGTGCTTGTCATCTGAGTGGATACAGCCACTAAGAGGGAGACGCAGAGAGGCTTCAGAGTGGTGCCTAAGTGTCTGCTCACAGTGGTCTAACGGAGGGAGTGGACTTAGAGTGATATTACTGATGTGATGTTAAGATCAACCCAGAGAGAGAAATGTGGCATAATGAGAGAGCTGATTACCGATGTTTTCACCCCGAGTCGGGTCGCCTCTCACACAGCTCAAGAGCCCAACGCAGGTTAGTGGCTGAAATGTTGTTCAATACCTACAACTTGGTTAAGACTAACTCAGCGAGCCCAGTGCGAGTGATCAAGGCAGAATACTTAAAAGTAATTTTAATATTATTTTACATGACGGTCAAAACTGCATGGTGAAAACATCCAACATCAAGTTAACATTTGGTTGAGAAAGGAAATACATTTACCACGCTAGATGACGTCTGACTTACAACGTACATTTTATTAAAAACAATCAAAATCAAAATCAATTCAGAAATATTTTCTGTTTTTTATTGCACATATTCTGCTTCTCTTGTCAAAGCCTGGTGCCTACGTTACCCATGATGCAACTAAACCACCAACAGTGCAGGTATGTTTTGCTAGTAGTAGTTAACGGGCTGCAGTAACAGACCTGTTTACAAACTGTGTAAAATCAGTGGAGTTCTACTTTGAGTTGGCACTGACTGCATTAAAACAAATGTACAATAAAGCTTCATATTATCTGGTAACTTAAATCATAACCCGCAGAGAATAAAGAGACTTTTAATTTACTTCAGCATTTTTAACAGTGCAGATCGCAAAATCAATTTCCAAATAAAAGTTGGCAACAAGAACAAAAAACTAATCTAACAGAATTAAAATCCATGAAATAAAGGCACACAAGTACACATCACTAATATTTTTTTATTTAACATTTTCTTTTTAATCATGTGTACCCCCTGCAGTACTCCAAAGCTCTCCTCATGGTATGCATACCCCCATTTGAGAAACACAGTAGCATATTTCATACCAACATATGACCTTTATTTATGTGTAAGTGATGGTACTTAATGAGAACTGAGAATGCCCAGCTGCATACCTCAGCTCAAATTTGGAAAAGTCTGTTTACAGCTAGATGTACAAGTTGTGTAGCTGTTCATTTCAACATGGCAAAAGCTGCAGTATGTCCCTTTATTCTTCTTCTCATATTGTTGACTGGCTAAAGCTGGGAATTTGATGATGCTAATGTATATTGTGCTGTTTCATGTCCGTCTGAAATGCTGTACCAGGAGCTTCACACCTATCACTCGATAATCATATAGTTTGCATTACTGTTGACCACTTTCCAAAGCACATCATAGCACTGACTGCTTGGAAGTTTTTATACCTTCACAAGAATCAACTTTTGAGAAATTTGAAGCTGGCTTGAAACATGTAATCCATCCTAATAAACACATGTCCATCTTGTTTTTATTTGTAATTTCTGTTATGGCTGTTGGTAATACAACACAGACTTTTCAAATCAATCAGTATTTATGAGCTTCTGCGCAATGATAACCTCAACTTTGCATCCCTGAAAGTTCATTTTCCTACCGTACTGAAATAAATGAAAACCAGTGGCCAAATAGAAGAGAATAAAATAAATTAATATCTTAAATGCTAAAACATGCCTACAGCAGCCATGTTGAGTATACGTAATTTGTAGCAAACAAATTAGTTCTTTAAATTACTGAGTCAAAAACCATGGGAAAACTGGAGGCATTCATGTTTGAGTTTCATGACTTGTGCGGGAACTGAAAACTGATGAAAGTTGCAGAAACATAAGCAGGAAGTTTTTCGCCTTTCTGTTTCAGTTTTGTGAATCAGGGTTCATCTGCTGTCATCTGAACTACATGAGTGAAATTAGTTATTCCTACTTGGTGCCAGCAAGAATGATTAACATGAGGGCCTCCATGTGGTGCCTGTCAATCTAAACACACGTACACAGGCACACATATATACTGTATACAGGAAACGTCTCAGACGCAGGCTCAGACTTCAACGTCTCTGCATGGCAGCAATGAACACTACTGTCTGTAGACCTCATGTAGAAAGCAGCTCCAAAATGTGACAAATCCATCCTCTGCCAGTTTCCCCCTTCACTTCAACACACCCACACCCTGAGCCAGCAACAACCCCCCTACCACCATCCCCACCACCCTCCCTACCCCTCCCCTGGGCCCCCTTCAGCCGGCTGCATGTCTCTGGAGGTCGCCTCTGACGTCAGCAGCTTGGCTGGGCAGAGTGCCAGCCCTGTGGGCCCTTGATGGATGCGGTTGGTCTGAGAAACAGTCCGCTGTGTGTGGAGCGCACGGCACAGACTCAACTCGGCCCGCTCAAACACATCTAATGACCCGTAAACACCCGACAGGCCCGTTCCCTCTCCCCTTCTTCTGTCTATCACACACAGTGACGATTAAAGGAGACACATGTGAAGATGAGTGATTTGTACTGCAAATGGTCAGGATAATAAATACAACCCACAGAGGCACGCTCTGCCTCGGCTCTGGTTATCCTTTGGTCTTTAAAAGAAAAAAGGTTTTAGTTTTTCAGCGCAATAAAAGCCAACGACTGACGCGGCTACAGATATTCAGGGCAGCCTGTATTTGTGGTTGACTAGTCAGGAACTCATAAGGGATTATGTGAGCTAAAAAGTACAAACATTTAACCAAAGCAAAATATTACTTAAATTATAACTCTGCGTCAATATACTGAAATCCGCTGATCCGATCATTATGTCACAGAGATCCAGAGAGCTGCAGCGTGTGTGTGTGTGTGTGTGTGTGTGTGTGTGCATGTTTCCATGTTTGTTCCCTGTGTGTGTGTGTGTGTGTGTGGGTATACCTGCAGGCCTGCTGCTGGTCTTCCTCTTCAGCCATCTGTCCAATGTCTCTGCACTCACGCTCTCCAACACAAAGTCGTCCAGCATCTGCGGGTGCAGCGAGAGGTAGGCCTTCACTTTCTCATCTGTCAAGCCTGAAGAGCACAGAAATAAAATGTGTTTTAGATCATGCACTACACAACTTTATTTATGACTAAGCAAGGTGAAAAGAAAAAAAAAAAAATAAATCTGGGAGATGTTGCACAAAATCATGCAAATGCTGGAAAAGTATGGAGGAGAGAAACACAGGATATAAGACGACGGAAATAATGTCATATAACAAGCTGCCAAAGGTGCACAGTGTTCCTGACAGTCACCCAAACAAATGCACACGCTTGAAACAGCCGAAGGTCATCTCTTTTTCTTTACTCTGAGGTGAGAGCGCCAGCAGCAGCACCTAGGTACCAGCTAAAGCTCTCAGATAGCCAGGCTAGCTCACTTATGTTTACTGTAAAGCTGTGTCTCCAGGGATAGGAGCCCCCAACAGAGGCAGCAGGATAAAGGAGGACTCGATTGTGCTTAATAGGCAATTAGGTTCTTGAGAGCTCGCTAAGTGCTGCTGTTTACTGTCTTTGTTGTCAGGGAAAAAAGCCATTTGCCAGACCATCGTTGAGGGAAAGTTGTTTTTAATACACCCGCTGGCGTCTGAGAGGCCGTCATGATGCACTAGGAAACCATCATGTTTAGGTCACTCACGCAAATGGAGTGTGTGTCTTAAAACAAAGACTTGTAACTGTCTAAATCCAGTCATGAGACGTCATCTCATCATGGGACTGTGAACTCAACGCTGAAATGAAATACAATCAAGAGCAATCCTTCCTAGAAAAGAAAGACAATCCTATGGCGGTGCTAAATTTACATTTTATGGTATGGCACACTGTAACTGTATCTTTTATCAGATAGTAGTAGAAAGAGGGACATTGTATTCAGACAGCCCTGATCGTTTTTTTATACCACTTTCTCACGAAATGTCTGGTTATCAGGAGCATCTGTGTAGACTCCCTTCAAGTATGAATCACAGGAGAACATGCAGCTGGAAGGCATGTGTTCTGCCGTCAGACACACGAACATACATACACACTGAATGAAAATATTACTAAGTGGGGTGTCTGTCTGAAATCCTGTATGATATCAGGGTAGTGACTACTAGTAACGGCTGCAGACGTTTGGACAGCAGCACTGTACGTGGAGGGTGGCACAGACTTGACTGTCGGGTGAGATGACAAAATAAAACCAGATGCAGGAGCTACAAGCATCCACTTAAACTGCAGGTATCTGTTGCAAGTCTATAAAAAGTGTTTAAAACTTGCGTTTGAGGAATAACGTTTACTTTTAATTGGATTTAATTTTAGAATCAAAGTGCTCCTGACTTTGGTAAACAGTCTGAGCAGCTATCTATGACCTTTGATCTATTCCCCCAGAACAAATCATTTGATCTTCAGTTACGATGGATCATCTGCTCACTTTGTGTGTTTGAGTGTGTGTGTAGGTCGAGCAGGCTTGTGGTTGCAGGCAAATAAGGCAAACAGAGGTGGGGGTAAGTTTGAGGGGTGGAGGACGCTGCGGTCTGACGCTGTCCAGACACGAGACACAGATCTTCATGAGCGGAACGCCTCACGAGACTCCTGGCCAGCTCTGACGCACATCGGCAGAATACGGCTTAATAAATCAGAGAAAGTTAAGGGGGGGTGAAGGGAGCTGCAGGGGACAGAAAGACACACAGAGAGGAGTAAAATGGGAGTGCTGCAAAAGACCCTTGCGACTTTGTCCTATTTGAAACACAAAGAAGGCACTGTGATTAGTGACACTACAAAAAACGAAAAAACAAGGTCGCTGTATCAATTTATGAATACAACTTTTGTGTCGACAGGGCTCTGAAAATTATTTAGCTATCATATGTGTGCACATGAACAAAAATAGTCAAATGTCCTATTTTCAGGGGGCAAAAACAAACTGCAGTTTGTTTGCATATAAAGGTTGATAGAATTGTGTTCTGGGTACAACCCTGTGCTTAAAATTACTGACCCACGCTAGCAACAATTGTAAAAAAAAACACCCAAAAACTGGAGTTTGTAAAGCCTTATTAAAGCACAAAACATGGCTGTCTGGAACAGCCACAGTTTATTTCTGACCTCTAACTCAACCCTTAACCTTTGCTTTGGAAGAAGAAGAATGCGACATGACCAAATTCAATGTTTTTACTAACATCATAAGAGTGGGGGAGCACAATATATTTGGCTAATCAGTATCAGGCCAATAGATGCTTAAAGGATAAGGCTGTCCATATGCTAT
Organism: Morone saxatilis; assembly: GCF_004916995.1. Lineage (NCBI taxonomy): Eukaryota > Metazoa > Chordata > Actinopteri > Moronidae > Morone > Morone saxatilis. The sequence goes on from NW_023339751.1 coordinate 7,145,789, forward strand.
ATATTTTTTTATTGTCAACAAGTAACATAAAAAAGACTAAAAGCAACAAGTGTGTTAGTCTGTCTCTCAATACTGAGGACATAAATCTAAAAACAGCTTACAAATATATGCTTTCATTAAAAAAAAGCTAATAAATGTCCTAAAACAGCCAGGCACTGTGGTTTTTATCAAACATTATTCAAACAGGAGTTATATTCGTTAGGGACTATTTTCAGTTGCGGGTGAATACACAATTAGGTGTTCTAGAGATTATTTCAGGCAGCAGGGCGGTTTCTGTGATTGATTTAAAATGATCTACAGTGACGGTGTTGATCCTAATGAAGAAATATTTTACCTAGTGCAACAGTGTGACTAAGTTATGTGTTTTTATTTGTTTGTGGACAACAATAGAGCTCTGTTGCACTGAAAAATAACCTGCATCAGGCTTTGGCAACACAGATAACACTTGTTGGACAGTTCAATTCATTGTTGGTTCTTGCCAATTCATGGTTATTTTTTGACAACAAATATAAAACAAATATAGACTGTGAGCAGAGATATCCTGCAAAACTACGTTATAACGATGCACTGATTGGAAACTTACAGACAAGACAATGTGATACAATATTATGATGCATTAAAGAACGGCAGAGCACATGACAGGAAAGCCTTCAAGGGTCTGCTTCCTCTAAAGTAAATGTGAGATGTTTGAAAATATTAAATCAATGTTACATATTTCAAACATTTTTTTTGGTGAAGACAGGCTGTTTAAAACAGATACTAATTAAGCATCATCACAGTTAGTTCAGATTAACTCCATTGGTAGCAACTCCAGACATTAAAATGTATTTATCTATACACTTTAGAAGAAGAAATCACTGGAAACAGTGACAGAAATGTAAATATCGTCAATCTCTATTAAAGCACTCTGGAAAAAGTTGTCAGAGGAATGACTGGTTTGACCCAACAGCCACTATATTGCAGCATGATGGTGATTGATGGCACTTTTTTTCTGAACATTCCAGCTACTTTCTGTCGACCTTACAGACTTTCCCTCTGATTCCTTCTGAAATCTTTCGAGCCTCGGCTCAACCTAATGTGACCGCAGTGACACTCAGAGCTGTGGGATATGTGCGTCAGTGTCCTGGGCCTGTGACTACGACGGCTAATCAAAGGTGCAGCCAGATCTGTCCCACATGCTGTGGTCCAGAATGGTTAACCCCACTGGGAACCACATGTGCTCACTCAATCAGGAGAGAGAGGCGGGCTGCTGTGGGAGAAGCGATGGCTTGGTCACTGGTTTGACCAGAATTTTTTTACTTTATTTTGTCAAACCTCAGTAAAACTTTCCTTCCTGCTGGGGCCAACATTGCTGAAGACAATGGCGTCATCAAGATAAGCACTAAATGTTTTTGATTGGATGCTAATAAACACAATATATGACAAGTCAAACATAAACAAATCAAAATATGCAAAACAAACTCAAAACCCTATCATCTAACAGGTTCCTTTAAGAAAAAAAAGCCAGCCCATGAACCAATATTCAGATCCTGCACATAAAAGTAAAAGTCTTGCATTTAGATCCTATTGAAGTAAAAGTACAGTAAAAAGTATTATTAACAAAATGTATTGACTGTGACTGATATGTTATTATTTATGGCATTATTAGACTGTTATTACTGATGCATAAGTAGCATTTTCCTGTTGTTGTTTAGTCCAGTGTTTCCCAACCCAGGGGTCAGACCCCCTCTGAAGGTCACAAGATAAATCTCGAAGGTTGTGAGATGATTCATAGAGGAGGAAAGAAGACAAAATTAAGCATTGCTTTACAAATTTGTGTTCATAATTTGGACTTTTCTCTAATCTTTGCGTTGTATTTTACTTTTTTTCTTTATTTCCTGTCACATAATAAAGGCAGTGAGGTAAAAAATACAAAACTTCCCTCTGAAATGAAGTGGAATAGAAGTATAACATAAATTATAAATACTTTTATAAAATAAAAGTACTTTCAAATTGTACTTGAATACAGTACTAGCGTGAATATACATAGTGACTTCCGACCATTTTAAATGAGTCAAATGAAGTCGCTCATTCAGACAAACGTATAGGCGGGAAGCAGTTTGTTATGCAGCATGTTTGTGAGTGGCTGAAGCCCAGTTGGCAGAGATTTTGGAGCCTGACTCAGACTTGGGCTTCCTGTGTAAAAACTGAAGCCTCAGTTCATGCAGTGAGGTATTGTTGCATAACACTTATCTTGAATAGAGCACACCACACCCTGGGACTGGGAAGGGAAGGCCAAACCAGTCACAGTCTGGGTCTCGCATCCAAGTTTCAGTACGAACACGCTCCTGTTTGACGGGGGCTGCATTTATGACAGGGGGTGGATATCTATATGTATATGTGTCAGCAACAGTTTGTGGTGTGTGGTGCTTCAAAATAGTAAATTCTTGGGAGTTACAATTCAAGTTTAGGAGCATTTTTATTAAGGAAATCAATTAGGCACGGTCTGATTTTATATGGAAAAGTAAATGGCTTGTAGAGATGCTGAAAACTAAGTAATTCACTCCATCCTATAATAAAATGTTCTTTCAATAAATCATTTTTCATGCCTTCTATTAGTATAGCAACTCATGGAAACAATCACCAGTATTGAAACTTGAAACCGAGTTATGGTGATATATCATATATGAGTCACAAGTGATAATAAGACACTTTGCAGGTGAATTTTTATCAATGGCACAGAGGAGGGAAAGCCCCAGAGCATTCCTGCCATTAAATCTCTTTATAGGAAGCTCCTTCAGCTAATAGGAAGAGAAAAAAAAACTCTGTGAAGCAAGGCCTCATTTCTCTATTTGTATCCACACGCATGTCCTTATTTTACCATTTACATTTGGTTTGATTTGAGCCTGCACAACCTCTCTCTGTCACTGTTTTTATGCAACACCATGCTTTATGTCATCACCCCAGTCTCCATCTGAGAGCTTCCCCTTTTACTTCTTTTTCCCAAAGTATTTCTCAATGTGAATGTCACAGTGTCACATGTAGCAAGGTACTCTTCTTAACCAAAGCAGTCTCTTAAGGATCGGACTGTAAATTAGGGGAAATTATTATTTTTATCATTGATTAATCTGTCAAATAATTTTTTGGATTAATTGAATAATCATTTGTTTGAACCCATTTTGTGACAAAACCCAAAGTTTTTCTTACATCTCACTGTGTGGCAGCGATGTACAGGTGTACACCGGGGACACTGTGGCGGGGTCCCGTGAGTTTCACCAATCATAGCAGTCCCCCACGCACAACATTGAGCCACACAACACCAAACTACAAGATTTCATTTTTGTCAGGCAATGATGTCACTCACTGACTTTGTCATCTTAACAGAACTTTTTTTGCAATTTTCATTTTTTCTCATAATTTCATTGCCAAAAAAACTGCCAAAAAACATTGCAGCATGCGTCGTATTTTTTTTGGGAAAAGCTGCTGTGAAATCAGGCATTTTAGGCTGAAACAATCCTGAAAATGCCTGCAAAGTCCTGGAGGGATTGATAAACTGTTGGGGTGTTTATAAACTGCACTTTTTAGCTAGAAATGTAGGACTGGTAAAATAAGTCTGTGATAACATGTAATTACATCTAATACAATTTATCTTCAGGTTTCAGTGCAGAAAAATATTTTATATATAAATGTGATCAGCTCTTGAGATCCACGAAGTTGAACATATTTCAAAAAATGTTTGCCCTGAATTAAGCCTGTCAGATTAACTCAGCTGAGAGAAAGTTGATGAGGCACTGACTCAGTTGGAGGGAAGGTGGTTACTGTAGCTGAGGGAGAGGTGTGACTTGGGTTATTATTTGGATTATCACTGTTTTATGCAGAAAAGGGTCAAAACTGAAGCATTTGCAAGATTTATTTTTTCTGAAATACTGCAAGAATTAGACAAAGATGCAAGCTCTATCAAAGAAAACGAGGATTGATTCCTGGAGGGACTGCCAAAGGAAAGCATTGCTTTAATTGAAACAATAAACCCACATATGCAAAAAAACCCACATTTTAAGAGCTGTTAAAAACAACAGCCAGCTCCACCATCACTCATATCTATTCCTCATGAAGCAGTGAGCTATCTGTGTGACAGTGCCTGAACAGAAGTGAACGTGTGTCTCCAGCGCTCCTGTCAGACAATGCCGAGCGGCAATGTCAACAGCAGAGGCCGACCTCGGCAGTGCCGATGTTTAGCGAGCAAGATGTTCCTCCTCTGCAACACATAGATGAAAAATGCACATAAGAGAAAAAGGGAAAAGACCACTTCTCTTGAAGCGCACTCCTTCTGGCAGTGAGTCAAGGGCAAGCTGCCAAGGTACTACTTTTCACTTTCCTGACATGAGGCTGAGGCAGGAAAGGGGAGGGGGGCTGCGTGCGTCAGCAGGTCCGCCTGGGACTCCCTTGCCAGGAGGTGGGAAGAGCATGTGGTTCTTATCTTATCTTTGGGAGGGCTGGAGCACAGCGTCCAACACTGACATTCAGTGAGCGGCGAAGAGGAGGAAAAAAAAAAAAAAAGCCAACACTGAAGATGAAAACGCTTTGACTCCTCTCCCACTGCCCACCTCATATATTCATTGAGCTTGTGCCGGTGAACCTGGGTATGTGTGTGTCCATGTGCAGGTGAACACATATACACCCCCTGCCACATTCCACAGCAGTCAAGGGTGAGGTGACCGGTGCGGCTGCATCAATACAACCAGTCAGTGAAAAGGTGTCAAATGAAGAAAATGCTGTTTCACCCTGGACTTTAACTGCAGTCCCATCACTTCCAGCAGAGACACGCCCCCACATGGCGAAAACAAACACCACTGCACAAACATGCAAGCTCACACCTCACACTAAAGAGAGAGAGAGGGAGATTTCCATGGAAATGTAATTTGCATTATTTCCACTTGCATGGTCCAGGTCATTAGACGTAAAGGGTAAGGGCTATAAATGGCAAACTGAGATGTAGATAAGGCATGTCCCTTGATCCACAGGGTAATAGTGTGGTCAGAGGCTAGCAGCAACACTCTAACTGCAGTTACAGACACATAACAGGTACATCTTCACCTTATTATAAACTAAAACACTATTGTGCATTTCCCCTTCAGTAAAAGGAAACTGAATGACAGCCAGAGGTGGTAGATCACACGGCATACAAGAGCACTGATTGTGAGTCTTAACAGTAAAGCTGCAGTTGCTGCCTTGGAGTCAGCATCTCGCCCGAACCGGTGGTTTGATCTAGTGCTGGGTCTGCCCCCCCTCTTCTATCCCCTGAGCCACATCAGTGATCAGGGGTCATGTTCCCCACTCCACATCTGGACTGATGCTGAACTCTCTGCAGCCGCTCTGCAGAGTAGCCAGTGGGGACCTGGGTAATGAGAACCACAGATCCTTGCGTCTTCTCCAGTGCCGTGTTCTTTTATGAGCCTTGACACGAGGACAAGTTGTAAAGAAATCTACATGCATGTGGCCTTTTCCCATCCCCTCAGATACCAACCCACGACAAGCTGACAAGGGGGTCAACGGACGCCTTGAGGAGAATGTCATCTGTTCCACTGCTCACATTGTGCACTGTGCCCTGGCACTGGTCCAGGCCTGCACAGATCTTGATGCAAAAAAGGGTTCAAACTGCATAACAAGCTAATTTTCTTTGGCTTGAATTTCATGAGAGTTTAAATAAACACAGAAGACAAATCACAAAGAGAGACTGTTTGGCATGTGCTTGGCCCAGTCTGGAATGATTTAGCCATTCAAATTTGAATCAAGCTTTAATTTTCATATTCCAATCACATCAAGCAGTATGTTTTTATATATGCAGTGACTGCTGTGAGAAGTCCTCACTGTGTGTGTGAGAGAGAGGGCATGCGGTGGGGCAGGAAATGTCCAGCGTGAGCACTTCCTGCCTGACAATGCAGCCTTCTTCACTGAGTTAAGCAATTCGTCGACAACCAATTGGGTTTTGAAAATGCCTGGGAGATCACATTAGGGCTGACCCAGAATGACCTCCGATGCTGAGTGACCAGAACTATCCACAAACAATGCACACAAACACACATGTGTATATTTCCCTGCAACGTGAGGCTACAAACAGCTATAATATCCCAGACTGCTTAGAGTTATAGGAGCAACCAGGGCGTGAGTGAGCCAACATGTTGTCTTTACAAACTGGAGTCTGTTTCTCGAGAGAGGACTGGATTTGCTAGACAGTCCAGCAACCAGTCCCATTTCAGAGAGGACAAACAATAATAGGGGGATAAACCAGCAGTTGCTAGAAAACCAAACAGCACTTTTAACCACAAAAAAAAGCTCCACTCCTCTGTGTTGGATACATTTAAAGTGATCCATCACATGTCTAATATTTGCAGAAAGCAGTCTATGTAAACAGTGCTATAAAAACATGCAGAGCAGATAATGGCGCGCATTCTAGTTCAGAAATATACGTGTTCATGTGTCAAAAAGCCTTGGATGAAGAAAAATCGAATTATTCCCTGATCTCACACCAGTCACAGGCGAACATCCAGTGAGAAGGCAAATGATGTGTCAAGTTAATCCTACATTTAAACCAGATTAATTGACAGCTGTAGCATTTGAAGAAAAAAAAAAAGCATAAATGTGAGCTATGATACTCACACATAATGACAATTACAGCAAAAGTGGAAATCAATGATGACCCTTTTTCTCTGGTCAACGTATTTGTGAATGACTTGTGTATAGTATTCAAAAATAGTAGAAGGCAGCTTAATATTACAGCTCATTCTACAGTAGATGTTACTTCAAGGTACTTGACTCTGACAGCCGCCCACATCTACTGTTGTTTTGTAAATTCAAAAAGTGTGGAAGCTTTGTGAAATTCTGAATTCTTGTCCTTTTTTGGTCAGTATGAGGGCGGGATACCTACATACTGTACCTCAATAATACATTCCATGACTGCAGTTTACTGCTATGTGCGTACTTTGGCATCACTCAGTCTCCCAGGCCCCAAACTGCTAACTTGTTATTACAGGGTTGCCACTAAAGGTCACTTGAGGTGCCACTGAAACAACTGGAACCACTGACATGAGTTATTCACAAGGCAGAGAGACTGTAAGTTCTGATCACAGGGATGAAAAATTACAATAATTCCTAAAGTTCTCTCAGCAGTATTACAAAGATACAAAACCAGATAAAATGCCAAAATATGCAACAGGGACTGTAAATTCACCAATGTGTAGTGCAGACATGCCAAGAAAATCCCAAAAGTTTATTATGGGTGAATATTTGGGATATTTAGAAAATTACAAATACATCCACTAAACGTTCTGCATATTTTTTTCTTATGCTGGTAGCAATTTCTCAATATATTTTAAAAAATAAATAAATATAAATAGTGTTAAATTGCTAATTATACCTGCCTCTGACACTGGCTGAAAAAAAGACATAAAAGCCTTAATAAAATTAAGACTAAGCTATGGAATAAGAAACCTATTATATTATAAGTGTTATATGAAGAGGAGTATTATAATGAATATAAATTAATTAAATAAATACTACTTAGTGTAATTAGAATAATATAGCCTACTAATTTCAGTAGGAATATTAACCCTGATCTCACATTTCTTCAGAAATATTTTAAACATTTATTTTCCTTAAACAATATTTAGACTTTCTATCCTCACTCCGGCGCAAGCGGTGGGCTTCGCTTCCTTTTTGATGCCATGTATTACTGCAGCACTGCTGATTGTCCCCTCCACGACAGACCGGACCGACTCAAATCCGGGATGGGTTTCTTAAACCGGCTCTGTTTTATTTCAAATAATAAGGACTGTGGAGACACACGCTATATTTTCCTAATTACAGTCCTGTCCGGTCCCCCTCTCCAGTGAAGTCCCCACCCATCTAGATCAGCTATCAATCTGTCATTCATAAAGTTGAGGAGACACATGGGCAAATAACGTACGCCTGCAGGACCAAAATATGTCCATGTTTTCGCGTTTCTCTGCCCTGCTACTGAAAGTAAAAGCTTTTTAGAATTTCTGCGTAAATTTCAGCGATGATTTTTGTGTTATTCTTTAACAGTGTTGGTTAAAAGAAATACCTACTTGCACCAAGGAAACAGTCCGTTAACCTTCTGAAACAGCTTGTTGAAGACGGACCATCTTCCATTTCGGATTGTGAGCGCAAAAGGAGAGAGGAGCCACGGAGAAAAGTGCGCCTCTGCAGCTGCAACTTGGTGCGTCTGGGTAAAAACCAAAACTAATTCCAGTACGCGCTGAGGTGATGGTGTCCTCAATGCTTCAGGCTGTGCACGGTTAGGAAGGGCAAGAAGAGCAGTGTGCTGCCCCCCTCCCTCCCCTCCTCCACCAGCGCTATGACCCAGCACCGCTGGCCGAGGTGTAGCTACAGTCGGCCCGCCTCCTCGGCGTGGTGGCTCCGTTGTGGATGTGCAGCAGCAGCAGACTGGGGGAGCAGAGACGACGACGCATAGACACAGAGAAATGGGAGTAAACACACACACGCGCGCACACACACACAAACGGGGAGAGAGGGAAAGACAGGAGCGCGCCTGTGTCAAGTCAGCCACAACTACCAAGCAGAACTTCCTCTCTGATTTTCAGAATAAAAGCCAAAACGCTGAACCCTGTGTAAGGTGCTCGGTAAAATGAACATAGTGATATTTTAGAAAGAATTAGAGAAGTAGATTACACGTTGTTTTTTCAGGATTGTCCTTTAAACAGACACATTTTAGTACAGGCATGAAGCCTGTGGCTCAATGCGCATTCTTAATGAGATATCCTGGCAAACATTCACAAAGACACAACACACCTTAACAGAGCGCTTAAAAACGTTGCCATCTTCTTAGTAATTAACTGATTGTCAATATTTTCACAGATTATATTCATCCAGTAAACGTCTTTGCAATAAACCAACAAATAATTAATTTAATTTGATTTAATTTGAAGGGTAAATCCTCCTTATTTCCGGTGTTTTGCGTGCTTGACGCGTCTGGGAAGCGCACTCTTGACGCTGCTGAACTGCTGTTCCTGTTCCTGAATTTGGCTGCGTAAAAGGGGCCGAGCCACATGCCCAGCACTCTCCAGAGACACGCTGCTGTTTCCTGATCCACGACTCAGTGGTCAAGGAGGAGACGGCGACAGACTCCAGATTTACAGCATGGCAGGAAAAAGCACTGGAGCGTCTGCTATTGCATCCAGTGACTGAAAAGATGGAGCACAGAAAACCGTTTAAGCATCTTGCTGTCCCACCGACGTGCCCTTCAGCAAGGCACTGAGCAGGCCATGTAACTCCTGCTCTTGAGGGAGAGCCTATGTTGACCTCTGACCTCCACAGCAGAGACAGAGAGAGTTAAAAACCTGAATAAATCTGGAGAGTTGGGTTGGGTATAAAGCAGGTTTTATGAATGGCTTGTGTCCAACAAGCCCGTTCATTGAGCTCAGCCTTTCACCTAAAGCCAGGCAAAAAGACAACCATGTATGGTGCAACGCAGACTAGTAAAAACAAATGTCATTATAACCTTTGAACGCAGACTTTAATTTTGGTGCATTAGAAATACTGAATGTACAGAAAGCACAGCATGTGTGAGAGTGAGCCAGAAAGCAGGGCCAGTCGAAACACGGATCATACCAACATCTAATTTGTCTCTTATCCAGCTGTAGATTTTACAAGAGGTCCTTTTTTCTGATGTAAATAAGATTACTGACTTTTTCTTTCTCACTGTTGATATTTCAGCTCCTGACTTCAAATATCTGCAGAGACTTGCATGTACTAAAGGAATGTATTCAATTGATTTATTTCACCAGGGTAACTCAGTCGCACATTTACATAAATTATAATTGTAAATATCGCCTTGATTTGGCACTATAAAATAAATCAATGTAGTCCATTGCTTTAAAGGCCTAACTCTACAAATGACTGCAAAGACTGCACATCTGCAGTGCAAGTGAAATATTTAGACATGCTCACTAGAATCACAGATTTATCTAATCCCATAGTAATAATAAAAATAATCTAATTAACCTCAAATTCAGGTCAACCAGATAAATGTCGTTCTGCCCTGACTGGAAAAGACAATCTGGATTAAAAAAAAAACAATTACAAGAATGATATACAATCATTTGGATTCTACAAGGTTAGAATGGTACAATTATGATGTTAAACTGCAGTATTACAACATGAATAACACAAGTGTTAGTCAAAGGATTTCCTGTTTCAGTTTGAGCACTCTCTGACGTCTTTAAGGACACACTCAGTTCCTGTAACTGTAAAGTTTCTGCCTTAAAGCTAGGCAACGAATGCATCCCCACTGATGTTTATATTTCCACTAATAATTTCCGAGAAGAAAACAGCCACATCATTAATTTGAGGACACTGGTAGAGCAAAACCATCCTGACATGTTACTAATTTTGTGCCATAAACATATGTATATGTATATATAGAGCACTCATAAAAGATCTTGGTCCAGATTAAACACACAACATATCAACATGCACGTAAATGATTCCTGGTTGCTAATCTGACTTTCTTTCCGTGCGAATAGTTTAAGTGCGGATCCCACATCAAGTTCCAAATGAAGTGAGCTCCCTATCTCCACAACCTTTGTAGATGTGTGCTTGTGTTATCAGTGCTCACAGAGCACCTAAACAGCTCTGAGTCGGCAACATGATACAGCATAAAGTGTGCCAGACTCCCTCACGGCCGCCGCAGCATTACATACTGATCATATCGAGAGAGAGAGAGAGAGAGAAAGGTGTGGGAGTTACGTCAGCATGTGCGCTATCAGTCACTGGCATTCCTACACTCTCGAGCAGCTGGTCCATTCAGAGGTCACGTATAACATAATAGATTCTCTCTGACACACTCTGTCGCTTTTCCTTCCATTTTAGCTCGATGAGAAAAGTCCTTAAATGAAGACACAACTTGCATCAGCTTGCTGCCTTTTGATTCTTTTAAGTGTAGTGGTATTGCAATAAAGCGTGCATCTGTTCATTTGAAATGCTAATCTAATAATATTTTCTGATGCCCAGAAATTTGGGAGGTTGAATGGAGGTGACGCTGAAGGGAGAGCCAAATAAATTCAGCCATTTAGGTGAAATAAAACCATTAACATGCAACACATTGTCAGCCTTTTATTTGAGGATAGATACACATCCTTTAGATGCCATCTTGATTCATATAAAAACTTCTATTTTCAGGGCTTCAACTGTGAGAATTATTGACTTTTTATTCTGAATTGTGAAACTTATGAGGATAAATGAAGAAGGTTGTAAAATTGTCAAGAGTAACACACAAATGAGAAGAAGCTCCGAGTTGATGAAGCTCAGAGAGTTCTGTCAGCTACTCCAGGGCTCACCTCTGTGCATCCTCCCTGCACTCCCAAAGTAGCTTATGCATGGGAATTTAGATTGAAAACAAATGCTTTAAAAACGTTCCCTGCGAAGTTTGAGACTGGAAGTTTATGAGCTTATGTGAGACGGTTATGGATGAAGAACTTATAGGGAAATACGGTAGATCACAAGGGATGCCACAACTCTGTCTGTGACCCACCAGTGAACCCTTCTGATCAGCAGCAGAGCAACGGTTTTTCTGTTTGAATAATTATTACATAACAGCAAGTAACTGACCAGTTAAATCAACCGTTATTTTAAATTTTTTAGATTAATCCATTTGGTATGAAATATATCTAAACCACTGACACAAACTGTGTATTGTACCAAAGTAATGCTTTTATCTACACAATTAAAAATGTATGTTGTTTGAATATATGTATACATGAGTCTTATATTAGAAAAAAATACAAAAGCCACAGAATGATCTCTGCAGATCTTGAACTGTCAGATATTTCCTGTCCTATTTTAAGTGCACAAAGCAAGCTGCACTTTGTTAGGGACACATTGTTGGTTGCTAGAGAGCCGCCTGGCATCTCTGGTACAAGTAAAAGTCCTGCATTGTTACCAAGTAAAAGTTTGTAAGTGCTAGTATTAAGTATCAAAAGTTGTATTCATATCTATTAATGCATTAATATATAAAGGGCTGCAACTAATAATTATTTTTTTTAATTTGCTGATTATTTTCTTTATTCTCTTCAGATTGCTTGTTTTCTCCAACCAATCGTCCTATTACCCCAAATGATTCAGTTTAATACAAGTGGCTGGAATGGTTTCATGTAAAATTGTATTTACTGTGAGGTAATTCAATCTATAATGCTGCATTATATTCTATAATGTCATCATATTATATATAGTATAGTTATTAGTTATTAGTATTTGTAACTAATAACTAATAGCTCTCATATAATTCAAGTAAAAAGAAAGACTAATGTACAATTGGAAATACTCAAGTAGATACAACTACACTCCAATTTATACTCAAGTATAGTAAATGTACTTACTAATGTTACAGTCCACGACTGATCATGGCTGATTGTGCTACTCTGGTAATAATGTAAGTAATATATATTTACAGATAGATCATACTGGTCAACAAATGAATTCTGTGGCTAAACCTGCATCACAGTATCTTCTTATTTATTTGGATACAGTTGGAATACAGTTGGAATAACTACGCAACGCAGACCCCCCAAAAAACTCAAAATGTCCGCCAGGGCTCTCCCCAGCTTGATCTGTATCAATTTGGACAGGCAGTGCGCACTCTTTTCTCTGTCAACATTATCCTGCCACCAAATCCCATATCCATCTGTGAATGGATAGCATGTGTGTTACAGAGGGATTTATGGAAATCAAAAAGGTGATGATGAAAGAAGCCGAAATCTCATCTGTCTTAATATGGGAGGTGTGTGTGTCACATGCAGTAGGTTCCTATGGCTGTTGGTGAAAGAGCAGCTTTAGTATTGTCCGCTGGGGGATCAACAGCTGACTGAAGAGTGAAGTGGTCGGCAGCCATGCTTAACTGTTCTTCCCCTCTCGGCTGTTTTTAGCAAACATCCTCCTGATGACTACAGCCTCTGTCTCCCAACATAAGAGCTGCACATCTTCAGACATGTGTGTGCTTGTTCACGCACAGAGCCTTACCCCCTACCCCCACACTACAGACCTCATCCACTTAAGCACATTTCTGATTCAAGGCACTGTACAAGCTTTTTGCACGCTGCACGTACACACACACACACACGCCCCAGATGTAAGTGAAACATTTACAGATCACATGCAAGCACACACAAACATGAACACATATACACACAGGAGCATACTTACATCCACGTAGGCACACACACACACACACACACACACGCATATCACATGCGGCAGACACACACCACAGAGACTTCCAGTCCCCTCCCCCCAACTGAATAGTCTGTTCTGACAATCCACAGGACAGCCGGAGCATTGACGTCAGAGGCAGGCCCATGAAAATACAGGGTCCCTGGGGGGCTGAGGGAGTTATGCACATCTTCACAGCTTGGCTCGCAACTAGTTCAACAACCAATGAGCATATCACTGCCTCTGTTTACTCTTATTTGTTGGAAAATGCAATAATAATAATAAAAAAAGAGGTTCCACATTTACACAAAGCCTGGCATGCACAAATTTGCATGCGACTGCAATGCGGATCATCTGAAACGTGACGTCAATGGACGTCATTGCACTGTGATCCATTAGGACAAATGGGAAATAGGTGCATAATTTAGGTTAATGGAAATACAAATCACAGCACATCATTACCTGCCCTCTGTCGTCTTAATAATTGCCATTTTAAATAACTGCTGTCAGACTGTAGTATATTAGACATACCCAGAGGAAAGGTTTGTTGCTTGCTCAGATATCACTGTCCTGGGAGAAAAGATGACATCTTTGTTTACCGCTCAATCTTCTGAACCTCTTTCTTTTTTTTTTTACTTCTTCTAAGACATCAGTGGGACATCAGAGCCATTAATCTCATTGTTCTCTCTTGTTCACCTCCTCTCACCTTTTGTCTTGTCTATGGCAAATTATGTAACATAGTTACTGCTTGTCTGAAACCAGATACAGTATGTGTTGTTTGTGTTGTAAAAAAATTATCCTTCAATGATCATTACATTGTGGTATCAGTTTATGTGTGTTTAGATATCACAAATGCAAAAAGTAAAATAGGGTGATAAATATAAATTAAACGGGATAAATAGAAATTCAATATTGTTATATTTTGAATACATTAATCATAAATAAAAGTACACAGATTAATTAATGTCAGAATACACTGAGGTTTTTCACATCACATAATCCAAAATGTAATAATTTTGAATTTCTCACTTCAGCACCACTCTCATATAGAAACATTTAGAAAATTTGGCCCTGGCAATTTTCGTCTGGACCCTCCTCATTTTTCCCCAACGTACCTCCTTTAACACGGTCAATACATGAGCTAGCACTAGCAGTATGACCTGCTGGGAGGTTCTCAGTCTCAGGTGCTCGTCCTCGGCAGTGGCCTCCTCTTCTTGTCGCGACTCTCCAATGGAATCAGCCTGCTGCTCATCCGTCCAGATTCTTTCCTCTTTTTCTTCATTTGATGCCGGCGGACTGTTAATTATCACTGCATCTAGCATGATTTTTGAATAATAAATCTATTAACTTAACATTTTGCAGCATCAGTTTCCTTTATCCATTTCATTTGTATTTTCTATTTGAAATCCACTCTTTCTGTCTTAATTATTTCCCACTTGTTCATTGACATTACATGGATGGACAAATCCACTTAAGACCACTTCAGTGCACTGGCCTAAAAGGTAGCCCACTGACAATTTTGGGACCGTGTAAGCCCCAATCTGATGGGCTGTTCCATCACCAAGTGGGCCATGACCGGAAGTTGAAGTTTCCCCACAGTTTTTTCCCTACACTGCTGGTGGTAGTCTTGTGGCCCACTAGGTTGCCCGGCCTATCTGACTTTTAAAAAAAAATGTTTCTGTCATTAGCTTGTAGGCTAAATCAATCCTTTATTGCTTTTGTTTCTCACAGATAATGGCAACCAAAACCAAAAGGGAAAATACAATGAAGCATGAATGCAGTGGTGAGAAGGTTTTTCTCTGTATTACATGTCACCTGAGACTATTCCTCACTCTAATGGAAGCATATAAATTGGTGTAATCATCACAATGCTATCCCCTTCTTCTGGATGTTAGGGTTAGAAAGTCCATCCAGAAGGTGTTGGATTATCAAAGTCACGACAGAGATCATCTGGATGGTCAATCTAGTCCAGGGTAAGTACATGAGTTCCTTAGTATCATAGGGTTCTGATCTGGGTTCACTGTAGCTGTAAATGTGTAACCAAGAGTTTTACCATTAGATGATTCTTAGAAGCAGAAGCAGAAGCTTTGATGGTTTCCTCTTTGTTGCAATAAAGCTAAATCTGGATGCAAGCTCTCAGTAACATCAAATGTACACTTTAAGTACACATTTATAGGTGATGCTCCACCTCTTTCCAGTGTTGCATCCAATCCTGACGAGAAAGAGGGCAAAATAATCTATTCTGTTGTAGCTGGTTTGTCCGACTGCAGAGGAACCAGGGTAAAGTCTGTCCTATGAAGACCATGGGTTTCACCTGCAAGCTCCAACTCCTCTACACAGGAGTCTGTGAGACTGGACCATCTGCACAGTGCATATGTAGCCGACAGTTTTTGGCCTGCACAGTTACCACATGTACTAACTTGCCTGCATCTTGGAGGAGTTCCTTCCATGTGGTGAACATGGTGACAGGAAATTAGGAGTCCAGTGCAATGGAACCATTAAAGTCAGGCAGAATTTTTGTTAGCATTGTCACATCAGTGGAAGCACTGTGTAGATTACACAGCAGGGATTACATGCTGTGTCCCCAAGGGCAAGTGTCCACTAATAAAACTTGGCTCTTCAGCTGCCTGCATGTCCAGAAGAGGTACAGCGCTGGCTTGTCAACAGGAAACAGGCTGATCTGGTGAGGGTTGCCTTTTATGGACTCATAGACAGTAACAGCATGTTCAGGGAACCTGAGGAGGATGATGGTCCTAACTTTCATTTGGGGTGGAGCTGATTGAATGACTGATCTTATTTGTAACACAGCCCTGTTATTTCCATTATGGTGTTATGTGATTCTGCTGTCTGCTCTGCTTCCTCTGTAGCTATCTAAGACACACAACAATCATGCTGCCCTTTGCAGCAGACCTCTTGCTAAGAGCTGTGTTGCCGAACAGCACAGCCTAAATGGGAGCATGAAGAGTGGCTGGGTCCCCAAAATGGCAGAGCTGGATAGCCTCCATCTTTGTTATCCTCTGTCTGCCAGTGGTGCTCCAGAGTTTAGACCGTTGCAGACTGATAGGACCGACTAACTGAATAATCCAGCCCAATTTGGTGCAGGCTACATACATTAAATACTAATTCATGTCTAATTCATGCTATACACAGTTTTATTAGTCTCCATTCCACAGTGTACATCTCTGATAGTTTGTTAAACAGATCTCTCTGAAAGGCTGTAACGTGACATTGAGGTATTCTATTTGCAGTCTACACTAAATGGATTTGGGCTGCCAACATTTTCAAAGTGTAGTAATACCACTTGAAGTAGTTTGCCTTGTGATCCAACTCCACTATCAGTTTGACCTATGACCTATTGATCTGTCTGTAAACTAAGCTAGTAATGTTAGGTTCTTCACTACAAAAATGGACACCACAGACGAGTGGAGCAACATTAAGTATATAACCTCTTTTGACTGCTACTATTCGGCACACTCAGCTTTAGCATGCCCTTTGCCAGAAGCTCGTATAAATGCCATCACTGATAAGAAAGCAAAATTTATATGCAAGGATATCCGGCCAATTGGTGTATTGTGCATTGATGTGTATCCTTTAATATAGTGTTTACGCATTGTTGTAACATGTGGTGTCATACAGATGTACGATGTGGTTTGGGATTACTTTTTCAAATTAATTCAAACAAATTGCGTGTCAATTCAAATTAGCTTGAACTTTGATCCTATGTACAGCATAACTTTGTAGCACTTTGGTTAAATCAAGTCTGGCAATTATCTGGTCAACTCCTAGTCAGACCAGAACTAACAATGGTTCAGTCAGTCAAGCCCAAGCCAAAAACAACAGCAACAATACTTTATTTGCAAACACATGATGAGATGTCTAGATGTAGTGCCCACATTTAACTTCACCCAGTTTAAAATAACTTTGTTGCTAAATGAGGCATTTTAGTGCAGGTCCAGTAGAGTCTCAACAATTGTCATTACACAATATAACCCCTAGTAAATGAATCTAGTCAGTAAAGGTGAATCCTCATGTTCTTTTCCTTGTTCTTACTCGTTGGTCTCACCAAAGCAAGTACTAGACCTAGGAACATGGTGATATTGCCATAGCGAAGTTTGACTTAACAAGTAAATTAGGTCTGTAAACTGTGAAAGACATTTTGAGTGGACAGTTCATGTCACTGCTCACGTTTGTTTCTCTTCCCTATAAATGTAGCTAAACTTGGGTTTTGTTTAAAGCCCATAGCACAACTACTCATGTTTGTTGCTCAATGGGACTTTTTCCCAGATTGCAGCAATTAACTTGGGGAGTACAATGTTGTTATACAACATGTTGTAATTAACATCCTTTAAGCTTTAGCACTGAAGATTCTTGTGGTGAAAAGAAGCTGTTCCCACATGGAGGTACATGGCAATGGGAGAGCAAGGGCAATGAAAATGACCATTGCACATTGGGAGAAACAACAAAAAAAGGAAAGTAAATAGTGAAGAAAGAAATAGTAATAGTGCAAAACCAAAACACTGAAGCTACGCTTTTTTTTAGGTTTTCTACCAGTTAGGTCAAGAAATCTTATGAACAATATATATATATATAATTGACATTATGCAATAATGACATTGCAATCATATTGCTACTGTTTCTTGTAATAATTCAACAATGACTGGTGAAATTATACATATGTTACTACTGTAACCTACTAAGTACTGCACTGTGTAGCACCAGAAGAATGACGTCTTTGATAAGAAATGAATGTTTCATTTTATGCCAATTTTATGAGCAAATGTTATTCTGAATGATTAATTATTTAATCCATGCAGGGAAAGTCTCATATCATTTCCCATTTATCTAGGTCAGAGGTCAGGGCAAACAGTAGCACCCCTAAAAGCTGATGGGTATTCTTGTGCATCACTGCAACCTGAAGAAGGTCATGTCACTCTAGATGGTATAAAAAGCATCCAAACATAAGTGATGTAGGTTTGTAAGGCAGCACTCCGAGCAGCAGAGCGTACTCTAACAGCAAAATGAAGCATTTGTAAATTCAGAGCACTGCCAGGATTCCTCTGCCTAAACTCAGAGCGTCAGACACACTGTTAGCAGACAATGTGCACAACAGTACATCTCTCATACTAAATGGCTTGTACAGTATAAAATTACAGTTCTTTAGGCCTCAACTGTGGCCTTTTAATCTACTGCTAAGGGGGTTCTAAATATTAAGGAAAGACTAAAGTTTATTAGTTAATTTTTCTCTCAAATATTTTGTCAAATTAATAGCTTGTTCACTACATATACATGATTGCAATTAACAAAACTACACTGTGCAGTTGGTGGAGAAAATGTAATGACGTGATCCACGATGAACATATTTCATTGCACATTTCAACAGTTTTAATGCAGCAGTCGACTCCAACAGTGGAAGCCTTCTTCTGCTTGTGTGCCACATGCTGACAAATTTAATGTGACCGTATAACACCTCTAATGCTCTCAGTGGCTCGCTGTGATTCAGACCTCGCACTGCACAATTAAATTCAAAGGAAAGAGGATTAACATGGATAATATGGCGAGAAATAAATGAAAGAAATGTTGATAAGGTTTCAATCAATGCATGAGAGAAAACAGGGGACGTGCGTTCGGAGAGCGTACAACAGACAGGTGGTGCAGATATGTGATGTGGAGCTGTGTGGAGCGCTGCAGTGGAGGGAACTACAGAAAGCACATGAATCAAAAAAAATTTTAAATGGGTGAAAAAAAAAGAAAACGTGATGAAAGAAGTGTGCAGGGTGAGGAAGGGGGGTTGGTGGGTGTATCTGCGTCAGAGCTGGAGCCAATGAAGTCAGAGATGGGGCAGGCTCAAGCAGGAGACGCTGTTACTGCCACTCACAGCACCCGCCTGGGCCTCATGTCCTCTACGTCACATAACTGGCACAAATTATGCCTGCTTGAACATTTGTCACACACACACAGACACACATATACACACACAAGGTAAAATGTAATTTATGTGCATTACACACATATATTGTGCCATTCATGAAATTCAAATTAACACCAGCAGACGTGTAATTTATTCTCTTCAAAGAAATATAAAATAAAAATACAGTGCTAAAAAGATTCTTTTTGTGATTTTGTCAATTTTTGCACCTTCTATAACGTCAAGCTGTTCACCAAGCTGTTATGTGTTTAGGTAAATGCAGCATATAGCCCAATGCAAGTGCCAATATTTCCAGAGGAACCAAATGGCTTTCTTGTGTCAGAATCAAAGGATGAATTGCTAATAAAGCAAACGGTCCAGGATTATATTATCTGTTCTATTTATTCTACATTATTATAGCATTAAATAGTATTTGTGAGGATTATAATTAGAAATGAAATCATTAATGATGGACTTTGACCCAAAATGCAGCTTTACTGTAGTATTTGGTAATAAAATAATACAATCATAAAAAATGCTGCTTAAATAAACAGTCATATTTTTTCATAAATGCAAATGCAAATGCAAAAAAAGACCACACACACACAGCCCAGTATTTACACACACACTCATGCATCTCTCACACATGCAAATCCTGGTTATTTAGATTAGCGGGCAGTGTTTCTGTTGGCACCACTTGACTGACCTAGATTATCACATCCGTAATTCTAGAGGATGACTATGATGATGAACATGTGGTCAGAGGTCTGTGGAGGGGAAAGAGAAAAAACAAAAAAACATAACAAAACAAACAGTGCTCATTGGCTTTGCTGACGTCACTCAGCCATGTAAAACGCTTCACTGTGCAATCTTCCCTGTGAAACTGCAGGCAAAATAGGAGGTCAAATGTGTCTCTTCAGATGTGCACATGAGGGCTGGCACATGTGACCATGTGTTGAGCACAAAACACACACATACACACACACACACACAGACACATGCAAA
>NW_023339751.1:7166019-7174698 GCF_004916995.1 Morone saxatilis
TCCCCATCAAACCATCACCCTGCTCTCTACCTCACACACACACACACACACACACACACACACAATGATGGGTTACTACTGACTTTACAAAAGGCCAACACCCTCCCTCAGTGCCATACGATGCTACCACTGTGCTTGTTGGATACACATGTGTGCTGATCTCCGAGCTGCCACGCTAACGCCGTCCTGGTCAAGCTGAAGCCTTATAAACATACAGGCGGATCATTACTTACAGCTGAGTGATGTCACACAGCCTGTCAGTGTGTGTCTCTCGTGACGGCGTATGGTGTGTATATAGTGAGGTGCTGCCGACTGACTGTTTGACTCTGCTCCTTGTGCAAGCATTACACGTGGACACACCATGAGGAAATTATCTTTAACACAACAGCACAGTTCACGGTGCCAACAAAATTAATATTTAAATTTGATGTCATATTGACAAAGAAGAATTATTATATTTAAATGTTATTTTAACAAAATGAATATATCTAATCAGCACAACATTTGCATTGTTATATTAAATGTGCAAACACTGTGTTTCTCATGTAAGGCTAATAAGTTATTTTTTAATCTTTTATTTTTGTTCAGTTCCATTCAGTATTAACAGAATCTACGTGGAGAAAAAACGCAGTGAGAGAAAATGAAATATGTAGCTGACTTTATTGATAATTTGTATTAGTTGATATACACCAATGTCATGTTGTGTCTTAGAAAAGAAATGCTTTAAAAAACAGAAAAAGACAAGAGTTTCATATTGAGCTCAAAGAATATGGGGAGTGGCTGGGGGGACGGACGGTAACTGGCTGCCTGCAGCACTCATCAGAAGCCAAACAAAGTCAGGATGAATCATAGGTGAGAAATATGGGTGCTGACGTACAGGCCTGTCAATCTCTCTGCACTGCAGACATCAGAACAGGCCAAGACGGCCAAGCAGCCAGATGTCAGGTCTGCCTGTTTACTGATAACATATGGACACAATCCACTCATGAACTGAACACACTAACACACACACACACACACACACACACACAGTCTTGCCCCTTACACACACTTCAATTTAAAAACTGTAGCACAAATTTCATGCTCAGTATTTCAAGAGCTTTATATATTTTTTCTGATCTATTGTATTTTATAATCCAGTTGTACTAATTGTAATACAATTTGTTCTGCACTGTAGTTAACTTCAAATTGTGAAATTGAAAACCAATAACTTTAGTGTAATGTCTCAACAATGATTTCACTTA
The DNA here is from genome assembly GCF_004916995.1 of Morone saxatilis. NCBI lineage: Eukaryota > Metazoa > Chordata > Actinopteri > Moronidae > Morone > Morone saxatilis. Next base: position 7,167,264 of record NW_023339751.1, read on the forward strand.
AACAATAAAATTTTATTATTTTTCTTTTTCTACCCTCTGCTACTTCACAAAATACTTTGATATGGAAAGCTCTTTTGATATCACAGGATCATATAAATCTATAATTTTACTAATAATACTGCTACTTATAATAATAATAATAATAATAATAATAATAATAATAAAAATGTTTATCCTGGCTGACTGCTCCAAGGTGAATTTCTATGACACCGCTCCCTGCATTTCATCTTTATACTTTAGCCCCACCTAGTGTCTGGCTGTCTGTCTGAGGACACTGATGGAGGTGTCTAGTAATTATTGTCAAAGTAAAGAGGGGGCAAAGGTCAACATTTGGTATAAAAAACGTAACAAATATGATGAAATAAATACATTTTAGATTCTTTCCTTATGCAAAGTGTGCACTTTTGTGACCTGCAATATACATTACGACCACTAAGTGGTATTCTTGCACAAGTTGTTCCAAACAGTCTGCAGCCACGACCGTCATAGACTAAAGTTGCTGTGCAACATTGTCCTCAGAAGAAGAACATGGATAAGAATATTAATGAGGATATATGAGTGTTTTAATGTGTGTGAGGTTGCATGTAGTTAAGTGCTCTGTGGCGTCACGAGAGCCCTGCGAGCCTCGGCTGCACTTCCCCGGTTTTTCAGCATCACAGACACAAAGCCAAGCTAAAGAGACACACATGGTGCACCGCTGGAGAGCCAAGCTGGTGTATGACGCTGGGCTGCTCCTCAGTTTAATCTATGAGGACAAACCAATTCACAAGATCTGGAACTATTCTCTCAACAGTCTGAATTCAAGATGAAAGAGGAACTCTAACTGGCCTTGACCGCGCTGATCTCCTGTCTCATAGGAACAGGGTTTTTTTGTTCCTGGGAGTGGAAGCCATTTTGTAATGTTCCTCTTGACATATTGTTAATGAGGTGTGAGCACCGTCATTGTTACAGTAGAGGGGATGTATGGAAACTATTTGCTCTAAAGGCTTTGATGCGGAAAAACAAAGATGACATAGTCAAGTTGTTATTCTGCCATCCACCATATAAAACTCCCTTTTTAGAAAAGATTGTGCTGGTTTTATTGACCTGTCAATAAAGCAGCATGTAAAGCATCATTTTGATTAATATTTCATGGCTTTACTTGAGCTTTATGGACTTCTTGTTTTTGTTGAAACTCATCCAATGTAATATAAAAAAAAAACCTTAAAGCTGCACTAATGAATATTTTTATATTAACAATGGATCAAATTTTTTGTAATGTGAAAGGGTCGATTAATTGAGAAGTATGAACCAACTCAGCCACACCCACAGCTCTGTGAAGCATTTTAGCATCTTTCAGCTCATTGTTTTGAATTTACCGTTTTGGTTCACTCTCACCAGAGTTGCTCTCATCAGGCAGCTGTTTTCCGCCAATACAAAAGTTCTGATAAAGACGAAGTTAGCAACCAGCTGGTGAAGAAAGTGAAGCATTTAGCAGCTAAAGAGCCTGAGACCAAAACAGAGCTAAAAAAGGAGTGAATATAAGACTTCACTGGGTCGCCAAAAACACGATTCCAAATTAATTCTAATGTTTAGTATTGTCCCCGACTTAAGATTTTCCTAGTTGACGAGCAGTCGTTAGTTAAAGTTGACTCCACCTTAATTGCCTGGTCCTTCAGTGGTGTCTGGCAGGGGGCACAGGCTGTGTCCGGTCCCAGTCTCAGCCCGGCTGCGCTGCCCCACTCTGGCTAAGCTTTCAGCCCCACTCACCAGCAGTCCAAACAAACCTCTCCCGGTACTTCAAGCTCGCAGTCCAGGTACAGACAGCTGATAGGAAGCTCTCATTTGATGCTATTTTTGTTTTTCTGCGAACATCTGACTACTGAACAGTGCGTCGACTAAGACTGTTTTCGTCAACTAACAGAAGGAAAGTTCGCCAAACTTTATACGATATACGATGTGTTTGCTGTTGTTCCACTGCACCCACTAATGCTGGATTCAATTTAGTTTTAGTTTAACTGACAACAAATATAGAAGTTACCTCTTAAATCTTTTTATTCTTATTTGTAGGATGGCTTCATTTTAGAAAAACAAAAAAGTGGAAATCTCTATATTTATTCATGTTTCCAGTATATTAGTGTGCATAAAAGCAGGACATCCAGTCTATATTCTATATACACTAATAATAAACTTTATAGCTCCACTTCACCAGGAACAATGGGAAGAAAACACTTTAATTTAGCAATATATTCATACATCCATGTCTAGCTTTGCACTGGTATCTTACTGTAATGGAAGATGGTCATTAGCACAGCTGAATGCCGTTGACCAGCTGTGGTGGTGGTTGGTGGGTGGGGGGCTGGAGGGGGCACCCAGGAGTGGCCCTGTAATCGACAGGTCCAGGCTGCACACCAAGAGGCAAGACAAAAAACGCTTTGTGGTCCTGATATGAATCTCAATGCCCCCGTTTCTACGCCTCCCCTCCTGGCCTCACCGTGGATATCTCAGCGGACAAAAACGATCTCCATGAGAAAATACAAGCTCAAGCACTCTGAGGCGAGAGAGAATGGAACAGCGACAGTAACAGCACCATAGTGACTGATGATAGTTTTCAGATTCTGTTCATGATGCACATGGTCTGTATTGTATTTGTCTGCTTTTTGTAACAGCAGCCATTTAGATCGGACAAATGATTTCAACATGGTTTTGTTTAAAGCATTTAGCTGACCCAATGCAGTTGAGAGACAGAGCCACTAGATGATAGCTTGGGGTATTAAGCTCTGTATTTTTAAATTTTTTACATGTGATAACAGATGCTCTAAAGATACGCAAAAGATTAAGCACTACTGTCCTTTTTTTTTTTTTTTTTCTTTACACAAAATAGGATTTTGTAATGTAAGAAGCATGTATTGCTGCCATTGTGCATCAAAGCATGCAGGATGGCTAAATCTTGAGTGGGAGGGGTTCAGTGGGTGTGTACCCCCTAAGTAGTCACAGATGCCAGGCGCAGTCGGGGAAGGAAGCGCCCGGCTCTCCTTCCGTGTTAGCCAAGGGAAACTCTGGTTTGGGCGTGGGCCCAAAAAGATACAGAGCCAAAGACTGTGATACAAACAGGTCACATCTTTAGCGCAAACAAACAAGTCTGCAGGCCCGAGGAAGCCACAATGTTTACGGTAACTTCTGCACTACATCTATGAGTTTATATTCAGGTCTTAAAGGGTCAGTTCACTCAAGTTACAAAAAACGTCCCTCCAGTGGCATCTACCAATGCGGAAACATGTTATTTTATTCTAAGATGTCCTTTCGTGATATTTCTTCCTCAGCCCTAATGCAATGGAGGTGAATTTGTTTAATGGAGTAATTTGTTTGTGGTGCTTGCAGCATTAAAACATTACATACATAAATCAACAGCAATATGTTTATCTCTTAGGTGTTTTTCATGGGGCACCTGGATAGCCTGGTAGAGCTGATCCCTACTGCAGAAGCTCAGGGTTTGAATCCGACCTGTCGCCCTTTGCTGTGTATATATGACACACAGCAATATATATATATATATATATATATACACATACATATATATGTTTCTCAAGATAATTTACAGACCAGTACACAGAATAGTTTTTATTGAAACTACTTTCTACCAAAAAATTGTCCTTATGAAAACTGTTGTTCTATGGACACTAAACGTTGTTTCTGGAAAGACATGCAGCTGACGTATGTCTACAAATCTGGGCAAATAAAAGCATAACCATCTGCATGCCTTGGTATTACTAGAGGTAAAGTTTTATAGAGGAAAATACTTTGTATAATTCTGTAATTTGGATGAACTGATCCTTTTAAGAGTTGTCTTTCTGAGCGCTCATGTGGCACAAAACAAGAGTAGATTCAGAAAGTTTCAGAGGTAAGATGAATCTGATTTAGTCTTTGAAAAGAGAAAAGTAAAAGACAAACAGAGATGCCGTTTCCATTGCTACAGCACTATTCATGCAAGCAGGCACGACAGGCGATGCTGTTCTTGGCCTTGAACCTACAACTCCTGTCATGTGTTTGCCAGCATAATAGCAGCCACACTTCCGATCGAGATTTTTCAAAAGCTGCGTCTTGTAAAAGAGTAATGTTTGAATATCAAACTAAAGGATGAGCTAAAGCAGCATTTTCAACCACACAGGTTACAGATCACAGGCTGCGGTGTAAAATAACTGTCTTCTACTCAATGCAGGATCTATATTAATTGAGGAGCCAATCAGTGGCCGGGTTGTTGAATCCTTAGAAGGTAATAGGTAGCTGGCTTGTTAGTATCATGGATGGATTACTGAACAGGTCAGTTACAGGTCCAGTGTCCCTGGACCAGAGCATCTGTATGAAGTGACTGTTAACATTTCTTGTTGCAAAGTTAGTCAAAGGACCACAAAGACACTCAAGATGACTCCAAATAGGAGCAAAATAACCACAAAGACACACAAGATGTCAGCAAAGAGACACAAAATAACCACAAAGAGACATAAAACAACTACAAAGAGATGTAAAACAACTACAGAAGCACAAGATGACAACAAAGAGATCCAAAACAACCACAAAGAGACACAAGATGACTACAAAATGACACAAAACAACTTGAAAAAAAGACCCAAGATGACAACAAAGAGACACACACATAAAAAAATCCAGCAAAAAGGCACAATATTGCTACAAAGAGACACAAACAGTTTTGCATCTCTGGCAGTTTTGGTTGAATATGTGGGAGGTCTGGGGACCTTTAGTATGTCTGTGTCCATTGTCTCACAATCTGTCCATGACGGTAGACTATTTGGAATTACAAATAGCGTCATTATTACACTGAATAAACAATGTAGGAATTCGTAATTGACAGTTCATTATTTCTAAGACCCAGGGCTTTATGTTTGAGGCTCAACACATTTCTTCTCATTTTACAAATGAGGGTTACCACTAGCTAACATTCTGGTCTGGAAATAGTGATCGAGGTAAACCATCTTTATACTTTAACTTCGTATAGTCCAGTTTCTGAATACTACCAGCCAAGCTGAGTTCACCCATCCTCGGTAACTCTGATGCCACAGTTTGTATCTCCTGTATTTCCTCCTGTAGCTGAAAATGAAAGTCTGTTCTGCCACCAGATCTAATGTCACACACAAATGTGACTCCACTGGGAACTGATGAGAGATTATAAAAAAGTAATCCGCAGCAACACACAAGATTGTTTTCTAGGGATAAAAAATACTTATTTGAGCAGAGAGGTGATTTCATGGCAATATGGTCATGTGACTGTACAGGTTTAACACTGTATGGATTCATAGAGTTTATACAGCAGCTATAGTGGCTGTACATCCAGAGGGTTTGAACAAGTCTTGGTGCCTTTGACTTTGCAATAAACCTGTGATTCCTCTCTGTAGGAATATCAGAAGATAAAGAGATTAATCAAGCATCACATTCCGGCACTCTGGCAACACTTCAACTTTCAGACTTTCATTTCTGACCACGGGTCCTACCTTGGTCGCTGCATCCTGCAGGCGGAGATTCCTCCTCCTGGTCGTCAGGACTTTTCCGTTTCTTCGACATTTGCTTCTCCCTATTCGAGTGATGGATCTACCCACCGCTGACTCGATATCTGCCGATAACGTGAGACACCTTCAACCAGCAGGATACACAACACATAAAACAGTCTGCGGGAGGCGAGAAGAGAAATGCGAATAAATCTCAGTCCCATTCATTCAGATCGCTTCTCTGTATGTCCTCTTTCCAGCGTGCTGTGTGCGCAAAGTTACCATGTGGTGGCCAGCCGAGCATCTGGAGACGCAGCGAGGCATGGAGCCGGTCTCCTCCTGATTCCCGCCGTAATCGGACAAGATGTGTCTCCGGGACTTATTTCTCTTGTCAAATGAGAAATATTTTGCAGCTGAAGTGATTTGTCGATCACGTGTGTCGCGGATTATGCTTGAACCCCGCTCAGATGGAAATTACGCACTCGAGGCAACTTGTTGATCTTAATAATAAAAGTGGTTTTCGTCAGTCCGGATGTTTGAGGTTTTTTTTAGAGTAAATTTAGATCTTCAGTGTTGTATGAGGTGTTTAACTTGAATGGTGCCCGGGCGACGTCAGACTACAAGTCTAATCAGGAATGGATGACGCACAGCCGACACAACGGGAACTCTTGGGTATCTTGAAGGGTATAGGCCAATGTAAATGGAGATTATCTGGACGTGGTCTGCCCGCTAAAGTACACCAAAGCTTGTGTCTCTTTGGCAACATGTGAGCTGCACACTAAGTTGCGGGTAGAAAATGCTCCCCGGCAACATCTGTGAAGGAGGAGAGGATTCCTACCCGGCGTAAAACTGGAGACACTGAACTACAGAAGTAGTGTAGGGGGAGTGCGCGGTACAATACCTTCTCTTTTAAAACACCATCAGTCCAGCGACGAGGAGAAAACACTCTGTTTGTCTGTGAAGCTTCTTGCGCAAAACCTCCAAATCCAAGTGCCAGAGTGACATAAATCGAACAAACACGCATTGTGTTATGAGGACCAGTCTCCGAGGAACAGCTTTGCTTTCACTTGAGTGCGCGGGATAGCCACAGAGCAACTTGAGAATAAGCTGTGAATAAATGCAGCAGGAGAGTGGCGTTGTTGCGCGTACTATAGAGGAGGCGATGACGCCACCGGTCTGGCTTTTTACAAATTGCTTGATGGTAGTTTTCCCCTCCGGCCGACTCGTCTCTGAATGCCAAGAGTATAATAAAAAAAGAAAAAAACCCTCTTTCACTAAAGCAGCAGAGGAGTGTGCGTGCTTGGGGAGTTTTAGGAGCTATCCAGTGGAATAAAACTGCACAGACACTCTCAGATTATCACTGACTTCTACTTTCACACATTCAATTTTTGTTTGAGTCACAGATGGATGCCTGACACCAGTTGAGCAAAAAGCTCCCCCTCCTCTCTTCATTCTCTCATATGCTGATTTATTTATTAACACTCTCGGGTCAGGGGATCATATTCCATTTACTACATCTGGTTTAAATTTCCAGTGCAGCACCTATACTCTGCAAAATGTGTCACTTGGATGTCAGGGTAAAAAGGGCTTTTGAAATTAAAAAATCAAAAAGCTGAGAGTTTTTTTTTTTTTGCCTATATGCGCACATCCGCGGCGGGTTTCTTGCAAAGAGCTACAGTTGCATTCGTGCCAATGACGCTGGTATTTTGTGGTATTTTCTGAAGGCAAACACACCTCCCTCTCTCCCTTTCTCTCTCTCTCTCTCTCGCTCTCTGTTTCTCTCTCTCTCACTCACTCGTGCAGCTTCTCTCTTTCTGAGCAGCTGGTTGATGTGACACTGAGGTAGGCAGGCCTGTCACACATCATCAGGGTCTTAGGGTGTGACATAGAAGGCCTTGAGGGCACAGGAATGGTCTGGTCCATGTCTATGTCATTTTTTTCTAGTCCAGAGCACA
>NW_023339751.1:7174798-7177892 GCF_004916995.1 Morone saxatilis
TTTGTGGTATTTTCTGAAGGCAAACACACCTCCCTCTCTCCCTCTCTCCCTCTCTCTCTCTCGCTCTCTCTCTCTCTCCAGCTCCCCCCCTCCCATCCCTCATTCACTGCAGCTACTGACGTCAAGACATGCTTGCGTCAATGCTCCCTGCTTTGACAGAGAGCTTTTTTTTTTTCATTGGGATCATAATGGGATTATTAGGCTTAGAGAAATACCCTGCCTTCGTGGCTTTTTAGATTTCTTTTTGATAGAAGTCCCATTATCCTTTCTTGCTTTAAATATTAGTCCTTATAATAAGAAAAAGGACATGTAATTAGCTCTTACAGCACATCACAAGGACTGATTCGTGCCACAATACAATGATGGTGCCTCTTCCTTCGTTTTTCTATTACATTTGTAATACTTAATAACAGAAATGACCATCAAGATCTTACATTTATTTATCTTGGGTGCTTGTGCACCTAAAGATGCACAAAAAGAGGTAAAGCAGACCCCTTTTTGGGGGGTGTTATGACCAGACAGGTAATCCACTTCGTCTGTGTTGATTTATTTGACACTGATATGTGTGAAATATCTCTGTACACTGACAAACAGCCACTGGGCATACACAATAGTACACATTTATTATGCATTTATTAACCATCTAGAGTGAGACGGTTTCCTCCTCTGGACTCATAGCGAGACAGTGAAGCAGTCAGTTGTGATTTAGCGGATTAGATGTCTGTTCCTTCCTGTCAGTCTGTGGTTGCTGCTTGTAGAAGTGGGAGGATGTCATGATGTCCTTATACGCTGACCTTGATCTTCTGGACTGAATGGGCTCTTGTGCTTGTTGACTTCACTCCACTTCACTCCAGCCATAATGCCTTTCTATACACTTTCTCTGCAACTGCTCTGCGCTTTGCACCACTATGTCCTAATATTCAAATACCATTTGCTTTGTGACAAGTTGGGACTTCAAACAGGACTTGGATTGTTTCAAGCTAACACAAATTTTGTTTTGCAATCAGCTGAAAAGTTCACCCATGGGCAAAACTGGTTTAGTAGCTAAGCATCAGGAAGGCCTGATGAAATGCACACTTTTAAAATATGCTAGCTGTAGTTCCTGTATGTTGAGTTGGGCTTTGAGTTCAATGTGAAAATCCAAACTACAGCAAACATCTTTAGCTGAATCCGATTCTGACTTCCTGACACATAGAAGAGAGCTCCCATGTTACTCGTTCCTATCTGTCCATTAAGCTGTTTAAACATCGATATGACATTATCCTCCTCATCCTCTTTACAATAAAGTCTACAAAGAGGAAGATGTTGTACCATAGCATGCCACCAATTTGGATTAACTTACCTGATTCACTTCTCTATAAACATACTGTACCCCTATCATCACCAACTGCAGATCAGTGGCTGAACAGAAAACTTTTCTGAGTCACTTCAGGTCATATAAAGTCCACCATCAGCAACCCTATAGAGTGTTACATAAATATCTACATGATGTCTTTCCTGTGTTTATCCGGAATTATCCATAAGGCACAAGTAATCGCTTTGTGAATTTAATCCTGTTAACTATACATATATCTGTGGTACGCAAGGAAGATGCTTGTGAGGATACTGAGGAATATTCACATGTTTTATGAGCATGGAGAGAAAACAGTTTCAGTTGATGCAAAGATAGAAAGCTTGTCTGAATTAAGCCTTCATTGCAACATTTTGTCTAAAGCTGTGTACAGTTCCCATTTAAGTCTTTTATGTGGTGATGTTTACACGTAATTGGTTAAGTTTAGCATTAGGGCCATGGTTATGTTTAGAATTAAGACTCAACAGAGGCTAAAATCTAATTCATTTTCTGCTGCAACAGCATGCTTGGTGTAACTTCTGCAGCCAAAATGTTGGAAGCTTCTCAACTCAAAATGGTCCAGATGTGCAGTCCACCCTCAGTTAAAGATATCATATAAGAAAAAAGAAAAGGTAATCCCATTTTGAGTGTTGGTAAGTAACTAGTTTTCTATTCAATGATGTAAAAATATTGTTGTGAATCCATTTTAATTTAGAAAACCTTCAAACGTCAATGAAAGGTTTCAGTTCAATAAGTCAAACATGAAAAACACACTGTACTATGTCCTAAGGTGATTTTAATGTCATGCCAGTACTAACAAGACTTAATGTATTTTTCTCACGTAATTAAAAAAATGCATGTCTGGGCTTGCGCTATGACAGGAAGGTGCTAAAAAGCTTTGTGCATACTTAAAGGAGGATAGAACAGAGTGCAGTTGTGTAATTTAATTAAATAGTAAATAGTTAAAACTCTATTAATCATATTTATCATTGACTATAGAATTCAAGTGGCGATCCATTTGATATATTTTATTAACTTTTATTTTTAAATTCTGTTTAAGACCCCAGTGTTTCAAAGAACACAAATACGACATAAATCTCTCAAACTCAAAATGGCATGGTGCCACTGCTGGTATTACTATTTTAAAGGAGAGCCACTTCAATATTCAAGAACAAGAAAGTGAAATTACTAACATCATTCTCAACAAAAAAACTGCAGTATACATTTCTTTATTATCATTTTATATATATATATACATGCTATTACTCCGGCAAGAAATTATCTGGAATGATTTGGCACGAGCTCCACAAGGTGAGCCTCTGGGGCGCCTCTTTATATAATAATTTCATATGATCTTTGTTGTTTCCAGGCAAACAACAAATAAATAAACCTGCTCTCTTTTTATCAACCATTTGCACACATTTGCAGGCACCTTTGACCTTTGTCGATTGTCCTCTACACCAAACGAATAACTTTAAATACGAAAAAATAGGAATTATGTATATGGAATGGAAAGTTTAATGTAATATGAACAAACTTATGAATCTTGCTGGCCATATACTAGTATATATTTTTGACATCTTGTCGTGGGCTGGAAGGAGGGGGATGGAAGGCCAAAAGTGGCCTGCGAGCCAGCACTTTGAGACCCCTGACGTAAACGGTACAGACATAAAAGTGTGAATTAGATCTGAAGATGTGAATTAGTGTGATTCAGCTCTACTAAACCAAGTAAACAAGCAGATACTAAATGCAGAGTGTCCTGCA
>NW_023339751.1:7177992-7215751 GCF_004916995.1 Morone saxatilis
GATGTCCAAACACTGTCCATACAGTCCCAATAGTGCCCCCCCCCCCCCAACTTTATAGATGTACACGGATGTAATTCCTCACCAATGTGTGGAAAATACTCCTTCTCTACTAATTCTTCTCTCAAGGAGGATGAGCTTAGTTAGTTGACTATTTTATTGCATATTTCTAAGTTAGGTCAAAATACAGCAATAGGCTATGTTGAAATGGACAAATAACTAAACCATACAGCGTGTTGTTTTTGGAAAAAAAATTTTTTTTATCACAAACAGCTGACTGAATGTTCATTACAAAGAGAGACAAAACCAACAAACAAGCACGAGAAGGCAGAAATTGGTATTTTGGGATGAGTTTTAGAGAATCTTTAAGTGTGGCCCTTTGATCGTCAAGAACTGCTAATGAGATTGGAATTAGATCATTGACCCAATTTTATGTCCCAAGGAACCAATAAGCACTCAAATGAAATTGTCCCTTATGTTGCTGAGCACCTCCATTAATCTAAAGCTGAAGGTCCCTGAACCTAACTTTGTGAACCATCCGTGTAGATGATAATTTAAAAAATGGCCACTGGAGGATAGTACACAGCCAGATACTGTATATAAGGATGAAATAAATGGGCCAAAGATCTGGTTGTGCCCTATTTATCAGTGAATTCAATCATTTTTGGTAGATTTGTGGAATTTCTCATTGTGGAGTCACAGTGACACTTCTTCTACTACACAGAAAGCAAAAAGGACATTGTGGCCAAGGTGGATGGATTCGTACTACTTAAACAACAGCATAAAGAGCAGTGCAGTGTGAAATGAGAAACAGGCAGTAAAGGACATTTAGGTTTTTAATGTCATGTAGACATTTGAGAGATGTCAGCATGCTTTTTTTAATATGGAAAGTTGTGTATTATCTACATAGCAGAGTATTGACATGGAAGCCCCCTTTTCATTTTATTTTTAAAATAACATAATATCTCAAACAGCATCATTGTGGTACAAAAAGCTTCTTTTATTTATTTACATGGTAAACCTCCATTACTTTCTCATTTACACTATAAACAATGTTTAAAATCATTTAATGTTTTTCAACTATACATTTATTTTTGGCTTAATGCTGTGGATATCATGGAGTTATGCTTAATATAAGCAGGTTAAAATGGATTTTGGTTCACAAACATTAACATATATGTTTTTCCTGCTCTGCTGAACAAAAACATTTGATGAACTTTGTTTTCTGAGTTAAAAACCTTTGGAATTTCTAAATAATTCATTGATACCAACACACATTTTTAAAGGGTTGGTTCAAGAACTGAGAGTCTCTGTTGCTTCAAACATTTTTCTATTGTAAAGATGTAATTTACAGTTGATTCTTCCTTTAAGTGGATTAAACATCCTCCAGACAACATTTCATGGCTGTCTCTCTCTGATCAGAGGGACGGAGGTGTCACAGGAGTCCAGGCTGAAGGTAGTTGCCCGTGTGGGGAGGTGTCGTACTGAGCTGCGTCATGCACCTCTGTGGCTGTGCCGCTGTCGTACATGGGAGAGCCAGAGGAGGGCACTGTGACTGAGTGATGCAGGCTGGGGTAGTGGCTGCTGGACCCTCGAAGGAACTGGGAGCTCAGGCCGTTGTTTATCCCCCCATTCTGGGACACGGGAGTCAGGGGCGAGTTACTTACAGACCACAGGCTGGTGTACTGACTGTAGAGAGAAATGGATAGAAAATGCATTTTACTCATCTCTTCTTAGTACGTTTTAGCTATTAGCTATTTAGACTATAAATGATCTCATTAGATAGAGGACCTTAAGTCAATGCAGTGAGAATACACAAAAAACTAATCAGACAATAAGTTAATTTCTGCTGAATTGTGGACCTTAACAGCAAAAAATTAACCTTTGTCTTTGTAATGGTGAAATTTCTAGACATCTTTTCCTATTTTACAATGTCAACTCCTCATACTCCTTTAGCCTCAGTTTTTTGTTCTAAAGGCAATCCTTTTAACACAAGCAAAGAATGCTAAAATCATTAATGCTTAAAAAAAAACAAGACATGCACCAAACTAATGCACTCTAATAGTTCAGCAAAACATTGGATACATAACCAACTTTTATTTGATCTTCAAGCTAATACGTTTGTACTTCTGTAATTTTTTTCTCACCATAATCACTGTTTGTATGTTCAACTTGAATCTCCTAATGGCTTGTTACACATAACTTTCTGTTCCTGTTATGCAATTAAAAAGAAGTCGATAAAAAATATTCATGGGGAGGTGGATACTCCCTTGCACAAGCTATACCTAAAATTAAAAACATCCCAAGTTTATTTTCAAGTTTTATAATATTTTCTGTGCAGATCATCTTCTTTATGTGTTGAGTTGATGCAATAAAATTCAACAAAGAGGAACGACACAAACCTAGAGTTGGTACCAGAGGTGGAATTGTGGGTCATGGGCATCATGCTGGAGTGTGCTGGCATCTGTAGACTGGACCAGTTATCGTGGCTTGAGAGCATCGACAGACAGGCTGTTGAGTTATCGGAGTAACTGACTACAACACAAAAAGAAACTTGGGTTTAGTAGGTAGACAGGTCACTAGGTTTCAAATATATTTCTTAAACCTAAATTATGTGTTACTAAATCGATTGTTTTCACAGTATAATTCCAGACTTGTCTCTCTGATATCAGTATGACAGTTAAAGGTGTGAATATTCTCTCCATACATTCCTCATCTGAAGCCCAACCATTTACAGCTCTGTGGCTCCGCTCACACAAAAGCCAGAGGAATGCAAAACATTCCGCGCTCAGGAACATTTGTTTGAGTTTCTCGTTAATAGCCAGGGAGGAAGTGGTGTAATTCCTGGATGCATGAAGGTAAAGGGTGGAGGAGGACACTCACTGGGAGAGTTGGTCCGATGGCAGTATGGATTGGCGTAGGGGGCAGAGCGGTGGTTCCTCAGGGTGGAGTAGCGCTCACAGCCGTGGGACGGTGAGAGGGAGATGGGGCTCCCAAACTGGCTGTGAGGACTGGCGGGAGGGCAGAGAGGGCCTGTGCCTGGAATAAACCAACCACCTACTGGCTCCACAGATGAGAAGAAACATGATGAAACCATATACACACCATATAGTTTACAAAGTGTGAGATGAAATCAAATGAACAAATGAACAAAATAATATAAAACTTACGTTGAGAGTAAGTCGACTGCTGGTTTTCACTGGGATCTTCTCTTATGTCTTTGTTATCGCTTCTGAAAAAAGGAAAGGATTGATGAAATACTTAATATACATAATGTAAACTTTTACACATCTTAAAGACATCAATAAAACGTTCTGTATTCTTACCTATCCTTTGCATCTAGAAAGGCCTTGGCAAAAGGGTTGTACTTTATTTTAAGAGCAGTTACCTAAAATCCAAACATAAACAACAAACAAATAATTAGGACTCTGGTTTGCCACCCATAAAAATCATAACAGATAAACTAAATGCCGTGCGTAAAGTTCTGTGCGTAAATTACGCACACATTTTACGCGCATACCAGAAACAATATTGTTACGTTTTTTTTCCAGTAATATTAGATTTTAAAATATTGTTTTGCCAACCTCTTCGTTTTGGTATGCCGTTACTGCAATGAACTGCGTCTCTGGGAAAGAGTGGCTGGTGATCATCCTCCTCGGGCCTCCAACCCGCACTATGTGGATGCGTGGCTCGTACTTGTGTAAAGAGTTTAACATTATCTGAAAAACAACAGATGGAACACGAAGACGGCCATCACGAGTTGTAATTTTCACGGGTGTCTTATTTTGAAATGAAAGCATGGAAGTTGAAAAAGAATTTTTGAGGGTCCGAACTGTTTTCATTTGAAGAAAAACCAAAGAAAGAACAGGATCCTTACCTGACCGCCGCCGTTGAGTTTATTGGTGAGTTTGACTTTACTAAAGGAGACGGGAGCTTTCATCCAGTGCGCCCCGAAGTTCGGAGAGTCCGGATGAATGTACACACAGCTGGGAGTTTGGGGTTCAGGTTTGCCACCGGGGACCCACTCCCCGTTCACATATTTCCACCTGTGGTTGTCCGCGGATACGAAGTCCAGCAGGACAGAATACATGGCGTTCGGGTCCAAACCAGACACGTTCACTTTCAGCACCGGAAACATGCGCCTTGATAAAAAGGAATGATAAAAAAGAATTGTATTAATATGTGAAAGTGCTCTATCTATCTATCTATCTGATACTGCATTAAAGCTCTCACCTGCCGTTCTTTGTAACTATCATTTCATTTGTAAGATCCTTAAATTTTTGCCAGAGCTCGTTCTCATCCAGGGCCACTTTCAGTTCCTTCTCCGTGGGGTCGCCCTTCTCGCTGCCGGCCTGCAGCTCACTCTCCACCGCACTGAGGAGGTGGTCCACTCGGTACTGACTGACCTTCCGGGGACAGTCGCCGGCGCCTGTGGCCATTCTGTCCAAAAGCTCCAGGGCTGAATAGTTGTAATCACAGGTCTTACTGGAAAACAAACAAACAACTAAATCCGCTTCAGAATCTCTTTCCTCTTCTCGTGTCTCCACAAACACAAGCAGTTATCTCAGGTCCTCATGGACAGCTCCTGAATATATAGGCTGAAGAGAAGCTGGGTGTTTGGAGCAGAGATGGTTGGCTCATCTCCTCTTTGATCTTTGCGGGCTTGTCACCGATTGGCTGGAAGCGGCCATATCACTGAGGTCCACAGGATGACAGCGTTTTGAATAAAGCAGTTTAACCCACTTTATTACATCAACCTGTAAATATTGACACTTAGATCAAAGCCACACCTGCAGAAACCGACCCACTCCAGGCTGACCAAGGCTGGTTCTCATTTTACTCCAGAGTTCTTTCTGATTTCTTAAGCTTGTTAGGAGAACTGTTCTCAATTGTTATGATAAAAAAATGTCAAAACTGCCTTAAATGTTGATACATTGGTATGACTGGGATAAAAAGTCAGTTTGGTCAGTTTAAGAAACTTGGAACCTTTTAGGGCCCGGGCTAACACTGTGCCAGTTACAGGATTAAATAATAACTTGTTCCAATATCATTATTAAATTCATTAATACACAAATTACACCATTTCACACTCAAGTGTAACAACCACACCCTTAATAATTTTATTAAACAACTATTTAATTGCTACCTAATAGAACAAACTACTAAATTAATTCTTATCACAGTTCAAATAATTTAATGTTATTATAGCACAACTTTTACTTAAGGACTTAATTGTATACATAACTTAAAACAAAACTGACATATTAAAATCATTTAATAATTTCTAAAATATAATATAGTATTGTAGTTAAGTAGTATAAGTATAAAAGTATATGATAGTAGTTAATCAGTGTAAACACAGTAATAACTGCACATCCGAGAGGTGCAATGGTGGTGATATCTTCAGTGATCTGTGTTTTCTGAATAGTTTCTCCATAGCTTAAACCCACGGTCAATTATCTAAAGAGAAAACAGAACATTATATTAAAAAAAACAATACAAACTTTACAAAAAATATAATCAATCTGAGAAATAATTTTACCTCGACATGCTTTTGTTGACACACGTCTTCAATGGATAAGGGATCAGGAGTTTTACGGCGGTGCAATGGTGTGTCCAAAACCAGAGTCTCAAGACATTGGTGGCTGCCGAGAAAACACCCAAACATGCACAATGCCAAGTAACAATCAGTCTTTTGTCTCCAACAAACAAATGATTATTAATACAAAATAAATAAAAAGGTTATACATGATTGTTTTAATGCACCTGGACAAGGTCATTCTGCTCAGAGGCTGGGGACATGAAGGTCGGTTATTCTGGGAACTTCTCGGCTGTTTCGGAGAGCAGAGAGGTGGCTTGTTGGTTTGGCTTGTCTTCTCTTGTTTGGAGTCAATGACTGGAAGCAGCTACGGAAGAACAAGAACGGAAAAAATCTGTCACTGATAACTCATTTCATAAAACATAAGATTTACATCCAAACATGTAGTGCGGCAGTGTCATGCTCACAAATAACCACTGTATGCTGGTAATTTGATTCAGTGCGACCTGTTGCCATGGTGGTCTCCAAAGAAAAAAACAAACGTTAAAGGCAGATAGTGTGTGACAGCTACGTGTTAGCTTCCATAGAGCTCTGTGGTGTTGTGTTGTGTTGTGGCTGGTTTGTGTTACTAACCAAAGCGCGGTCTCCTTGCTCCTCCTGCCAGCCCAGTGAGTCTGTCTCCCTGTCCAGCAGTCTGGACCAGAGTTCACAGCAAGCAGAGAAAAACAAACCCCACTCAGTTTAAAGAGCAGTTGAAAGACTCCTTCAATACGCTTCTGATCTCGTCTCCTCATTGGTACTAAAATCAAAATCTGAACTCACAGAAAAAGGTTACATTATCCATGCCAGTGCATCATTTCCTTTATGATTCTGCCAGTTTGCTGAATTACCAACCTTTGGGAGAAAGCCATGTTGGTTAAACAAAGATCATGCATTTGTCTCAGCCGTCTCAAGTAAATCTCTGCTTTCCTGCTCTTCTCAGGGATCTCAGGGATAATCTGGAAAAAGCAGTAAAACATGAGCATTTCCTTCTGTTGTTCCATGCTGGGCTACCAATACACTGTACCTAAAAGAGGCAACATTAATGGCTGACCTACCAAATCAGGCATCTTGCTCTGGAAGTTCCTCATAATGTTTGGCTGTAGGGTTGCAAATGTGGGAGCTTTCATCTGTGGGTGGCACATATTACATTCATCTATCATTTCCTAGTTCATTAATCATTTTGTAATTTAAAAGCAGACACCCCCTTGTATACGAGCTGAGCTAACCATGGAGTAAAAGTCAGAGGTGTCATAGCCAGTGTCATTTCCCACAGTCACAGTGTCCCATTTGGCGCCTCTCTCTCCTCCTCCAACACCCCACCCAGCGCTAACTGTCACACTAGACCACTTCCTGATGTGGGACTGCAGCACTGTGAATTAATGTTATTTATCTATATGGTACTATATAGATCCCCCAGCCCATTCCCCCTATCCTCATGCAGGTGCAACTCAAATAAACCTCAGAGAGTCTGTATTCACTTTTAAACTTCCTTTTAAAGCTTAAAGGACCATAACAGAGTTTTTGCATGTTTTAACCCATTTACTACAAATCAGGCCACCACTGGTTTCCATTTTACCCAGTAGAGTATATAAAATTTAATTCAACAATGACATACCTTTGGCTACAATAGGTGCATATATGTTGTTCACTGTGATTTAATACCTAAGAAAATCAGTTTCAAGTCTCTACGAGCTGATTTTCAAATTGAATTAAATGGAAGCCATATGGCAATCTTCATGTTGTAAAAAAAAAACCTGCTTTGAAATGTCTGAAGCACTTTGGAAAACAGTTATATAACGTATTGTATTAAATGGACTAAAAGATGCACAAACACTGGTGTTATTCTTTAATTAATTCTCATTAACTATATTAAAATATAGTGGATTAAATAATCAAAGAAAAAACAAATGGAAGGTAGTATAGAGTGATTAAATTGTATATGTGAGGTAAATAAGAAAGTAGAGCAGAAGTACCAATAATCAAATCCTTTACAGCATTATTATCCTCTAATTTATTCTTTCAGTTTTTAAGTGAACTGCATCAGTAACTAACTTATAACTTATTTATGACAGTCTAACTAAATATAACTAAAGCAAAACAAAAATACTTTACTTATTGCAGTGATATAATAGTGATAGATAGGTAGTGGTTATCTCCTGACTTCAAAACTGTTCCCACACATACGTAGTGTGGGTGCCTCACTAACACTCAAAGCCTGAACCCTAGGTTGACACCCATAAGGATGGATGTCAATAGGGGTGACAGGCCTCTCCGGCAGTGGAGGATCTGAGATGTCAGTACGGAGCTGCGGTGAGTAATGTTCCTGCATGCCTGCTGGCTTTGACCAGTCCTGTCTGACCACTGTTTGCCTTCCCCTGCTCTCCCTCCAGCCAGGCTCATCCTCTGTTTGCTCAGTCCCATTTTGACACACAGGTGAGAGAAAAATGAGTCCTGCATGCATGTCTGTATATGCTCACCTCAGCACCCGAGCATAACCTCAACTCCAGTTCTCTTGGTTTACCAGCCTCTCTGATATCACTCTAAAGATTTGAAGTAATGCTTGTTATACCCTTATCACCTTTTAATATTATTCTTTTTGTTTTTCCTTTCTGAAAAGGACCAGTGTATAGGACTTAGCGATGAAGTTGCAGATTGAAACTAACTGAACACTGCTCGTGTCTGTATTTGCAAACCTGGGAATGAGAACGGGCTGTGAAATGTGCGGTGGTCGCAAAACTCGCAGAAAAAAAGCAAAAGGGCATGATGACACCCTATCTGCAGCTATATCTGGTTGTACCGTTGAGCTACTGTAGAAACATAGCGGACTCCGCTGAAGGTACACTTTTATACACTAATAAAAACATACCTATGAATATTATATTCAGTTTCTGCCAATAAATCCTCCTAAATGTTACACACTGGACCTTTAAACCCTTTTTGGGCTATAAGCATGGTGAGGCTTTTACCATGATGCAACCTACAATTAAACTCTGATTTGTTATTTAAAATCTAAATGAATACATCTATGTCAGTTAGACGTTGATAGTCAGATGAGAAGATTGATATCACTCTCAGCTGATAGGTGGATATTGCTACTAGCAGTTTCCCCATGTTTCCAGTCTTTATGCTATGCTAAGCTAACTGGCTACTGGTGGTAGCTTCAGACTTACTACAGAGGCATGAGAGTGATATCAGTCTTCTCATCTAACTCTCGGCATGAAAGCAAATAAGCCCAGTATCTAAATGTTTAATATTCAGTTTGTTGTGTGTACGAGGACACTTGGTGGGAGAAAAAAGAGGAATTGAGGAAACTAACCATACCCTAAGCTTGACACAAAAAATATATACTATTAAGCCCACATAATACATCTTACAGCTAAGTGTATTGCACGGGTTTGTGCATGTTGGTTTGAGAAGGCAGTTGGGTGATCACTGCTCCAGGTGTGTTTGTCTCTCACTGCCCTTGTTAAGAGGGATTACTGCCCCTGTGGTTTTGACACTAACCTTGGGAAACATTTGCTCAAATTCGTCCTTCTCCTGGCTGCCACTGAAGATCAGCTCAGACAAACTCTCCTCTGGACCAGACCTGTGCTCTAATAACCTACACACACACAAAATTAGTCAATTTTACAGCTCGAAGAACAAATGGCCATCTACAGGAAATTGTACTTTAACCTACTGGACAACGACTGAAGAAAACTGTGTCAACCCTTTACAAATGTGTAAAAACATCTCTATTATTGGGTGAACTTGCTTGCAGCTGTGATGTGTGACCTGCACACAAAATGTCAGGTTGTTAATATATTCCTAATGGTGTGCTACTTCTCAAGAGCAGCCATAGTGTGGTGCAGCTCACACCCAATAACACTGCGCACTCGGGTGACAACACACTTTGTCTGCTGGGTGCAAACTGGCTCCGGGGAGGACTCCTGAGCAAGGCAGCGTTTACTCACAGGACAGTGCAGCAGGTAACAGATCTATACAAACCCCATGAGCTGCACAGAATATGAGTATGTAGACCTGTGCACTCATATATGTGCAATATTGGTGTTGACATGTTGACAGGTGACACTGCAGAAGCTTGAATATGAAAAACTGTTTCATATAAAATGTTGGCTAGTAAGATCCAACAAAATAGGAGGCAACTAGACCAGCCCTGTCTTATGTACATTTTCCAATTATTGAAGTCAATTTTGCAGAGCTGTAATGCATACTTGTGAAATTCAACATGTTGAGGAGACCATGACCAGATGGCCACAAAGATAGCAAATTACTGCCTCAACTGTCCAATAAATCATAGCAGCTAATAATAAACGTATAAATAGCCAAAGCTGGACAGATTGGATGAACTGGCTCATTACTTAAAAACATAAACAAGGACTTTACCGACTCCATATTTTGGCTTCAGCTCTAATTGCTTTTATTTTGGCTATTTCTTATGGATGTGGGGAATGTGCCCATGGCACAGCCGGGTTGGTGGTGCAGAGGGGGCCGCTGTCTCGCCATGTTTGTCTGTGGAACGGTGAGATTTCACACTGATGGAGGACTTGTCAGCGCAAGCCTTCACTCGCGCTCTTACCAAGCTCCTAATGTCCCCAAGCCAGTGTGCTGTTTCACAGTGGCAGCCTCGTACTAACATCATACATGCTCCTTCTAAACAGGGTTCAGCCCTAATTAACAACAAGGCTGACAGTGGCCGACACTGTTCTGTTATACATTCACAACATGTGAATACAAAGGACACTGATGTGAGCAGGTGCAAGTGTGAAAGTGGATCTGAACAACATGTCTTGGAGATTACTAAGCAAAAGCAGTGGTATAGTATAATGTGTGAAATTACTATAAACTACAGCTTTTAGTCAGCTAATTTCCAGTTCTTGTGTGTTAAGATATGAAGATACATTGGCAGAAAACCCCTGTCTCTTTTATGTGGAATATACTTCAATCAATGTTCTAAGTGCTTTCAATGAAATACATTTTGCTCATCACCACTTCAACATCTTCAACAAGAAAAAGGGACATTTTCTAAAGAAACTTTGCATGTACTCACTGCTGAAATACAGTACAATACAGCAGCTGAAACATTTAATAAATTAAAATAAACAATTTAATACTTAAACAGCTGAAGTTCAATACTAAAGAATGAATGAATTAATCACTGAAAGTTATTAACTAGCAGTTAAAATGAATGGGCTGAAATAAGCTGAAGTTTCAGTTTAAGTGTAAGCACTGAATGAAGCTGAAGTGTCACTTCAAGTGTAAGTGCTAAGTGAAGCTGAAGTGTCAGTTGAAGTGGAAGTGCTGAAGGGAGTTGAAATGTCAGTCGATATTAAGTGAAAAACTGAGCTGGAAGTGTTGGTTAAAGTGTGTAAACTAAAAACTATGACAGTTACAGTGCTAGCTGTGTAAGTAAAACCTTTAAAAAAAAAGAGAAGTAAATGTAGTGATGAGTGGAACCACAATACAACCTAAAGTCTTACTTAAAGTCTTACTTAAAGTCTAACTTTAAGTCTAACTTAAAGTCTAACAGGCTCTCAGATTATCTCCTCCACTTTTTTGGTAAATGGGGCTGTTTGCTTGAAAGCCTATGAAGCTTTAAATGAGAAGAAACTCTCCAAACAGTCCAACATCTGCTTGCAGTGCTGGCATGAAGTGACACCACTGGCCCAATTGCTATATCTCTTTTGTAGCGGACATAATTACGACATTTTCCCCTGGATGATGTTTGTCAGAGTCAAAGCGGCCGTCCTAGGAGGTGAGTATCCACAACAGCAGGGTCAGATTGTGTTTGGTCATCTCACTTCTACGTGAGTAATCAGCTCTCTCCTCCAGGAGGGTCCATGCTAAACAAGCCTCCAGTGGAGTCGGTGTTTGTTCTTCAAAGGCAGCTCAAACAGAGATCCAGAGTGCTCGCAGTTTTAGACCAGAGGCCTCTGCAGCTGAGCACCATCTCCTTGCCGGCCCACCACCAACACCAGCTGACACATAAAACCTCAGACATAGGTCCTCAGAAATACAGAATATACTGTCAACAAACATTTTAGTGCTAAATGAACATTTTTATGCTGCAGCCTGATATTGTAGTTAAAGAAACTGAAGCCTTACAGTATATGTTGTGTCACTTTAAAGCAATAGTGTGAAATTTTGGGAAATATGCTTATTTCACTCTGGCATCAGGTAAGAATAATGATCTAATGTCTGTTATAAGTTATAGTCAAGAGACTGGTTATTTTATAGTCCAGCAAATATCCCCATAAAACCTCAACCTGATGTTTTTTCACATATATTTTATGGATTAATGTTAAAAAAACAAAATATAACTTGTGTAGGATTTAGTGGCATCTAGCAGTTGCAGATAGCAGCTCCCTCGCTTCACACTCCCCTTCCAAGCATGACGGAGTAACTACGCTGGCTACAAAACACGAACGGCCCAATCTAGAACCAGTGTTTGTTTTCTTTTCTGTTCTGTTGAACAAAGCGAATAAACGTACTTCTGAAAATGTGGAACTTTTATTTCAAAAGTACTGAATGTTCAGTGTTCAATCGTTGTAATTTTGGCTGTTGAAATGTGCTGTACTTTATAAACGGGAGAGTTAGCTACTCTTGAAAGGATCCAGAACAAAGAGACAAAGTGGTCAATATATAACAAGTGCAGACTTTTTAAAGTGCAGACTCCACCTGGACTGGGAAATGCAGTCCTCATGTCCTCTATCTTCAGCGGTGCAGGGATATTTTTCTGACATCTCGTATTGAGTCATCAAATCAGCTGCAGATCTGCTTTCCAGCACTGTCAGCACATACATACAACATCACATCCACTGATTGTCCATAATAGATCTAGAAAGAAGGTTTGTATATCAAACTGTAACTCAACTCATTTTCCTGACATCCTCCAGACTTTTTTGTAGCTGTGATGAGTGACGGCTATATTTGATGCAGCTATAAAAGTCCTCCAAGTCGTGGTGGGTTTTCAGATGTCCACGATCAGCTAACTGCTTCTGGAGGTCAAATATCTCAGAAAAAGATGACATGACAGTTCAGTTTGATGAATGTCATAGCAAGGGATGAAACATATATGAATGACTAAAGTCAGGTATCTTTTTCACATCTTTTGATGCAATCATACTTTCAAAACTGGGACAGAACATACCAGGTAATAGCTGGTTTTTGGGAGTGACTTCAGGTATGAGTCATTGTGCTGCAGCTTGGAGAAGGCCAACTTCTTTTGTTTCTGAGAAAGGAAGAAACGAGAAGGAGGCAGACAGACAGGCAGACAGAGACAGAGAGTTGTGGGAATAGAGATTTAAAGTGAGTCTTCCTTGTTTCAGGGCTGGGAAACTGAGCACACAGAACAAATGAGAAGTAAACACGCAGCCACAGGAAGCCATTAACTGCAGCAAGGACCAATTAGGCCCCAGCAGGTGTTCTTGCCTTTGCCTGCTTTGGTCCTGCCTCACCTCTGTGTCTGTGACGGAGCCTCTCGATCTGAGCTGAGGAAACAACGTGTAGTTTCATTTGCTCAGCAATTTGAAGCAAAGGATTCCTACTGGAGGGCCTCTAAAGTCCTTTATTGTGCTCTCTTTGTCTCCCCACCAAGTGCAAGTCATTAGAGAGGACAATTACATCCTCCTGAAGAAGCTCCACTTTTACAGGAGGGGAAGATAAGACAGGATCTCTCTCATGTTAGACCCCCTCCATGCAGGCACTCTCTAAAGCTTATTGCTCTTTTCACACCCAGTCAGAACAGAGACAAGACAGTCAAAATCAAAGTCAATCACATCAGCTGCAGCAGAAGGAGAGCTATTACACAAAAACAGGAAATGGAATTTGTTGAACAAAAAGGTGAAGCAAAAAAAGGTTGTAATAAATTAAATTATATAAATACTGTAACAAAATACCTAATTGTGAAATGTCACCATTACAAAATAGTGTTGATATCTAAGCATACCTATGAATTCATAGTATTGACATACTTTACTTTGAAAATCATCTATTTGAATTTGTGTGGTTTCAATTCCTCTCTTTCAAATTTTGAGAAAGTACTGTAAGAAAACGCTAACTTAAACATATTTTTAAGTACATAATGCAAAGCATCAATATCATTATTATAACAATATATCAAATGATGTTTGTTTCCGCTCCCCCCAGATGGCCAAAAAATCAGTTAATGCACATTTGAGTTACTAACATTTATTTGGTCATTTTTTAATCTTAAAATTCAAGTTAAGTTAGGTTGCTTTGAATTGGATTGGTGAAATGAAGACACCGAAGTCCATGATTTGGTTTAATAATGATCAATCAAGCCTGAATGGAATCTATCAGACCTATCAGGTTGTGTTCTGTTAGTCACATGATTTAAAACATTTGTCCAGATGACTCAATGACTACATTTATAATCCTGAGATGACCTTAATTAAATTAAGAATAAAGATAATACAGATAAAATATTTTAATGCTATAAAGTCAGTTGTATTGAAGTTTCAACAATTATTCAGTAGTAATTGAATTTCACAATTAGGTGTTTTATTGTTTATACGATTCAAATCATTACAACCTTTATTTGCTTCCACAGAATGAACCAATGTATTAACTACTCAAACATCACATGCAAATCATTTGTTTAATCTGCTGTATGTTAACATGTGACTAAAGCAGGTTCATACATACAATAGTTGCATCAGCAGCGTTAGCCCACTATACTGCCTCTACTGTGCAAGACACGAAGGCTCACAGTTAACTGCAGATGTTAATTGTTTTAATGCTATGCATGTCACTTGAGGAGTAAAAGAGAAAGTGAAGGTGTCGTAGTCAAAACAGGGAGGCTTTGATTTGCAGGGTTGTGTATTTGAGCCCAGACTGAGTGCAGTATAGTGGCCTGTGGGCCAAATTTTACCCCCCTTTAACTTTCATAGTTTACAAAACTTTTCCTACTGTAGATAACGAATGTAAATTTAAACAGAGCATGGTGCTGAAATAATCAATCAAGTAAAGCTACCAGATGAATAACATAAATGAATAATGCTAAAACTCCCAATTAATTTCATGTCAGGTGGTTTTTGGTATTTTGGTTGACTGCAAACTAAAGATGAAATTAAATAATACAATTTAAATTAATATTAAATTGTGTAATCAAATATAATTGTATCAAAATATAAGAATCATGCCACAATTAAGGCTCGTATTGCATTATTAGCTGATTTCAGTTTAATGCATATTTCAAGCATTATGACTTGCAACACGTAGCCTTTAAGCAGATATTTTTGTCCCCACAAACTGTAATAGGTTGTAATACAAAGCCTGCACATGACTCAAATAAATCTCCCAGTGTGTCACTGTTCATATTTAATGATTTACCTGCTTAGTTTCACGCTCAGACTTTGCTCTGGCTGTCTCATCTCTCTGCTTTAGCACTAATCTCTGCGAGTGGACCTTGTCTCTGAGCAGGGCAGCATAGCGGCGATAGAGGGCATCTCGGAGACGGTGCATGTTCCTGTACGCCTCTAGATGGCGCTGGAAGATAAACAAAGAAAATGAGGGACTCCAACTGGGAGGGATATGACCTTAAAGGAAGCACCACCTTGGAAGTAGAGAGCAGTGTTTCAGTATTTACTGCAGATGAGGAGGTGATGAAGGTGTTGATTACTGATCAAAGAGCAGATATTCCTTTATACACTTATCTTTCTCTGACTAACAGCAAAATCAGTGTCTAAGTGACTATGAAAGTGTATCATTGATGTCCGTCAACCTTCTCCAGCTGAGCCTGACGTCTGGCTTTGGCCTCTTGGTCTAGGTCTGGACCACCGTCTTGAATTCCTCCCTTCCTCCTCCAGGGCTCGGCTTTGACTGCCTCCCCTGCCTATCAACAGTAAAAACCCAATTTAGATCCTGTGGGAGTGAATCAGTTAGCTGGCCTGAAGATTAAAAAAAGAATGCATTTTTGGTAATCCCTCTCTTCTGCCAAGAGCAACCTCCCACACAACAGCCTGACATTGTGTTCTTGCAATGCCCAGCCAAAAAAAACCTGATATACGCATGGAGGAATATGCCCACCTCCTCTCCTACAAAGCCCTCACCTTATTTCCAGATCTTCAGCATGTCTCTAGGAAACAATTTCGTAAGGCTATGACTGCCGTAAGTATACTATTAGGGCAAAAGTATCCTCATTTCACCCTGATGAAGATTGATCCCCAGCAGATGTGGCAGAGGGAAGCTTTAGGGACAGATTTGAACTACTACATCTTGAGATGGAGCATGTCACCAAAAAAATGCAAAGCTAATGGGAGTAACAGCATGCATGCCAAAGCAGATTAACTGCACATAAAAACATGGATGTTTCCTTTTATATCCCTCAAATGAGGAATAAAACATGCTTGAGCTTTTATGGGAGGACTGTACTCTCTGATCTAAGTCTTCTCTCTGAGGTCGCCCTGTCTCTGGGAAATGCTTGTTCTTAACAGGCTGCCACTGAATGACCACATTACTAAACTTTATGGGCCGAGCCTGTTCAGGAAATGTCTGCTTTGTCTTTTCTCACAAAAGCTGCTGGAAACACGGGATTTATCAGTTCCGTTGCCACAGTAATAGTGTCGTGGCAGAGCAGAGAGACCTGCAGTTCTCTGCTCTCACTGCTGTGTGCAAAGTGTCAGTGACGGGACGAAGGCAGCATCCATCTGCGCTCCCTGCCACTATAAATCAGGGGAGGATAAAGCAGCTGTCCTGCTGAACCACGTCACTCTGCTAGACAGCCATCATGATATCGCAGGGAGGTGGACAGAAGCCTGCAGCCATTCCTTTTTTTTCTCCTCCTCTTTTTTTTTACTCTGCATCCAAAAAGGCAGATGGGGTTGGTGAATCACAGACATTGCAGACAAAAATAGAAAATAAAGACATGCGATGCTGCAGGTGTAAACAGAAACAGTTTGTGGCAGTGGATGAAAAGACAGAACTGAAAGGAGAGACCTACAGCATGGGGTGGAGTTAACAACTCCAAATGAAAAAGACCCCAAATGGCAGTTTGGAGAAAGTGTTTCCACTTGTAACCAAGCCGACCGTCTCAACTGCTGCCAGCTCCTGCTTGTTTAAATTCTACTTTTTCCTATTGAATTCAAGTATTTGAGCTACTCCAGACATAATAATGCAGTTCTCACCCCCAGGACAGACACAGTCATGAATAGCTCAGCCTCAGGCCTCAATCAGACAGCAATGAATACCAGAGAGAGGCACATAAACAAGGCCACAATTGAAATGACACAATAGGGGAGGATTACACAACTTTCGGTCACTGAGCCAGCAGATAATATCATCACAGGGGCCACGGAGAACCGAACTGGGTCTTGGTACACACTGTACTGGCTCAGCCATGATCTCAGTCGCTGTAACATGCTACAATAAAACCACTTTGTGACACTGAATGGGAACATCTATCCAGGACAAGATGCTTTATTCTAGCTTGTTTGTTTACTCACATGACGTAAATGAGATATCTGTAATGTCCTGTACTGTACCACAATAAAAAACTTGTACTAGGACACATGATTAATTACTCTGTTTATCCATCCCCGAATAAAATGTCATTTAACAGGATAACATCAGGGTAAGATATGAAACTCTGCTGGTGAGTGGGTTATTTAAAATACCTTTCTGACAGCAACAGGTAATAAGAGCGCATCCGAAATAGAGGGCAAAGTGCTTGATTGATGAAGGGCTTTGCGCTCAGATCTCATGGCAAATCCACTAGTGAGGAAACCTTTAGAGACAACAGGCATGGATTGCTGAAAAACAATAATGAAGGAATCCATACTGAAAAATTATGATGATTTG
The DNA here is from genome assembly GCF_004916995.1 of Morone saxatilis. Taxonomy (NCBI): domain Eukaryota; kingdom Metazoa; phylum Chordata; class Actinopteri; family Moronidae; genus Morone; species Morone saxatilis. The sequence goes on from NW_023339751.1 coordinate 7,195,391, forward strand.
GCATCAGCTTCCAGAATAATATCAAACGACAGCGTCACCTGAGGATATAGAAGTCATTTTTCTAAAATATCTTACCAGTTGTTGGTGTGGGAGCTTTAGAAACACACTGCAATGTCTCAAACATTACACTCCTCTGTCCAACTTTAAAGTGCACCACAGTCTGAGTAAAACTCTGGTTACCAAGTTACAGAGAACAATACAGGTTTAACAATGAGTTAAACCCTATTGCAGGTCACTGCACACATTTTAAATGTGTTGAACCCTGCGTGGAGATTTAATTTGGTCTGAGGCTTACATGTGGTTGCTGTTTCCTTCAGAGTTTCCCATGACTGGTTTAATGATCAATACAAAAAAATGTAGTCAACTGAAGTGAACCAGCAAAGAAGCCAAAAGTATCTTAATGGCTTGAATTCTTGTTTACTTTAATGTTTGTTTTATTTGTTGTTGTTTTTTGCTGAGAACAGTCATATACTGGTTTGTTTCTAAGCCCTCTAAGTCTTGGACCTTCTCTTTCACCCTGAACATGAAGTTCATTGCCACTTATAAAATAAAAACATGGTTCTTTGTACCACATGAGCATGGGAATGTCAGAATTAAGCTCACAATTCAAACTGGGAATACCTTTGTTGCAAATCATACAGTTCTGGCACTTTGGATGAAAACATCTCCCAGACTTTGGTAGCAACACTATCTATCTCTAGTAGCTACATGCATTGTTTTGTTTGATAACAAAAGTAAAGCAGATTGGAGGTAATTTCCTGAGGGGATCATGCACCTGGGCCCTACAGTACTCTGGTCAACCCTGCTTAACAGGAAATCTAAGAAGCTTAGACCACTAATGCCCAAATGGCCCCAGGTAGTTACAGTGGCAACAAAGAGCCTTTAAAATACAGCCTGGGAACTGGCCAGAAATGTAAAAGAAATCTAAATGACTGCAAATCAGCATCATGTAACAGAGTTATTTAAGAGGCACAACACAAATGAGCTTTCAAAAGATTTAAAAGGGTCAGTAACATTTTACTTCAGATGTCATAAAATCATCAGCTGAGAAAACGTTTGACAGTACAAATATTTAGTAAATATTAAATACTGTACATCACTGATAAATCCCTACAAAGGATATAACCCCTCTTATTAGAGGAAACATAAACAGTCCAGTTTTGTTTCAGCAGCAGGCGCATATAAAGCCCTGTTGTTGACAGCGTATTGTTCTCCAACACAAAGGAACGGTTTGCGTCCCTTTACGCAAAACCCCTCTGCCAATCCACAGGCGCCCCACTGAAAACTAAAAACATGTGCAAAAGGACGAGAATATTAAGGTATTCAGTTCAAACTTCAACAAAACATTGGTTAGGCATTAAACTCGCAAAGCAACGTCCCTGTGAACCGTAAGAAGCACTGTTGGATGAGCCACAGGCTGCACTTGAGCTTTAAAATCTTATTGTTTTAAAGTGAATGTCAAATTTCATCTTATTCCAATGCAATTTACTCATTTATTTTTTTATTTTCTTGAATAAAGTGTCAGTTTCTTTCTATTTTTAGTACATCATTCCGAAAGAAACTAACATTCCTTTGGAGGCAAGTGGATTTCCTCCCCTCATTTGCAAGCGTTTCATTTACAAGACTCAAATTTAAGATGCCATTGCAGCAGGCCTACATGGGTGCACATTTTTTCACGAGTCCATCATCTCTGCTCTCAGTCTGCTGAAAAACGTAAGATCAAAAGTCAGGTGTCAGCAGCCTTTAAGGTGCGGGAGTGCAGAAAGTTTGTCCACTTTTCCCAAAGCAGCGGCGTTTTCGACACCTTTGAGCCACTCTTTACATTTCCTCACAACAGTCTCATCCACGTCTCCATCCTCTTCCTCATACTCCACATCGTCGTACTTGTATTGATCGTTCAAAAGAGATATTTTAACGATGGCGGTGATGTCCTGCTCGGCACTCTCCACTTTGGCGACGGGAGCGCAGCCCTTGGATCCTCCGTGCGCCTTTTTGGAAGGAAAAACCCGCCTGTGCCGAAAGTCCGCGGAGGCGCAACACTTCTGTTGCTTTGCCATCATCTGCTTTTCCAGATTTCGTTTTTGGATGACAAGTATGGCTTCAGGGGTTAGGCTGAGGGTAAATTGGATCTCCTTCTTCCCGTCCTCTCTGCCATGGAGGTGTCTGGTGGAGTCCATGGAGCTGGAGCGCCTGACTCCTTCGGAAGAGTCCTGAGGTTTGGGCACCGTCAGCCAGGAGCATTTTCCCTGGGTCTCCTGTCCGGCATCCTTCTTCTGAGTCGGGCTTTTGCTCTTCTCTTGCTGGGCTTTTCTCCCCAAATTCCTTAAATTCGCCGATGTCCAAGAAATGGACTGCTTCTCCTTATCGGACCCCCCTTTCTCTCTGCCGGATTTGCTGGTGAGCTCAGTCTGAGGAGGCACTCCGTTGGCTTTCTTTTTCCCGAATAGATCCCTGCCAGGAGAAGTGATCCGCTGGTGGAGGCTGATAGGCGGAAAAGGCATTTTTTTGTGTGGCTGGAAGTGATCAGGATATAAAAACGTGCAAGTGTTCAAAGTGCAGACGAGGAAGCCCTGCGCAAAGCGACGAGCAGCGCTCTGCGGGCATTATCCAGCAGCGGGGTGGAGAGAAGCTGAAGTGCACCTGTTGTCCACGCTGACTGGAGTTCAACTGGTGCACACACACAGCCTGGCTGCTTTATGGTCGAGCCGGCATGAAGGCGTGGTCAGGAGGAGCACCAAACAAAGCCACGAATAAACTGTGGTGATGTCATTTCATAATTTCCAATAACTTCCTGAAGCGATGAGCCACATTCACCCTGATGTTCCTGCCGCCTTTCCTCACAGCGCCTCTGTGCTGTGTTCCAGTCATTGGACCAGTCACATATTCAATTAATATAAGACAATCAGCCTGAAAAATGGTAATTATCTTCAAGAAATCGTGGGAGTAAGTGGATGAATACATTTTTTAAGTGGCCAAATGTGTATGTGGTTGTATTCAATGTGACTCATTTCTGCTTATTGTTTAGAATTAATTAATTAAACGAAAAAAAAAAACATTCTTAATTTTAGCCCATATACATTTTTACATAATTGCACCTCAAATGGTAAAGACATCCCTTTAAACTGCAACTAAATTTAAGTTTTTATTGTTTTCATATAAAATACACAGCCTGTCCGGACACAAAATCTACATTTCTCATCTAAAACTCACATTTTTTAGTTAAAGTAATCCTATAGCCTAGATGTTGATGCCTCCCTATACCTTACATGTATATGGTCATAAAAACACTGGTCCTGTCCTTGAACCAACAAAACATGTCACTGGCACAATGCAGTTTGATTTTATCCTTTGAGTCAATATAGTCTTGAATGTCAATTAACTGATGTATGTACATGGCCCATTGTTGTTCTTTCAGCCATGTAAGCCTATATGAAAGATATCTGGGGGAGTATACAAATAGTCCACACTATTGATTTCTCTTCCTTTCTGCTGTTATCTGCACTTTCAACCAGACAGATCCACAATTGATTCAATGTGATTTTGTTTCCCTCAGTGTAGAATTTAAGAGGAAATCAATATTTGCTTCCACATCTATAGTTTTTACTCGGTTTATTTCATATCGCCTGAGGAAGCATTTTGTCAGTTGCTCTAGTGATTACCATATCCACCAAATCCATATGTGGCATTTTCCATCAAATGAGACCAGAGTTGTGTTTCTGTAGCACAATATTTTAATGTACTCCTTTAACAAAACTCAAAAATCTATTTAGGCCAACAGTCCACCGACTCACTCTTGGAAAATAAAATGGTAAGTAAATTACCCATGACACAACACAAGCGTAGTTATTTATTCATTTTTACAAGATGAGCTTGGTCATTAGGCTGGAGAGAGGACACACAGACATGTTTCATTTCAGTGCTTGTTGTGGTGTGGGATCCCTCTTCTCTCTGACATAACAATGGATTAGATGTAATGAAGAGGAAACTGTTGGGAGACTCTTAACAGATTGCCTGGGTCAGGGTGCCTCCCCTTCAGCCTCAAAACTTTGCCGTAATCCCAAAAATGGCGAACAAACTATCACAAAAAAACAGCCACACTCCTTCACTCAACAGAATTGTTTTATGCCGAAGATTAATTGCTTAAGGATTTGCTGGGTCTCAGCCAAGTTAGTTGAACTAGTGCTGAGGGGAGATTTTGCCCATGCTAATCCACCACCACCACATTATACAAGCGTCTAATGAAACTGTGTGGGGGCAGGACATCAGGAAGTGCTGTTATTTAGGAGCATGAAGCATAAAGAAAACCTGGAGGCATGTTTGTTAAACCTTGAGCTAATCCCGCAGCTCATACACAAGGAAACGGGGTGTGTTGGGACTGTCTATATGTGGCTACTGATGCCATTTTTAGTTAAAAAAAAAAAAAAGTCTTTCACTTTAAAACAAAATCTGTGGTGAAATCCACGACGGACTCCCATTCCAAGGTATTCTATAAAAAAAAAAAAAAAACCCACACACCTCCTCATCAGGATAATTTGAACATCTGCACCACAGATGGGGGGAAGGCTGAGGTTATGAATCTTCCAGAGGAGGTTGTCATGACAACCGCATCCTCAAAGGCTATGCCATCATGCTGAAGCAATATAGGGAACCCGATGCAAGCTATACTGGGTTATTAGGTCACGTCAAAACCACAATGCTCAGAAAGGCGTAATTAACTGGGTCATTGCTACATCTGGCAGGGAATCAAGTCTAAAAAGGAGAAGCAATTTTAATGTAATCTGATGAGCTAAAGGGGGGGCAGGTGTGTTCCAATACACACTGAGGACGAACAGACAAGACAGGGGCTGCTTTTTAAAAGAAAAAAAAGAAAAATCTCTTTAGCTGGAAAAACCTCAAAAGAGCCATCATATCATATATCCCAGTGCATTATCTGTGAAGCAGTGCCTCAATTACCTAAGGGGGAAATAATCATAAATAAACATGGAAGCGCATCAGGGAGTCTCTTTATACATCAGTGCCTCAAAGACAGACAGAAAGACAATGTGTTTTAATAATGTTTGTGAGTAGGAAATCAAAACACCATCCAGAAGGAAATGGAATTTCACACTGTTTAAGATGTAATTGTGTATGGTTGGTCAATATGTCAACAGATCTCTATACATATATTTATAATGTTAAGGCACTTTATGTTGTAAATAACAATGTATTGCGAAGTCAAAATTATTTCCCTGCACCTCAATGGTATAAAATCCTCTGAAAATATAGGCACATCTTTAAATATATTAAGCATTAAAGGCACTCATGTCTCTCACAAACAAAAGCAAAAGCAAAAGTGTTATAATCTGATTACAGTTAGAGATCTTCGAATAGACTTAAAAAGCGAGAATTCACAGTATGAAAAAGCCATAGTAAAAAATCTGGACATATAGTGTATAAACAACATAGATGTATATTTTACAGAGCCACCATTCTTGCAGTTTGCATATTAGGATCAGTCTTCAATGCAAATTGTGGATCAGAGACTCCTAACTCAGACAGGTTGTGAAGCATTTCATCACAGCATCCCTGTAGGAAAAAAAAGAGACATAAAAAGAGAGAAAATGTCATAAACAAACAGCCAGGACAATAAACACTGAAATAAAGAAAAAGAAATGTTGCTTGAGTGCTGTTCTAAAACTGATCCAGGAAAAAATAAACACAGCAGAAGCAAAAGTCTTTCATGTGTATAAAATTAAAAGCGACACTTCCATCCTTTGTTACGGTGATTTGGGTGGGGCTCGTCATGAATAAGTGAGTGTGTTTTGTCGGGGAAGCACCACATGTTCGGAGTGATGGGGGCTCCCTTTCTCCAGGTACTCTGTTGACTGGGATGATGCAATACGAGCGATCTCCATGGTTACCCCCCCCACACCGTTTTGCTCTTGCCATCGGTGTGTTGCTATGCAGACTTCGCCTGCAGCCACAGTCAAATTTCGGTGGAGGAGGTGTGAAACCCGTCAAGGTTAAAAGGAGAAGGGGGGATCATAAGCAGTCTGAGAGGGAGGAGGGGAGGTTGGTGGACAGGCGAGAGACTTGCTCCTTCAAATGCTCTGGTTTGTCACTCTGATCTCTGATGTATCAACAATAAAAACACTCATATTCTTCCTCTTGTACAACTTTAGTTTTGTTTTTATATATATTCACTTGAGGCTTGATGCTATTTTTGCTTCTTCAAAAACTTAATGAATAAATGATCAGTCTGAGTGACTTCCCCCCCTATTTTTCATTAAATATCAGAGCAACAGTAGCTCTAAGGCACTGTGGGAAGTGCACATGCAGCAGGTTTTAGGACCTTGGTCTGCAGGCACGAGTGGTTATAAATAGGCAACAAGGTAAAATACATTAAAGGATCAAGTCCATTGGCCATGTGGTGTTGTGGCTAAACAGGTATCACAGTTGATTTGGTCATAGACAGGAACGGGGAGAGACTGCAGTCTAATACTTATTAATATGTCACTCAAGAGGGATAAAAAAAAAAACATCCTGCTGCTCTCTAACAACATACAATACAGAGCTAAATGATCAAATCTAAATTAAATGAAAAATGGATTAAAGTAAGAAGCTTAAGGAGGGATGACAATAATGTGTTGACAAGAAAACACAATAGGACAAAAGGAGTAGGAAATAAATAAGTTATCATCAGGACTTCAACAATCAGCCCAAGAACTAGTTGTCAAATTTGCATTTCTCCAAAGGAATTTGGTTTTCGGAGGGGTGGCACGGGAAAAGGTCTTTGTCTCCGTTCTGTATTGTTGTTAGCATTTGGTTTGGGGGAGGGGGAACTCAGGGTGGTTATAGGACGTCTCTCAGCTGTCAGGATGGATTATAGGGTCGCCCGTATACACAAGGCACTTAGTGGGGGGGCTGCACGGGGGCTCTGGACCTCACCAAATGAGACATAACCCTGCTTACAGCTGGACTGACAAAACAACATCACACCTCATGCTTGGCTTAGGGAAAGCACTGAGGTGGTACACCATTTGAGACTATTAGAGAAGTGAACATCTGAGTGCTGCAGTGAAGTATTAGGCTCTATATTGCACATTACATACAACAACAACAAACCAAGAAACCTGGAATAAAGACCATTATGTGATTGTGAGATTTTTATCCTCCTATTATGCAGGACAGCCTACTTGGGTCTAAATCTAATCAAAAATTTGCACTGTGGTTTAACCCTATAGAGCTTAATATAAGCTCATCACAAGCTACAGAGACATATTTTGGTAAATCTGGCTGAAAGAGCATTATTCCACAAGAAATGATTTCATTTAGATATTGTGGATAAAGCAAATAACATCACAGGGCAAAAGCACACAGGAGTGTGAAACAACAAGCTGCCATTTGTTTGACACCAAGTCCCTGCACTAGTCATGGGGAGGGGGGATTACAGCCATATGGTGGAGACAAACAGTGTTCAGAGGTAAATGAAAACATGTTTTCATTGAAGGGTCGCTCGCAGTATTCCCTCTATTTTGTTGTCTGGCAGTACGGTGTTATACAATGTTTTATTGAGATATGAATAGAAGATGTATTTAAAGGTCTCTTTTGATAGTAGCTGGATTCTTAGACGTGGCTCAAGTGAAAGGTGTGCTTATATAGTCAGACTCAATTCAGTAAACATACAGCTGAACATAACATGAAAGACAGATGCAGATCAATTCAAAGTCAATGCAGAGAAAATCTTAAAAATCTTACCTGGCAAATGGAATATAAGAGATGCTATACCTGAAACAGAAAAATACAAAGAAAAAAAAGAATGAATGTTTATGTTAAACAATAATTACATAGAGCAAAGTACTAACATAACAACAGACTGAGCATGTCAAACTTAACACAAGCTGGGAAAACATGCATTACAATTAGTATTTATTTCATGTTATGTAATGAATGTGTGGTTCTTAACTTAAACTTAAGTTAAATAATGATTGTCTGCCTTCCATGGGTTTGTAATTATGTGGTGTTTAAGAGATTAAAAGCATATAAAACCCAAACACAAATAATACAAGACTTAAAACAGATATAGGATTAAATAGCAGTATAATAATGGATTTCACACCAAAATGTAAAATATGTGTTTAAATGCGCCATCAAGTAGTAATCACTGGACCGAAGGGTCTTTGATGTCACTCAGAAAGAGGATTAACCAAACGTGATTGTGAATGAATTGGATACACAGTAATCTTTGCACTAATGACTCTCGACAGATTGCTAACCAAACAACAAGTACAACAAAAACACGATACCCTGTACTGTACTTGTACAATTATTATAGATGACGTTCATCACAAAAAGGCACTGATCAAACACCTAATATAGTTAAAATATGTGAGGAATCTGGTAGAGGAGTTGAATGATTAACCACAGCCCAAGCGTGAGCATGACCGCCATCTTATTTTACCACCAGTTAGCAGGAAACCCTTGTACTCTACACATATTTTAAATACATGTCCTTATTGTCTAAACTAAATAAAACAAGTAAAGTTAAGTAAAAGCTATCCGTGTTTTTTAATTTAACTTCCTACTCTATCCTGAGTCAGTGTCAGCCTGTAGTGCTTCAGTGTGGTACGCTCACCTCACAGAACTCAGCCTGAGGACTGGACTTTGCCCACCTCTGTGTGTGTGTGTGTGTGGGTCAGTGGCGACGTCTTATTACAGAACCACCTTCACACACAGACGTCTGAGTGCCTGCGTAGGAGTGCACTATGCCCCCCAGTCTGTTAAGAATGAGCTAGGGCTGTGTGACTTGTGGTTTCCATGGTGATGCCTCTGAGAACGCAGGCAGAGCGGAAATGAATGTACTACATGTAGGTGCAAAAATGTAGTTACGAGGGTGACACAGTCCCGCTCCATGATGCACTGACCGTTCCCTTCCTCCTGGGAGCTGCTGGCGGTTTGTGTTTCCATGCACATTCACATTCACCGAGTGTCTTTTGTTACTGCTGTGCAAATATGTTCAAATTAATGAACATACAAGTGCTGACATGCCCATAGACCATCACTCACAGGTCTTACTATTAACTGCCATGTTGGAACTTAACCCCACTGACCTCATTACGATATATGCCTTTTTTCCTAACTACTAACAATTATTTACATTATTGATATGGTCAAATATTTTCATGTTTCATCGATTCATTGTATAGTCAAAAACATATTGGAAAATAAGAACGTACGTCACAATTTCCCAGAGCCAAAGGTGATCCTTTGTCAAAACTGAAATAATCTACTTACAATCTTAAAACTGAGAAAAGCAGAAAATCCTCACATTCTGAGAAGCTTTTTTCTTCATAAATGACTAATTCTATTCATCAATTATCAAAATAGTGTTGATAATCAATTCTCTGTAGATTGACTACAGCCCTAATGAATAGAAATATCATGGCAAAACCATGTTGTTTTCAACTCAACACAGATGATAAAGGCTTTTTCAACTAGGCAGTGTAAAAAACATAAAGTCTAATAAAGCAGATGACAAAAAAACTCTTTGAATACAACAATAAAATCTAACTGATTCTCATCTATACCTTCTACACACTAAGTAGAATAGATTAAAGTTGTTTAGGTCTTCATTTTACATACTTATCATACTAATAAACGACCCAGAGGTGACATATATTCTCACTGGACCAGTCACCTGTGATTTTAGTAGTAGTAATGACCCCAGAGGAAGCTGGCAGAGACTTTGTCTTGTGTGTAAACAACACAGACGGAAATAACTGTCTGCCTGTACGTCTCCAAGTAGGTCCACACTGATCCAGGATCCACCTCTTCCTCTACAGGCCAAAAATATTCTGACCTACTATGATGCCTGGCAACCTACCTAACAGTCTACTTACGTGATGCCACTGAGGGAAACTAGGGCAAAACAATGTGCTCAAAGTTTTCATATTGCTTTAAATGTGCATCTGATCATCATTATACCATATGGTATGGCATGTACTCTTTATACTCTGAGTTAAGAAAGCTTGAACTCTCCTGAAAATATACGATGCTGTGAAATGATGGAAAAATTCTGCTGTAGTGTGATTAAACGCACAGTGTGACAATAATGGAGTAAGTGCAACCGTTTACAGATTCAGCCGCACACATGCCAACAGCAGTAAGTCAGCTTAAAGCATCAGCAGTGTGATTAACTCAACTCATGGACATTTAATGCAAGCCAAAGCAGCTGGAGCAAGTTCTCCATCATTGACAGACGGCTCCATCTGAGTAGGCGTGAGTGATGGGTAAATTAATTGCCGACTGTACTACAAGGGCGAGATGGCTCAGACTCTCAGGTCACACTTACCATGTCATTGCCAAAAACTGCAGAATACAGAAGATGATGGCCAGCCCCTTTTTATGCCACTGTAAAATACAACACAAAATGGTTATTGTAATAGTTGAAAACTTAAGCAATAAAGACTGTAACTGGCTTTAAAACTAGGCATTATCTACTTACCCAAAACACTGCACAAAGCGTTAGGGCAAGGCAGAGCTGGTGGAAGAAGAAAGGAATGGTTATCTTTTTTAAACATTTGTAAAATGACATTTGCCATCTGCCATGTGTCAAGATACTGTGAGTAACTTTATATTTGTAATCCTTTAAGGTCACAAGGTGACGAGTACCAGATCTTTAATTTAACCTGGCCTTATCATCCAAAGTCAAAGGGCTACAGACCTTTTATGTCCTCAAGAGTATAGGTGAAAGCAGATACAATGTAAATGCACTGTGGCCTCATGTAAAGAAGGCCACAATGCATTTACATTTTATTGTACATTGCAGACAGAAAATAGCATCTAACATTTACTGTATCAAGGTATGAACCAAGGTTATTATAGTTTAGTTAACTAAACAAAAAAATAACGAGGTGTGAAAGAACATTTTAGTTACTGAAAAATAAAATAAAAACGAATGACTAACTAATGATGAAAAAATCATTAGCAGTGTAAGGGTACACCCCTCTTTATCTTGAGGTCAGACAGCCATTTACGAAGCTGTTACATCTCTCTCTTCAAAGCACCAGACTACTTTAAAAAAAACTGTACTTTTACCTCACAGAAGATTGTAGTTGCTGGTCTAGTGCTGCCTTGAGAGCATAGATGGATATAACGGCTTCAGTTTCTAGTCAGAACGAGCTGTTTGAGGGTAAGGTAAAGCCCTAAAAATATTCTAAACACAGCATCAATTTAAACTTATATTGACTGTTTTGTATGTGGCTAGAATATGTTTTTCTTCTGCCCCTTTCCACAGGAATACGTTGCCTAATTTCCATGCTGGTACTTCTCTGTACTCCGGTCTTGCTGTCCACCATCTACTGTAGGTAAACCCCACTTCTAACTAACCCTTGAAGGTCCAAAATAACAGCAAAACACATATTTACCAGCATAACAATGGTGGCTATCAGTCTTGTTGGTTCAAACATGCGCTTCAGCTGTTTTAGTGGTCCCATTAAGAAGCAGGTGCTGTAGAAGAACAAACAAGAAACAGACACTTTAAAAATCAGGAAAAGGGTTCATTGAACTGTTGTTTGAAATGTTAATCCATGAAATTACTGTGATCATGTTTTGTCTTCATATCAGGTGCAGGTGTATTTTAATTGTTCTCTCCAGTGAAGCCAAGATTCTGTGTGTATGTGTTGAATTGACACTGTTGTAGATGGATTGTGGATGTTGTAATAATGCATGTTTGAAAACGATGACTGTACAAATATCATCCGGGTTGTCAGCTCTGACTGACAGAATACACACAAATCACACCTCCATACACAATGAATACTCTGTATTTAAAGTTTATGCTCTGGGTGGATTTCCGAACAGATTTGATACGAGTGTACACACATAAATATCTTCTGAGCGACATCAGAATTGTGTTGCCACCATAATCAAATATACGCTTCACGTTGCAATTATTAGAGGGTAAATATTTCATGCCCCACACCATAATGACACATTTAAAACCTCCTACATGATGCATGCGTGACGTCAGTAAATGTAACGAGACAAAGGCTTTCCCCACTGACGAGGCACGCAGCTCTGGGCTCGGCAGAGCTGAGTGGGTAGAGGGAGTCTGTGTAGCGTCGCATCTGTTAGATGAGACACGAGAGCAGTGTGTGTTGACGCAGGCTCTTTCTACTGGTCTGCTGAGAGGGATGGATCCTTCTCTTTTTATCTGCTCAATGTGACAGAGACATTAATGATGCCCATGCACACTGCTGATGAGGGGGAAGGATGACAGCATTGTTACTGCCATTACTGATGTGAAAATAATGCTGTATTGTCTAGTGTCTAGAGAATCTGTCTATATATGTAACTTTGATTAAACAGTGAAAGTTGTCGGCTAAAGTTTGATTTAAAGCTAGATTCTTTTTTTTTGGTTACAAAACAAAAAAACAAGAAAAGACACCATTTGCCAGCCTGGCATGGTAAAATGTGTATTCTGATACATATCATTTATTATAGTGAGGTGACTTTTCCAAATCTAAACAATGTTATTGCTTGTAAAAAGAGGATCATGCTATAGCACATGATGTATGTTTATTGTTAGGGTTATTTTAACTGTATGTTGATATAAAAGGAACCAATGGTCTCTCTGTAATCTTCTTGCATTCAAAGTCACCTAAATATGAAAATTGGTTTAAGATCCCTAGAATATGACACTCTCCTGGTAACCTCGGCTATGAATGCAGAAGATGACCCAGTTTCTTGACACATCTAAACCCTCTGGACATACGATACCTGAAATAGAGACTGGCCTGTCTGAATAAAAAGCCTCATCAACGGTTCACTGTCTGTCAAAGAAGTCAAAGACATCGTGATTATATTAAAACCTTGGATTATCTAGATTAAATAATCCATAATGTTGTAAAATCCAGTAGGCTGTAGATATCTAGTGAAGCCAAAATTATAATCTTACTAAATCTTACAGATTTGTATAGTATGGTGTCCTGTCACTGGGAAGCAGACATCATCTACTCAGTATTCTCCCACAGATGTCTTGGCAAATAATAATAATATGAAAGCCAACACTAATGTTTGGTCTACTCAGAGAAAACAAAATAAACAGTTGGGAGACACAGATACACTGTCTGTTCCCACTTTAACCCTAATCATTTCCTCTTGACTTTCACATGACATACAATTAGGCATAATAATCTAGATCACAATTAAATCAACACAAACAGGTGCGAGATGTATCCTTTGCGATCAGAGTACCTTCTGTTGCATCAATTGTGCAAAACCTTTTCACAGGTAAGCCTGTCTGAGCATTTTTTAGAATGCATGTATGTAGTGATAAACAGTCTCTGTTTCTCAAACAAAGTTGCAAGATTTCACACCATTTTATGAAGCTGTTTACTAACCACAATATGATTGGAAAGGGAGTTTTCTATTTGTTTCAATGGTAGGAACACTGAAAAAGTTTAAATGCTAATATGATTAAATAATGGAGATTATTGTTTTAGCTATAATCCTGTAGCCTGGAACAGTAGCGACCACTTTACCGTCGAGGAGCAAACCTCGGAGAAATGTGTGGCTGTGTGAAGAATGACTGTAACAGAGCAGCAGTCATCAAGGCCAAAGGATTTCAGAGTGTATGGGCCTGATGCATCATCATGTGCTGTATTTCAGGCAGTGCGCCATACTGGTGAGAAAATACTGGTTTTACCTGGCAAGAGCTGCGAGATTCCCTATTGTGTAGAAGACGGCAAAAAGCTTGATTCCACCTGGAAGGAACAGCAGTGCTGAACCCTGGTAAAACAGGAACATAGTCTCCGTCAGCTACACAGAATAATGTCACCACACTTACTAAAAAGTTCACTGAATCCTGAATAAGATTGACGCTTGTGTTATTTTAGAAAACAAATAAACAAAAACAAGACATTCTGTGGGCTGTCTTGTGTTTTTACTGAAACATAATGAGCTCCCCCTAGTGCCAAAATACCACAGGGCTTTGTTTAATAACCCACAAACATTATTTTGATCATTTTCAGTGGTGGCACACTTAGTGTTGAGTGTGCACTGAGAGAACACAGTTACGAATAAAGCTTAAAATCATACGTTGATGCATATTTGACTTGCAGCTAATAAAAAAGGAGTCAACTTCTTGGCATTGCTTATTTCTACCGAGAAGCCTTAGTGGTAAAAGGTAATGGAAGAGAGACTTTAAGATTACACGTGGTTTGTTGCTAAATGTGCAGAGATCCTCAGACGGGGGCTACACTTAGAGGCTGTGTTGGGGCTTCGTCAGTGTGAATTATGACTATGCAGTGGCTTCAAAGTGTTATCAGCAAATACTGCCTGTCATATGACTTCCTGTCATTTGAACTGTGAACTACACACAAACTGACACATTCTGCTCTTTCACGACATTAAGCCTTTATATATCTTAATTAAGCATACGTGTGAAGCACAACAGGGCAGGGTTTTGCCTTGATGGCAATGGCAGTGAGCCATGTTCACAACTTGTTTTATAGTGCCTACAAACCAACTTGGTTTATTGCCAAGTAAGTTTTTACACGTACAGGGAACATGTCTCGGTGCATTGGTGCAGTCATTTTTAAAAATATAAATAAATAAAGATGAAAAAAGATGAAAAAAGATCAAAAACTGTGCAGGAAAGATATTTACAACGTGCAGGACAGAAAAACCAACGGGAGTGCATTAATGTAATATGCATATATACAGGGTGCGTATTAAGAGTCAGTGTCTAACCCTAACTTGGACCATGGGTAACAGTATTACCCGTGTTGTGTACGCTCTGCATTCCTAATGTCTGTGTGAAGGCAGACAGAGCATACAAGCTGCCTTTTCAACATAAAGGGCCACAGAAAACTCACGAGTATTGAACACAGGATGCCTCCAGCAAAGCATATGACGAACCATTTCACCCTGGTGCTGTAGCTGAGAGAGCTGGCATCAAGGACCTGGTAAGAACAATGGGAGGATGTCACAAGACAAACTGAATGACCTGCAGAGAGACCCCCAGGCTTCCCACTGGTGACTCTACTATAACGGCCAAAGCCGAGCAAACAACACCTAGTCACAGTATTATCTTAACACACAGACACACACAGACACACAGCACAGGTCTAAGTTAAAAAGGACATTACTCAGTACACTCAACTTGCGCAAAAACAACCAATAATATAAGCAGAATCACCAGGTGATATAAAAACACAGGGCTCAAGTCACCTTACCTCATTTCCTCCTCATCGTGAAACGCGTGTAAAAACAAAAAGTATAAATAAACAAACAAATGCAGTGTATTAAATGCTGACAGAAGGATGATAGCTAGCTGCAAAAAACAAAAACACAAAAACACACCCCACACCGAACAGAAACATGATAATGAAACTGTTTCAGTTTAATTAGCTAACGTCTGGGGACACTTTCACTTTCACAGCTTACTAAACCAACTTAGAAAAAGAAAAGAAAAGCACATTAGCATTAATAGCAAATATCTGAACGGTAACAAGGACAGGAAAAGAAAGTAGCACAGTCATACAGTAACGTTAGCTACCTGTGCAGTGAGACCCAACTCTTCATTGTCGTCTTGTCCGCTTAACACACGACGAAGCTTGTCCATCGTTAGTTTTCAGTAAATAGGCAGAAAAAGAAAGAAAGAAAAGTTTCTATATTTCTAAGTGTACAGCTGCTGTTTATGTCTACAACTTTTGACCGCAGCAGTGGCAACTCTAACTTCCTGGCTTCCTGGATTGTGCTTTCTGTAAGTGCTGACCTAGAATCGGTTTGTACGCAGCCAGTGTTTGAGCCTATTCGTTGGGGAGGTGTTTTCAAAATCCGACCGCAGATCAGCTTGTGAAGGCAACTTCAACCAAGCCCACTTCCCCGGAACTGATGCTGCCTTTCAGTGCAGTCGGAAATTACAACATCATTTGCGCACAACACTACACCCTGCAGACTGTACTGTGTTTACAATGTCATGGCATGTATGGTGTGATTGACTGTTGGTACCTTATAGTATATTTAATTCAAAGTAGGAGTTGAGGTAAAAAAAAAACAACAACTATTTATTAAACCAATGTAAGTAGACACAGAATATATATATTATATGCCAAACAGGCTTAGTGGAAAAAGTGAACATCACTCCTTAAAATACGAGAGTCTCTTTGCTTGTTTTAGCCTATTTACCTAACGTTACTTTTACATGACTCCTTACTATTTTAAATATACGGTTTAAAACCGACCACTGGTTTGCCAGCTGTTGTTTTTCTGTTGCTATGTCGCCACCCAGTGGAGATAAAACGTCAAGACAGAAAACAGTTTGGCACAGTCAGTACATTATGTCCTCCTTACATGACCATGTTTGGTGGTTTTATTAATTTATCTTGTGCAGACTGTTTTGACTAATTCCATGCATAACTTTAGCATTCGCTTAGTACTGGAAGTGAATGTCTTGTTTTACCTGAGTCATGTTAGGTGCGCCATGTTTTCAATTTCAGAATGGAATATAATCTTTCGAGTGTTAAAACATTTTGTGTCTCAAGGCTACATAAAATCGCCTTGCCTTTATCAAGAACATAACTGGCGCCAAACGAAATAGCTTACAGTTATGGGAGTCTTGACTTTGGGTCACACTGTCCTCCTGAGGGAAACAGTCCAATTGACTTGGCTTCTTGTATGTAAGACATTTTAATTATATTTAAATACACAGAAATTACAGGCACAAGAAACATAATCAAAAGATAAGGGTGATGCTGGAAACACAACAACTCATTCCGACAATCCTCAAGTTTGCTGTGTATTTGCAGACAGCTGACTAAGATAAGTAGACTACTAAATTAAGCTATTAAGCATAATTTTACACCTGGTGCATTTACAGAAAATGTGAAACTTTATCTGTAAATATATAAGCAAAATGTAAAACTTGCACTCTCAGACACAGCTGTGAGATAATCCTTCTCCCTCTTATAATGAACCTGCCTGTTTGGAGACTGCAGTCATCTTATCTGTCACCTTTGTAAGCGGTTCACTTTGGTATGGTGGAAAGTGGAAGTCAAAATCTAAATATTTAAGTTGCCAAGGAACACATCAAGGCCTTGGTGTTTCAATAGATTATACAGCTCCATTTATTCTTCTGTCTCATGCATGCTGACTGGGCATGGTGTAGACCTTGACCACTGAGATCATCCCTTAATCCGTGCACACAATTAACATAATTCAAATAAAGGGTCCTTGAAAAAAACGTCTCTCTAGTAAAATTGAAGCTCCTCTTGTCCACATGCCAAAATGTCCTAAAGCAAGAACTGCAAATTGATCCTGATGGTCGGACCAGCACGTTGCATGCTAGCTTGATGCTTGAGGATGCTCGATTGGTGTGTGTATGAATGGCTGAATGAGAGGCAGATTGTGAGGCGCTCTGGATACAGTGGCAAGACCAGAATTTTTTTATATGTGCGGCCGATGGATGGCACACCAAACCAGAAGCCAGGGGAGCAGTCGGACTTACACAAGCGGCTGGCTATTTGTTCCTTCACATGAACTATTATGCAAACTATACATTATTGATTTAAAGTACTACTCCCCACTTGAGCATTTTTGAGCTGTAAACTAAATTATATGACTGTATTGTGAAGAAACACATTCTGGTATTAATATTTCTTACCAAATCTATGAAAATCTGCATTTCATGGGTTGAAAATGCCTCAAAACGCCTCTCTGATATCACCCTGGACCTCACAGAGGACCACAAAGAGTGTTAACACCCTCTAATCAGAGGAGGGAAACTGCTGCCCTCATTTTCAAATATGCTGATTGAGAGGCATCATTCACAGGAGTTTGCTAGTTTTTGCTAACTCTCTACTTACTATTTTTCTGTTATGGTGCAATGGTTTAGACTTTTGACAGCTGTAGAAGCACCAGACTGCATTATTTCTCTTGACAATGATCCCACGCACTGATACTCCCTCCACAGACACACACAGGTACTGAAGAGTTAGTCGTTAGCTTAGCTATAATAGAGATACCACACAGAAACTTTTACAAGGGGCACATGAATGTGCTTCTAGTGACTATAAAAGCTAGTGGGCACAAAGAGAGTCTCACAGCAGCTGTTCATGGCTGGTCAGCTTGGTTAGCTTGGTCAGTCATTGTATCCGGGCTCCCCTGGCCACCCCTTGGCAGCACCACTGTAAGCACTTTATAAATGCATCTATTTTTATTATAATAGTAGCCAATGGGACCTCTTTTTATAAAAAGAATCATAATCATAATCATAAAAACAATTATTTTAAAGGAGGTAAGCACATTTAACCATAGTCAATAGAAGGTGTGCAATTACAAGAAAATGCTAAATGTATAAATATATTTATATGTTTTATTGAATTGTTCCCATCTTAAAAACCATCTGCACTCTGAACTGTAACTCTGTGATTTAAGGCTGATTTAGGACTTGACTTACTGTAATGGATCAAACCAGTAATATTCAACTACCAAATGACTAAAAACAAAACAGCTGTTTACAACGTCTGACTTTACTGTGTGGTGTAACAGACAGTTTTTCCACTTTGATGTGAGTATAACATAAACCTCAGCCGACTTTGCGACACAGGAGCCACTTGATGAGAAGTTGAGTAACAAGTGGCTGAGACTGTCCTCCGCACGGGTTCGATGACGAAAAAGAGACTTTAGGGGAGGGCCAGAGATCTTAATGCGCAGCATTCAGCGAGCATCCCGGCTTCTGTGCGTTTTCCAGAATGTGGACATCAGTGCCAGCGCTCTTGTTCCTGTCTGTTTTAGGCTTCTACGGATGCAAGTGCGCTCCGGGTTTCGGCTGTCCAAGGATCTGCCGCTGTTTCTCCAACACAATCAGATGCAACAATGTAACACAAGGGTCGGCGCTGATGATGGATCACAGAGATAAAAGACTGTAAGTTCACACTACTGAGATGGATTTACGAAAGAGGCAGTGCTTGCTTGATATGATACATTTAAAGTGAATGAAAACGTTATTGAAGAGTGGTCAGTCTATGTTGGTTAATGCATTTGGCTCTATAATTATCACTATAATCTGTTTCTTTATTCAACCCCTCTGATAAAATCATTACCAAGATTATTCCGTGCGTATTTACGCATGGAGGAAGGATGGAACGCACTCGCTTGTTGCAATGCGCTCAAATTTAAGTTAATTCAAGGCTACTAAAGTGATTATTACACGTTTACATTTTTTTTAATATTTGATTGTATCATATTTGAATAGTTTGTTGAGATGTATTCGCGTTTGTCCCCGCTTCTATCCTAGTTATTTTTGGAATAAAGCACTACACTGACATACACTAGCCTACTTTAACAAGCATTTACTGTACCTGTTTAATTTGTTGGAACCTTAAGCACTCCCAAGTTTAAAAGACAGATGTGAAGTGAAGTCTATGATCACCCCCCGGCGATCAGTACAATGGCAAATGACAAGTATTTTGTTGGAGGTGTCCTAAATTTTACCCACTGACAAGACCTTTTGCAGTGATAGTCAATATAAATCTTATCAGGTAAGGTATATGGTACATCTCTGTTTGGGGTTTCTAAACATAAAAACATCAGTGAATCCCCCATTTATGCGTTATTAATGTAGTCCAAAAATATTTTACAAATGTAAGCTTTTCTGCCCACACAACCTGAGGAGCTAGTCCAAGAATCCACCTTGTGTTGAGACATTCCTTATTTTAAATCATTTAGTTTTTATTTCCAAAAATGTAGACCAATCGAACAGACATATTTTTTACACTTTTTTCAATCAAGTGGTTGGCAAAAGAGGAATGCTGCCGTTGTCAGTAATGTTAAATGAGACCTTAAAATTTAGAAAACCTAGGCTCAGTTATGTGTTGAGATACAGATACCAGGTAATCCTTTATTAGTTCCCCATCAAAATGGACGAATTCTGTTAGGAAAACTCGTGCTTACGCTTTCCAATTTGTTGTGGCCCCTGGTACACCCCCTCCACGTGTAACTGATAATGGAATTTTTAGAAGATTATAAAAGGAAAACACCCATGTTTTACTGTATTTTACGTTATTGGCCCAGAATGAAGGAACCATCAGCCTTCCCATGAATGTTTATATTTAATGTATTTCATGCCTTTTTACCACTCACTTTTAGGCAAAAGTACAGCACATTCTACTTGTTGGATAAACAGAGGGCGCTGCATGTGTGCAACCTAATTAGCCTGTGAAAGAAATGTCAAGTTTGATCTCCCACAAAGGTCAAGTAAGCGCAAGTGCATTTCGTCTTGCCTCTTTACGGGTTTCTGGGCATCCAACAGCTCAGGTTTTGGAGTTCACCACGGACCCTGTACAAAAACCGTTTGAAGGGGGGGAATCTTGACCC
>NW_023339751.1:7215776-7216215 GCF_004916995.1 Morone saxatilis
ATTTTTATCACTTTTTCATCAGTGGTGCTAAAGAGGAATGCTGCCTTGTCAGTATTTATAGACTTAAAATTTAGACAACTAGGCTCAGTTATGTGTTGAGATAAGATACAGTAATCCTTTATTAGTCCCCATATGGGGAAATTCTGCTTAAGGAAAACTGTGCTTACCTTTCAATTTTGTGCCTGTACACCTCAGTGTAACTTGATAATAATTTTAAAGTTATAAAAAGGAAAACACATGTTTTACTTATTATTACTTATTGCAGACTGAAGGACATCAGCTTCCATAATGTTTATATTAATTATTTCATGCTTTACCTCATTTAGCAAAAGTACAGCACATTCTATTGTTGGAAAACAGAGGGCGCTGCATGTGTGCAACTTAATTACCTGTGAAGAAAATGTCAAGTTGATCTCACAGGGTCAAGTACGCAGTGCAT
>NW_023339751.1:7216389-7216562 GCF_004916995.1 Morone saxatilis
AACCCCCCCCCCCCCCCAACACACAGACACACTCCAGCACATTTGTGTTTTGTGAAATAATGAAACTAACAAGTGTTTATATTAACTGAATATGTAACAGTTAAACAGTCATGAGGTGACGGGTTTGAGCCGATGTGAAATACAGGGAGATATTTTTCTTCTTGTTCCTACAG
>NW_023339751.1:7216596-7261160 GCF_004916995.1 Morone saxatilis
TTGGATGTTTGAGCTTCACTGTGTTGAATGATGTATGTGCAGAGTTTGATACTAGAAGGTTGTTTTCACATTCATCCTCCGAAAGTGTAAAGTTTCTCCACTCATTGAAAATCTGCTTTTAAGGGTTTAATGTCTTAATACAGGTCTGGAGGGCATATTTAAACCCTGTTCATAAGAATAGTTACTTTTTTTGTCCATCTTTAAAATCACTTACTTAAGATGACTTTGATGATTATATATTTTGAAATTAAATGTGCCTCTCTTTATTCTTTTTTCAGGTTTTTCTATCATTTGTCTTTGAACACCATTTCCAGCCATTCTTTTGATGGTTTAAAAGAAGTCCAGAGGATGTAGGTATCAATTTTCCTCCACTAACACTGACTTAAAATGTCATATAACTGCAAATGTTTTCTAGTTTTTAGTTTGTGCTTTTCTAGTATTCTCTGAATTAGTCAACTAATCCTAGTTCACCACAATTCAGCTATTTCAATTTAATGCTTACAATTTTATTTATTTTATATTATAATTTTTTTTCCCCTAACCTTGTATGTTTTTGTAGCTACACCTAATTAACAAATCAGATCAAAGACTGATTTCAGTATATGACTCCTTCATAGTCCTGATGTTTGAATACACTGTTCACACACCAAACAGTGTTATATGTAAAGACACATGTTCTTTTGGTGGACTTAATTGCATTGTCTCTGCTCTATACGCAGTGAGATTGCTCAGAGTGTAACCCTGGAAACCATTGAGGCATTAGCCTTTAATAACCTTCTCAACCTCTCTGAAATGTAAGTCTTTTTTAACGTTTATATGAATCATTAAAAAAGTAATGGTTCCTTTTAATGCAGCAGAGTTTCAGTTGATGTTCTGTGTTGCTTTGCAGCTCAGTCCAGAACACGAGGAGTCTGATGCACATTGGCAGAAGGACATTCAATAACCTCCCCAAACTACATTACTTGTAAGACTACATTACATTACCTCAAAATATACAGTTTAAATCAATATAATTTTTTTTGTTTAAGATTTAAAGGTACGTATTGGACAGACCCCTGTATTTTTTCAAATCCCATATACTTGAGCAATAACTAAATAGAATATTTCAGACAAATACTAACTTGTATTGCACTTATACTGATGCCAAGTAATAACGGCATTAAATCCAGCTAGATTTTTTTACATTTGGCTTACATTAAAAGTCACAAAATGATCCATGTTTTCCTTTGCATTAACAGGAGCATCTCAAATACTGGGATAACCCTTTTCCCTGACATTACATATATCAATTCTCTTGAATCCGAGTTTATCTTGTAAGTACATGTGCTGCTAAAGTTGAAGAGACTCACGACAAATAAAAACAAAAAGCACATCCCCATAACACATAAACTGTTGCACTATTACAGGGATATATGTGATAACCTGTATCTACTGGAAATACCTCCTAACGCTTTCATCGGAATGACAAAGGAGTATGTTACAATGTAAGTGAAGCAAAACATTCCTTTTATTTGCTTTATGTTGCATAATGTTAGTAAACTAGTTAGTAATATCTCACATTTAATCATAAAAATCTTGTTACTGATTGCAGGAACCTGTATAACAACGGCATCAGAGAAATACACGACTACGCCTTCAACGGGACAAAGATAGATAAGCTGTATTTTCCCACATTTACTTTTTTGACTGAATGATGTGAGTTTTTCTTCTCACAGCATGAAGCTTTTGCTCCATTATTCTGCCTTTTATCATTTCAGGGTATTAAAGAATAATCGAAACCTCAGAGTGATCCACAGAGATGCTTTCGAAGGAGCCACAGGCCCTGGAGTCTTGTAAGTGTTATTTTTAATTCGCTTAATGCAACATTTTTTAACTTAGATTAATTGGGGAGAGGAGGAAGGAGGAGGATGTTTGTCAAACTGACCATTCAAATCGTAGACTCGCTTTTTGTGTCTTGATAGATTCATTGCTTGAATTCTGTGTCAAGACTTGAGAGATAGTAAACAAGATGATGCTTTATGCCAACATTGAGAAAAATTACGTATCACATTCTTCTAAGATGTGTAATATACTAATATAATAACAGTGGGTGGTATTTTACTGCTGATATACACAAGTATGCAGCTTGGCTCAATGACTAAAGGCTAGGTGGAGTTATTTTGATTGACTTTATAGTGCACAGTGTTCACAAAGAGGGTTTTATAGCCCCATGCAGTCACATTGTTGTCTGTGTTATTTCCCAGGGACGTTTCTGCGACAGCTCTCACAATGTTGCCACCGCAGGGACTGGAGTCAGTTCTGGTGTTGTTTGCTCAGTCAGCGTATGCCTTGAAGAGTCTGCCTTCTCTGCAGGGACTGTGGAGCCTGCGAGAGGCCCATCTCACCTACAACAGTCACTGTTGTGCGCTGCTGAGCTGGAACACCCACAGGTGACTCACACTGTGCATTTTACAGGTTAATCAAGATTAGATTTGTTCATGGATCATCTCAGTAAATGCTAAAACTGTACTGTAAGCACATATATAAGTACTGCTATTTCACAGATGTGTTTGCATTCAAGCAATTGTGTTGACATTTACATAATTTCCTTTCTTCCCTGCAGGGACTTTTCCATTAATCCTGCATATAATAATGACTCTACATATTGTGATGAGAGTGACCAATTAGCAAGGTAAAACACTGTTATGCTTTCCTGCTTCTGTAATGGTTAAAATAAACTATGCAGCCTTGGTAGTGAATAAAAGGTTTTATTAGCAGCAACAAACCTGCCCATACACCAACCAATCAGTCATGTTGTGTAAACCTTGACTGCTTATAAAAAATCAGCCAAGCAGTCTTTCTGCTGGAAAAACAGTTTGGCTTTACTTTAGAGAGGCTGGTGTAAGTGCTCTTCTTAACTCTTTATTAAGTTTAAGATGAACTAACCAGAACAATTTTCTCTCCTTGTTCTTCTCCTTTGAAAACAGGGTGCAGCGTGTGATTGGAGATTCAGCAGACACGACTCTAGTTATGGATATGCCATTTTTTTCAGACGTTGATTTATCTGAGGACGAGGTCTTTGGAGACGTGAATTTCCACTATCCAGAGCTGGACTTCTGTCAGACCCGACCAACTTTGGTTTGCACACCTGAAGCAGATGCTTTCAATCCCTGTGAGGACATTGCAGGTTTCAGTTTTCTCAGAGTGGCCATTTGGTTTATCAACATACTGGCCATCACAGGCAACCTGACAGTCCTCCTGGTCTCCTTCACCAGCCGCAACAAGCTGACGGTGCCTCGCTTCCTCATGTGCCACCTGGCTTTTGCAGACCTCTGCATTGGGATCTACCTCCTAATGATAGCCACAGTAGACTTCCGCACACAGGGCCACTACAGTCAGCATGCTATTGAATGGCAAACAGGGTCTGGCTGTAGTGCTGCAGGCTTCCTGTCTGTGTTTGGTGGGGAATTGTCAGTCTACGCGCTTTCCACCATCACCCTGGAGCGCTGGCACACCATCACCAACGCTCTGCAGATAGAGCGCCACCTGGTACTCACACAGGCAGCGAGCATAATGGCGGCTGGGTGGATCATCTGTCTGGGGATGGGGATGCTGCCCCTGTTTGGCGTGAGCAGTTATGCCAAAGTCAGCATGTGCTTACCAATGGACATAGAGACCCCCCTGGCTCAGGCCTTCATCATAATCATCCTGCTCTTCAACGTGGGCGCCTTTGTTGTCGTGTGTGTTTGTTACGTGCTGATCTATCTGGCTGTGAAAAACCCAGGGTTCCCCAGAAGAAGCGCTGACACCAAGATTGCAAAGCGCATGGCTGTGCTCATCTTCACTGATTTCCTCTGCATGGCTCCCATCTCCTTCTTTGCCATCTCTGCTGCATTCAAGGTCCCCCTCATCACAGTCACTAACTCCAAGATCCTGCTGGTCCTCTTCTTCCCCATCAATTCTTGTGCCAATCCCTTCCTTTACGCTATCTTCACCAAAGCTTTTAGAAAGGATGCATATCAGCTCATGAGTGCCATGGGATGCTGTAAGAGCAAGGCCAGTGTTTATCGCATGAAGGCCTACTGCTGCGAAAATGCAATTAAGAGCAACCTGGAATCCAATAATAAAGACACAGGCACAGGAGGGCGGAGGGCTGTGGTGGCAGGGCAGAGCCATCACCTGAAAGAGGAGAGGGAGCTCACCTGAAATAAAAAGATTCAAAAGTCTTCTAATTGGACAATTGGTTAAGAGAAACTAAGGAAAAAACAACTCATCCTGGATTTGGAGGAAATTACTCTGACATGTTGACATTGATTTCATATTTCAATCTGCACTGTTGGAGATATTTGTATTAGAAAGTATAAGAAAATCTTATTGCCTTTTCCAAATCTGATATCAGTTCAACACACTAAAAAAAGACTTTTTTTGTTGACTGGTCAAGACAGGAAAGGTAAAACGAATAACACCGATGATCGCTCTGTTGTTTCAGTCCCACCTGTAGTTTCAAAATGTCTCTTATATATACAGAAGAAAGCTCTGGAAACAGCTACTAAATGGACCTTCATGGACCTTTGTTGTTTGTGTGTCAGCTATGAACTGTCATATCTCAGTATTTAATTGGATGAGCTAAATGAACAAGAAGTCTTTAAAATGCTGCAAAAAAAAAAAACTGAAATTTGATCACCACCAGTTCAGATCTACTGATTGTGTGATGCAGTGTTAAACTCTTGTGGTGAGACTGAGTGATCTGCTTCATCCTAGCTTCATCTCCAAAGTCCTCATCTGCAGTTGCAATGAGAATCAAACCACTGCTGTCAGTTTATCTCAATGTTATTAATGTATGTAAAATATAAATAATTTAAAATAATTTACTTTATTCTGAGTTTGGCTAAATGTGTTTGAAATTAAGAACATCTATAGCCATGGTTAGTATTTAAAGGTTATAGCCTAGTTGACCACGTGGTGGAGTAGTTGGGAGGACAATTTCTACACCACTAGAGTTTTTGTTGTTCTTTTAGCCTAAGGGTTTTTTGGGATTATGTAATTAAAAATAAAAGAGATCACCT
The DNA here is from genome assembly GCF_004916995.1 of Morone saxatilis. Taxonomy (NCBI): domain Eukaryota; kingdom Metazoa; phylum Chordata; class Actinopteri; family Moronidae; genus Morone; species Morone saxatilis. The sequence continues at coordinate 7,221,642 of NW_023339751.1, forward strand.
ACCGTGTCAGTCTATTTGTGTGTTGTTAGGCTACATACATGTTCTTAATGCCTAATATAAGATAAGAAGGTTATATGTATAAGGTTATCATTTTCTTTTCTCAAAAAAGAGAAGACGACGAACAGACATAATAAGAAAAAAAAAAATATAAACAGTTAAAACTGTTTTTTTTTAGTTCCAGCAGCTCTATTTATGTGTTGTTTTTCTGCTGTGTTTTGGTGGTTTTTAGTGTTTATGTGCATTTCCACTCTTTCTCTAGTCCCGCCTTCATGGGACCTAGTGTGACGTCGGAAAAAGTAAACTTTCTCTCTCTCTCTCTCTCTCTCTCTCTCTCTCTCTCTCTCCAGCTGAATCTGAATCTTGATCTCGGGTCAACAGCTCCTCAACACAAGCCGCGTTGAAGCCACTCCAGCGGGGGATGTTGCTCATTGTCGGTGCCGCTCAATCCGTTTAGAATAAAGAACGGGGACGTGTTTTTGTCAGGCTGTTGTCGCGGGACAGCAGAAAGACAACAGTGGACAGCTCAGACTTTTGGTCATGGCAATAAAGTCAACTCCATACTGGTTTGGACTTTTTCTCTGTGCAGCGACCATAGGCATTATTGTGGGGAGTCCGGTCAGCGGTGAGTTGTTTATTTTCCTTGGAGGTCTGTGTTTTGCCTCTTTAACGTTAACTTCATGTCCCTCAAAGTTGGAGATCTCAGGCTGAACTCGGTCTAGTGTACAGCCAGGGAGAGACTCTTTAACTCTGTATGAGAGACTGCAGCTGGAAGAGATTTAAATACTCATTTAAATAGCTTTATATCCGACCGCTGGAAAAGCTTTAAGGATTTCTGACTTACAGAAAGTCTTTAACACATCTTAAGTCCTGAATGTGTTTCATTGCACTGAATGTGTATCTTACTGAAGCTTCTTCTTAATTACAGTCATAAAAATGTGGCTGTGGGCTGGAATGGTGACAGTAGAAAACACATCAAAATAGGCTACCCATCTGGTAAAGAGCCATACTTCATGAAAACACTCAGTGGATAAACAGTTTTTAAGTTGTTTTTTTTTTAATGTTGTGGCATAATTGTACTATTCATGCCTTTTTAAAAATACAGAATATATGTATTTTCTCTCTTTTTTAACAATCAAAACTGATGATTTGTGAAACTGATTAATCAATTACAGAAAATTTTTGGCAGGTATTTTCATTTAATCTTTTTTTCAAATGCTAAGACTTGCTGTTTTCTTGCTGTTTTCTCTGTTTTATAACATTGTATCATTAAGTTTTGCGCTGTTGTATCTTGTATTTTTTCTACTTGTGTATTTCTTTTTTTTCTTATCTGCTGTGTTACACATGTGGAGCTACTGTAACAAGTGAATTCTATGAAGTCTATCTTATCTTATCTCAAGACGTCACTTTGGGCTCTGAATACATGTGATTTTTCAGTATTTTCTGACATTTTATAATGATTATAATGATTAATCGATTATTTGAAAAATCAATAGACAGACACATTTAATATGAAAATAAATGTGGCAGACTTGTGGTCTTTGATTGCTGCTTTATGGTGGTTTTATGAACATTTTGGATGGAAACATTTTCCTCATTCTGTCACACTTGATGTCAAATCTTCAACAAATCAAATCTTAATCTTTGAACTCCCAGGCAGAACGTTCAAAGCTCGACATGATTAAACGCGTTCTTTATTGCAAAGCAGAAACCATACTTTTCATTCTGTATCCTGCTGATGTTACATCAGTCAGTATAAGAGAGATCTAACGTCTCCCTCTGTAAACAGCTCAGCATTCTAGTCGCCGGTCCCACCATCTGACAAGGACCTCTGATCCTCTTGTGATAGTGGGCCGTGTTTCAAGGGTTTATCTGACCCCGGATCAGCTCAGACGACTTCACTTCAAGCCCACCGTAGGCACCATCCAGCTATCAGATGGCCATGAGGCTAAATTCAACTGCTCCATCGACATCCCCGACGCCAGGCAGGAGGCCACCATCGTCTGGGTGAAGGATGGCCAGGACCTGGCAGAAAACATACAGGTGTTGATCAACGAGCTCCAGACCTTCACAGACGGGGTCACGACTCTCCTCTCCACTGTCAGGTGTGTAAAACATGGTGGTGTTAACGTGTGTGTGACAGGCTGATTATGCAGACTGACAAGTGTCCTAATGTACTGTGTTACAGCATCAACCGTGTGCAGCGAGCGGATGCTGGGGAGTATCGCTGCAGACTGAGTATCAACAACAGAATGGTCGAGTCTCAGCCGATCATCATCGAGGTGGACGGTGAGTTTCAGCGTGATGAACTGGGTAGCGTTGGGTACTTCATGGGGCGTCCACATTGTTCATAACACATCTTTGATTGGTCTGTTACAGGTCTACCGACATTTATCCATCAGCCAGAGGACAGGAACGTAACAAGAAACGAACCTTTCACTCTGACATGTGAGGCGGTAGGACCTCCGGACCCCGTTCAGATCCGCTGGCTCCGTGATGGATTACCTGATAGTGACATTCACAACTCTCCCAGCAGCTACTCTGTGTCAGGTAAGACACTAACCACACAGTCCAGTTTTCTTCTCTCTTTCTCACATATACAGAGAATATTGTGTTTCACGGTGATATATAGCGATACTTTCTACTTATTCCCTCTTGTTGCCTGTTCCTCTTGAGTTGGTGCAATCGTGGAAGTGTAATTTCTTGCTGTTCCCCTCACACCAATGAATGGTCAGCATATGACTCAGCATAAGGCTGAATTACACCTTGAATCAGACAGAAAGAAGCTGAAGATGTGCGCTGTCATTAATCACACTAACATAAGGTTCATACTTTGTTCCTTTATCATTGTGAAATGTGTTATAGGAGCTTCAGAAGTAGTTAAGTACGACTTTCTATGTTTAATTTAAAAGTATTCCTTAAAAGTGCTTTTTGATCAAGCTCTATTTGTGGGTTTGTTTTTCCTGAATGACAAAAGTAAAGAGAGCTTTTTTTTACTTTTGGCTTGTATAAAAAGTTGTAAAAGTAGTTTACTAGAAGTAAGCTACATTTTATTAAACCAATTAAACTGTTTCACTTTAGTCAAGTTCCTCTTGTGATAGAATGTGGAAACAGTCATCAACAGAGATAAAAGGACACGTAGCTCTCTGATAATAGTTGGAGTGGGTCTCACTCAGCTAGCATCACTTTGTCTGTGGTTTCTATTCTGCCTCATCTCTGCTGCCTCAGCATCTGTACTCTGCTTACTGCAATGGGATTTATCACCATGGTCAGGGACACTAGGGGCCCCTGTACGTTAGAACGGCGGCCATTTATGCATGGTCAGTGCTTTTTGTAACACCGCTCTGCTAGCCGTATGCTGAAGCCATTGGACATGTGAGAAATAAGGCAACAGTGGAAATGCAGCGCTTGCTGTTAGCCTGATTAAAGTTTTTTTCAAGTTTTGCTGAGAATTAGATGAGAAGATTGATACCAATGTCCTGTCTGTAAGGCAAATATGTAGCTGAAGTCAGCAGCTGGCTAGCTTAGCTTAGCATAAAGACTGGGGGAACTGAGGTAACAACATTAAGGAACGAATTACCAGGTAACCAGGCCAGGAAGTTACTGGTCAAGGCTAAGAGATAGTGTGCCAGTGCATTGCGTTTGCTTTGTAAGAATTAAGCAAATAATGTGTTAATTAAAGCTATTTCCCCCTGTTTCCAGTCTTTACACTGAGATGAGCTAAGCTAACTGGCCACTAGGTGTAACTATCAAAATTGTTGCAGATTAATCAACTAATAACTCCAGCTCCAAATTAAAGTTCACATCAAAGTAAACTTGATTATTTTTCAAGAATATACTGAATATAAAAGTCAAAAGTCAAAACTAATCAGATCAGTTCAGGTTTAATGTTCATGTTCTACTCTTAAGATGGAATATTCTTGAAATTATATGTATATATACATATATAACATTATATTTGTAAAGACGAATTGTTGCTCAAATGTCTTTTCAACGTGGACTCTCCCTTTATGGCCTCAGCTGCCCTCTTCTTGAAAGCAAACATTTGTTATTAGAAGCATAACCTTCCTGCTCTGTATAGTCTAACCCTTCATTTTCAGCTTGCCGCAGGCTAAGAACTCCTGCAATAGCCAGTGAGTGGTGATACCGCCTGAAGCTGAGGGGTTAAAGGTTCAGAGCTGTGCTTTGGTCCGGCATGTGCAAGGGCCTGGGCAGTAAGGGGATGGGGGGCTGCATAGGGAGTCTGTTCGGGGGTTGGCTCTGGGGACAAAGACCTCATTCACAGGACGGCCCACTACCCAGCAGGGAGGGGCTGGACACAGAGGCTGGCAGGCTGCAGGCTAGCAGAGCTCTGTGCAGAACCAAATATTGGCACAACAGAACATAGCAAACCCACTCTTCTGCATACTCACTTCATCCATACTATGAGTCCTTTTCTCCCTAAGCTCATGATATTATGAGAGTGCTTTTTTTTAATGTAGAGTGGGAAATAGTTGCTGGTTTTATTGTTGGAAAGTCGATATATATTATTGCTTGAAATCAGGGTATTATACCTTGTTGATGGGGATTTATTTTGGTTACGGGAAGCTTTCTCATCCATATTTCTTTATTTAATCTGTCTCAGGACAGTAGTATAAGATCGGTTTATGGTGGGAAGGTGGACACAGGTTTGGAATTTCATCTTCAAAAACACACATAGTCCAAGAGTCCAAATATGGTGCACAGTACTAAAGAGCAAAATATTGTAGGCTTAGTTGTAACCTCATGGAGTAGTTTGGCTATATTTGCTGCCTGAATCTAAAAATGGAAAAATAACATCTCAGGCAGCCCAGTGCGCTGGAACGCTTCCCTCTATGATTTGATATGTTTCCATCTGAGTGGCTAACCCAACTATTTTTTCTATAGTGTTTTTGCTTTTTGTTTTGATTTACTTGCCAAGTACAGTGAAAGCAGAAATGCAATTGCTTGAACTTTATTCATTTCCTTTTTCCCCAAAAATATATGACTTAAAAATAATGTGTTTAATGACCCCTGAGCTTGAGACACTGTTAAATCTTTTGTGTATTTGACCATTGGTACCCTACTGTAGTTCTTTTGTGCAAAGGACCAATTTATGAAACCACCCCTGCAGCATAATCCACTTATCTGTTTTCATATATTAGCAAAGTATTTTGGAAACAGTCATTGTTTTACCACAGTACTGCTAAATACATGCAAATCATGTTGCTCAGACTGCCACACTCCTTAAAGCTCCATGTGGATGTTTACTAACTTGGCTTTTTTTTCCTGTTGTCCCTGTTCTCTTTGGTAAAACTATATAAGAATGACCAGTTTCATTTGGGACATTCAAACCTACTCATTGCCCTCTCTGCTCCAACCAGCTGTTTGCCATGCAGTTTGAAATGAGGTATGTGGTAATTACATTTGCACAGCTTGGCTGCAAATGTGAGGCACTCTTTACCCTGGTGCAGAGGAAGGCAAACTTATGAACTTGTGATATTCTGCAAAATGTAAACAAAACATCCCATGTTTGGTTCCAGTCATCTCTCACGGGCTGCTCTGTGATTAGCTTTGTGTAAAGGTTTCCGAGATAGAGACAGTGGAAAACAGAGCACAAAAGGGACATTATTTTGCAGCTGTCGCAGTCCTATTCTTACTGCGCAGATCTGTGGCAGTTGAAAGGCAGGAATTGTGCATCCAGGAAAAGAGACCCAGGAAAAGAGACCCAGAAAAAGGATTGTTACCACAGTACATCACACTGGAGAGGCTCAATTTGAGCTTACTACACGAGGCACTGCTGTGTGAACTTTTGAGGTATAATAAAGAAGTGAGTCATCCCCAAGTGGGTTGTTTTTGTATCAATTTCAGTCTCGTTTCTCTATTGAGGCTGACATGGCAAATGGCTGCAGATACACCTTTCACATAGAGAGAAATCAGTTTTTCCAAACATAGGACCCAATGAAAATGTGTGTACTGATTTTGTTTCCTAGTATTGAAGAAAAATAACTCCTGAGTTGAGGTCGATTTATCAAAATATTCAGTGCTATCTCAACCTTGAGGGTTGGTTGTTTTGATTTCATACAGCAATGAGAGTGCCACATTGTCCTCTCCAATGTGTCAATTGCAGGTGTGGACAAGTACACTCAGTTCAGCTGTGAGGCTCACAACAAGAAGGGTGTCACCACCTCCAGGGAAGCAGATATCAACATCAAAGGTAAAAGTAGGTCTTTTTCAGGGCTGTTAGACATTCCAAGGGGTTTTCATGCTCTGCAAGCTGACCATATACCTCCATGTTAGGGTTAAGGTTAGGGTTAATAAGAGTTTTTTATGGTGTTTTGCAGTGCTTCCCAGCCCTGTGTCTAATGTTACTGTGATGGAGAGGCAGTCCAATAAGTTGATGTTGAGCTGGAGCCCTGGACTTGATGGTTTCTCTCCTCTTACTAAATGCCACGTCAGGGTAAGCCCCACGTCTGCACATACAGTATACACAGTGATTGCTTAATGTCCTCAGATTGATCCTGACATCATTCTCTTTTCCCTCTAAGGTTAAAGAGGTTAGTCGGAGGAAAGGGGAGGTGACGACCACCCGGTTCATCAACGTCACAGTGCCGCCGTTCGAGAGTGAAGTCCCCGGGCTGCAGGCTATGACGTGGTACAACATGAGTGTTTCCTGCAGCAATGAGGTGGGAGCCTCTCCTGTCACCATGTGGATCCAGAGCAACACCACAGAGGGAGGTGTGTGATTACTTAAGGAACCATTGAACTGAATTTCATTGGCAGTTGGTGGATACACTAGCAGATTTTGGGCACAATTTCAGCAGATACAAGGGGAAATGATACAGAATCTAATCCATTCTAGCACATTCGCATGTTTCTGTAGTTGCCTTAAATGCCACTTTGTGTACAGAGAGGAACCTTTGTGTTATGTTCTTGCCCCCCTTTCATCATAGCAGATTCCTGTTTAGGTTTCAGGAACATAGCACTATGTAATTAGCCTGCTACTTTTCCATCCAAAATGTGCTTAATGTAAGCCTCCTTGCAGTAGCAGCATGTAATAATTGGAAGGTTACACAATCACCTGCTCTGCCCACTTTCAAGTCCCCTTCAGAAAATTGTTGTATCCTCTAAATCTCATTTGTTTTCCTGAAGGGTCAAATAGGAAATAGGAGGGGTCTGTTGAGAAAACAAGTTCTTACTGGGTGGAGCTGCTTTCAATTTCCTTCCTAAAGCCACCGCAGGGGATATTTTAGTTGAAATATGTGATATACTGGGCCAGGAAGTGACCACATACCAAACTGTAATCAAAGATTTCAATAGAGGGGCAGTCTTAGTTTCTCTTTTCCATTTGTATTTTATAGGTTTGGCATGCTGTATGAAGTCTCTTGATTTAGATACCACTCATGTTGATGTTTTAATCCCTCTGTTTCCCATTTCTTGTCACATCCTCAGTGCCATCCGTTTATCCCCGAAATGTCAGCGTAGAGCTGAACGACTCAAGGCTGGTGATCACTTGGAAACCTCCTCCACATGATAAGATAAATGGCATTCTGCGTGGTTATGATGTCATTGTCAAACATGGTACACGTGAACAAGTGGAAACGGTGAGCTTGTCGGCAACACGCTAGTTAAAGATTTTGCCTTTTGCTTTTATTGTTGTCCTTTTTGTAAATAATCTTTTATTTAGTTTTTCCTTGTTTAGGTAGCAGTAGTGATACATTTTAGAAAAAAAGAGAAACACATAAAAACACAATTAATTAATAGCAACTTGATGTTATTGCGATAGGTAGTAGGTAATCACTTTTACATTTCCCCATATTTTTATAATAACAATAGATATACATATACACATACATCATTTTTTCTTTTTTTTTGATAGAGAGGTGAAGTATTTTTGACTTTCTTTTTTACCAACAATGACTTATGTATGACAAATATGAAAAGAATTAGTGTTGCATATTGGGAATATGTGATCCTCCCTCCTACTAGAGGTCAGCTTCCCCATTGTCAGTGAACAACAACTTTTCCATTCCTCTTGTGAATCAACAAGGCAGGGAAAGTTATTTAATTTTAGATACATGCCTTAAGATAAGAAATAACACAGTCTATTTGAATATCAACCTTGATGTATCAACCTAAATCAAATCTCCGGTGCATTATTCCATGATGCTGTTTGTAGTTTATTATACTCCTGTTACTGCATTAGTGCTCCCTAGTACAATAGTGTGTTTCCCGTCCTTCTCGTCTGTGTCATAGTTAAAGGAAGCTGATGGTGTGAAAACTGGTAATCAATGTTTTTCTTTGTGATGACTCAGGGCCACATGCTGAACAGAGTAAATGGAATATGAATACAACGGGATGTGTACCATAGGCCCAAATATTCGTATGTGTTGGTTAGTAAGTTGGTGATGTCATTATACACAAAGGCTTTGTAATAGTAGCAGTGACTGGAAGTGTGCGCTAAGGCAACTTGTTTAATCCTCCGACTCACCTGTTTCTTGGAACTGCTTTCTAGTTAAATAGATAGTGAAAATAAACCAATTATATTTAAATCAGAAGAATAATTTGTTACTACTACTTTTTCAAAGGTCTGTGTGTTTGATGGTAGACGTCGTGGTGCCGTCATTGTCTTTCATATCTGACGTTGATTCCCACATTTTTTGAGCATTTGCTATTTGACCACATGTTGCCCTCTGTTTGGAGCCACAGACATAATAGACTATTAATCATGGGTTCAGCACTCCCAGTCCAAGTGTCAGCACATTGGTAAAGCAGAGGAACCCCAGATGCTACGGTGTGGTGTTGTGAAACACAGGGCTATGTCTGTCACATGTTCCCACCCATTGTAGCACATGAGTTTATTTAGAAAGTCAGTCTCCTTCCCTTTTCCTTAGAGAGTTTCATTATATAGAATAATCCCCGGTATACAGGTCACCGGGATTTTCCAAAAAAAGGTTTCATTATTGTAAGTGACTACATGAAAACAGCTTTACGGGACTTTTTAATTGCATTTCTTGTTTCCTATAGTGTATGAAGTAGAACTGAGAAAAAAGGAGAAGGAGGCACAGAGAGAGATAGGATGACATACCAAAGTTGTTGAGCTGGCTTTGAGATGTTGCACAAATGCACAAGATGTTCCTTAGCATGCTGTTCAACCGGAATGCTCTCAAAATATTATCTCTGTTCACAGGCTTGAAAATGTGCTTTTCTTTCAGTTAAATGACTTACCTCAATTTACCATTAAAACTCTGTTTAGCCTGTAACCTATATTCTTTTAACAGGTTGAAGTTCTTATCTCCACAGAAATAATGATTAACCTTAAAATGTGTTTTTAAGAGAAATCTAATTATGACACTAGAGTAAATCATCTCTGTTTTTGTGTGTTATAACAGATCCACAGTAACAGCACTATGGCCATTGTAGCTGTGCAGGAATTCAACTCAACCTACGTTGTGCAGGTGGCTGCGTGCACACAAGCAGGGAGCGGCATGGTCAGCCCACCATACAGCCTGTTTGTGCCAGAGGACAGTAAGCTGCTTTATTGATTTATCTCATCATCTCATCATCTGGTTATAATTTGGCCAGCATATTTCAGCTGACGTTTTATATCATACTAGAATAACATTACTGCCCTATGAAGAAATACCGAACCTATTAAGGCTTTATTCATATTTATATTGTTTTTAGCTCTGGCTCTAATTAATTAGTCACCTACTTTGACCAACGTTGAAATCACTATTGGAGGGATTTTCATGAAATTTGGTACACACATTCCCCAGAGAATGAATTGTGAACTTTGATTACCTGACCTTTCATTTAGTGCCATGAGGTCACAATTTCAGTGTGTCACTAGTACTTTGGTTTATAACCAAATACCAGAAGGACTATAGGCATTCCCTGCAGCATCAGCTGTACTTTGTGTTTAGTGCTAATCAACAAAGGTTTACATGATATGACACTAAACTAAGATGGAGTACACGAAAAACATTCAACTATTTGCATTGTGAGCATGTTAACAAGCTGATGTAAGCATTTATCTCAAAGCTACACTGTGTGCAGCCTCACAGAGTAGCTAGCATGGCTGTAGACTTCAAGTTTTAAGTTTAGTTTTAGGCAGGGTTATCTTGGGCATTTTTAAAAGACAGTTATTTTCATGATGGGGATAACTTAAACACCTTGATTAACAGAACATTTATTAAATTGACTAGTAATAAACACTTATGGAAGAATAACATCACACTGAAAAAGCTTATCTATGAACATGTTGATATAATCTTAATTTTGGGGAATAATAATACTTAATATAATACATGGGGTGACATAACATTGCTACAATGCTGAGATGTATCATTGGATTTGGCAATATAATTCAGATAACTAAGCCTGAATATTGGATTTTGGATGTCCCATGTGCTGAATGTTGTTTTTTTCTAAAGTTTTTATCATGCTTTCTTCTTCCTATCTCAGAATCAGTCGTGTCCCCATCATCCAGCCCCGACACCGGAGTCCCAGACTCTGTCTATGCTGTGCTGGGCGTGGTGTGTGGCTTCTGTCTACTGCTGCTTATTCTCTGGGGGGCTATCTGTGTACACAACAGGACTTCTGACTCCTGGTTTGGGTATGCTGACAATCTTTCACCATCTGTGCAAACACAGTGTTGATATTATTACCAACCTTGCTTTAAGTTTCATTGTCTTATCTTTGAAGTCGCTACCGATTACTGTATTTGTGACCCATTTATCTGCGTACTTTGATTTAAAACATAAGAGATATTGATTTTGTAGTTCATTTTGTATTGGCAACTGGGGGTATTGAGTAAGAACTTGTAGAAGAACTTGAACACTGAACTGAACACTTCCGGACTCCTTTAATGAACTGTTTTTGCTTCCTCTTAATCACCATTGTCTGCACCTGAGGTCAGGAATAACAGTGCTGCTGGAGAAATTGACAACAACCAGCTGTCTGTTCTCTGGAATTCATTATTATGAAGTCTATGACTCAGTTTTGCCACTTAGGATATGGATAGGAATGTGTCACAGGCCACGGCTCAGATAGGAAAAACGTATCTGACAACTCAGAGGGCTTCCTTCCTTCTCTCTGCGTGTAGAATTCCGAAGCTGTTCAGCATTCCCAGTTTTTTCTTTTTCCCTGTCTCCCCCTGCAGGCGGTTCTTTGGAGGTGAAGAAAAGCTGCAGCCTGTTGTACAGTACAAACCTCAGAGATCCTACAATCGATCAGCCATAGAAATCACACGTATGTTCTTGAATATTACTGTGGGAACAGTGAACACGCATGTAGAGATTTATGTTGTCCTGCTAAAGGCCGTACACAATAAGATTGAGTGTGTTCTGTCTGCAGTTGCCAACCTTGGTGTTAGCAATGAACTCCAGGCCAAACTTCAGGACGTAATGGTCATGAGGACCTTGCTCTCCATTGGGAAGATTCTTGGAGAGGGTGAGTGAGCAGTTTCATTTTGGGAAATGTGTAAGCACAGGAAACATAACTATATCTAGAATAATACAGATAACACTATAGTACACTAAGTAACACTAAGTATTTATGATTTGGTTTTCTTTAATCAGGTGAATTTGGCTCCGTGATGGAGGGACATTTAAGACAACTAGACGGAACATCAGAAAAGGTTGCTGTGAAGACGATGAAACGTGAGCTTTCTATAACTAAAAGACATATTGTGATTATCTGTAAACCATGAAACAAGTAGACACTTTCCTCTCTTTCTTCCAACAGTCGATAGCTTCTCTCAAAGGGAGATTGAAGAGTTCCTGAATGAGGCAGCCTGCATGAAAGATTTCAACCATCCTAATGTCATCAAACTGCTCGGTAGGAGTGATGTAATACGAAGAAGAATACCACTTCTCTGTTCCCTGGTCCATTTTCGTTTTGACATCCTTACATTATTTGTGTGTATTGACTTGTGTTCTTTAGGAGTGTGCTTGGAGGGAGGCTCAGGACATTCTCCCAAGCCCATGGTCATCCTGCCATTCATGAAGTATGGAGATCTACACAGCTTCCTGCTGCGCTCACGCCTGGGAGAGAGTCCACTGGTAAATAAAAATACATATATTACATAATAAATTATTATTAGACTAAACAATATAAACTTATAATTGTTATGATGTTTTGTGCTTTTTTTATACAGTTCTTGCCCACTCAGACACTCCTGAAGTTCATGGTTGACATTGCTTTGGGTATGGAGTATCTCAGTGGGCGTAACTTTCTGCATCGTGACCTGGCGGCTCGCAACTGCATGTAGGTTGCATGTGCCTTTTTTGTAGTCACTTTTAGATTTTAGGGAGGTTTGTCGGATTTGCTTTTAGTGTTGTTGTTTTTCTTTTTGTCTTACAGGTTGCGTAATGATATGACAGTGTGTGTAGCAGACTTTGGGTTATCAAAGAAGATCTACAGTGGAGATTATTACAGGCAGGGCAGAATAGCCAAAATGCCTGTGAAATGGATTGCAGTAGAGAGTCTGGCAGACAGAGTTTTTACTGTAAAGAGTGATGTGGTAAGTATTTCCATCTGCTCTGCTCTTTTCTGTACTTCTGTACAGTTTTAGTTTTTCTTTCAAATATGTGAATGTGTCAGATAGAGTACACTGCGTCTCTTCCAGAAACAGCAGTCACCTCTATATACTGTACTGTCACTAAAAGAAGAAGTGACCCATCTTTCACTCAATACTGCCTGCTGTAATTTCAAAACCATTTGTCTGAGATCTACACAGAGTCAGCTGAATTTACACAGCACTAATTACTCAGCCTTCCTCTTAAATGTGCAGTAAAGGTCTTTCTCACATCAATTATAAGTGTGGTAATTCTTGAAATCTTTTTTTTCATTTTTCCCTGCTTTTGCAATTTTAGGACTTCCAAAATCCAATTTTTGTGTTGCTGGCAAAAAGGCAAAATCCATTCAGTCAAATGAGGAAAAGATGTTTATTTTCTTATAGTGTAACATAAAAACTGGAAACTAAATCTGGAATAAAAAGAGAGACTGAATACATTCACAATTCACACAATTTTGTAGTGGACTACACATAAAAATGCAGATGATCCTTTTCAAATTATTTTAGCACGCTTTCATGTCAGCTCATTTTAAGGGTAAGGGTTAATCTAGGAAAGTAATAGTATTACTGTGTGCACTATATCATCATCTGAAGTCAGTATTCTGTGTCCTGCAGTGGGCATTTGGCGTTACCATGTGGGAGATTGCTACACGAGGAATGACGCCGTACCCCGGCATCCAGAACCATGAAATATATGACTACCTTCTTGAAGGACACAGACTGAAGCAGCCAACAGACTGTTTGGATGAGCTGTGAGTGTTGTCTCTTCTTGACACAAATGTTGAATTTGTGTTTAATAGTTAAGATGGACTAAATCCTGAAATTCTTTGTGGTTAAAATGCTATCACGTATCATGTATTGGACCTTCCACTATATGACCCCCTGATATGTAGTCCTCCCTTTTTAAGCCTGTGTTGCTGCAACAATCTGCAAACCACAAGCTGAACTTGAGCACACAGAAATTGTTTTGCACTTGTTTAGTGTACAGTATATACTTTTTTCAGTTCCCCTTCTTTTGGCTTACATCCAGTCCAAAAAGCGACATTATTCCCAAAAAACCCCCCTATAACCACAGACATGCAGTGAAAGTAGAAACTGAATATACAACTTTCAAGCTGATATTTGACTGGAATTAATGTCTCCAGTTGTGTTAGCTGCATCCAAAAACAAGGCTCTAATTGATATTAACATGTTATTATATGAGTTATTTACTTTATTTTCTTGCATCTAGGTATGAGATCATGTACAGCTGCTGGAGGGCCGACCCGCTTGACCGACCCTGCTTTCTCCAACTGCGAGAAATGTTGGAAAAGCTCACAGAAAAGCTTCCAGAGTCTTTCAGCAGGGACGATATCATCTATATTAACACCAGCTTTCCTGAAGAGGACCCAGATGGAGACACACTTCCTCCAGAACGTCCTTTGTTCAACTCGTCACCTTCCTGCAGCCACCAGGCAGCGGAAAATTCAGTAGTTACTGCGGACATTCATGGGAGCCTGGAGGATGAGGACGAAGAGGGCGATGATCGTTACGTGGTAGTGATCTCCTCTGATCCCTCCCTGAGATCTTCTGCAGTGGACACTCCTCTTTTGTCAAGTGATGCTTTAAGGCAAGAGAATGGAGACATGGTTACTGATGTGACAGCAACGGATCACAATTCGAGTGACACTTCTTTCCTGCTGTAAAGATCGGTACCCAACAGATCCAAACTGTAGTAAAACATTCCCCTTGGTTCATGAGTACTAATCGTTATGCCTCACTGCACTGGGAGCACCTTGACATTTCCTGATGTGGACTTGCATTGTAGCATTGTTATATGAGCAGTTTATGCTTCACCAGCCTACATGTCAGTGTTTGTCTATGTGTGTCAACGTAAAACATGTTCTTGCACATGTTCCATAAGCTTAAGATACACAGAACTGTGAAATTGTTTACTGTATGAATTGAATTTTATGTTGCGATGTAAATATAGAAATGTACAGAACATTTATAAAGTGATCTTATATACTGTAAAAATACCCGATTTCTTGAAGACTTCATTAAAGTGAGATACATTTTGCCAAGCTTCACTGATTCGCTCACTTTAGTGACAGCGTTTATACTGTCATGTAAATCAGAATTATCATTATAAAAGCAAATAGTAGTAGCTACAACAATGGCAACATATGTTATTAAAATAACTAGTCCTGAGATAACTTCTGTTATGAATTGGCACTATACAAATAAAATTGAATTGAGTTGAACTAGTATAAAGTAATTATAAAATCACAGGCAAAAAATACTCATTCTAAAAAAGTATGTTTAAGCATTGATGCAGTCCAGTGTTGGAAGTAGTACTCAGATTAGTTACTTAAGTAAAAGTACCACCAATAATGTAGAAATACTTGATTACAAGTAAAAGTTCTGCATCCAAAATTCAGCTTAAGTAAAAGTACATGAGTCCTGTGATATTATTATATGACTCATGTCACCAGGGCTTTACCTCTAAATTCATTAAATTATAGTATATGTTATACTCTACATGGTTAGTGCAAGTGGAGATACTGAAAAATATAATGTCTTTTATTGCTGCAACAAAGGTGCTTTATTGGAATCAGATTTGAGAATAACTACACAATGAATCTACATGCACAGGTATGTAACGTACTGCATGTACAGGTATGGGACATATTGCTTAAGTATGTACTGTGGGTAGTATATGAGTGGACATATACTGTTATTTTATGGAGTCAAAAGCACCATATCCCACTGACATTTAGTGGAGGAAAACTGTCACAAAAGGGAACATTTAGATAAACACCAGTAGCTTAAAAACGTTGTTTATGTGCAACCTTTAGTTGTGATTATGTGAATGTGCAATTAAAACCCCACTTTCAGGTGGGATTTAAATAAGGTTTTGTGATGAAACAATATCTGACTAAACCTGAGGGTCTAGGAGGTATAACCGCATTAGACTTATTATTATTATTATTATTTTGTACTGAAAAGCAGTCAGCCCCCATCCCGGGACAGGTGTTACAGCACAGGTAACATCACACGTCACTCCAGCTGTTGCGTTCAGGGCGCCTCCTACAGGGGAGCTCTCAAAAGCCCACAACGAACATGGCTGCTGCAGTCAGGATGAGGACGTGGAGCTGTCCGACCACAGGAGTTTTCTATCCATGGGCAGTCGTTTTTGTAGTTTTACTTAGCACCATAAACGCGGTCGTCGCAGCGCCAGAGAGAGGGCTTTGGAAAATCACAGTCGTAAATGTGAGTATCTTCCAGGAAAATAGGATAACAGCGGCAGCTAACGTTAGCCACATTAGCCTTGTTATGTCCCCTCGCTATCAGCTGTGAGTGTAGACACAAGACGTGTGAAACCGGCATTAATCGTGTGGCGTTAACCACCCTTGACTGCGGCTTGCTGCCCTTAATGGGTTCAGATAAAGAGTCCCTACCGAAAGAGCAGAGTATGTCGTTAGCTCATTAGCAGGTAGCCTTGTAGAGGCTGGTGTGCACTTCAAGGTTAGCTGTCGGCTAACTCGCTGGCTCCAGGTTAGACTGCTGTCCTAAGAGTATATATCTGTCGTTAACCCTAAGAGACCACCTCTTGAGCATCACTTGACATCCACATCCCAGTTTGAACTGTGTTTTCAGGTTTCTGTG
Source organism: Morone saxatilis (assembly GCF_004916995.1). Taxonomy (NCBI): domain Eukaryota; kingdom Metazoa; phylum Chordata; class Actinopteri; family Moronidae; genus Morone; species Morone saxatilis. The sequence continues at coordinate 7,237,864 of NW_023339751.1, forward strand.
CTTACTCCCAACACCTTATTGCTGTGGTGTGCATGAAAACACACCCAGAAAGTTGATTTACAGTCAAAGAGGAGCCCCTGTTCTTGTTTGGTCACTTCCCAGACTTGCTCCAGGGAGAACTAGAAAGCCTTGATCAATAATTTAAGTATTGAGAAGTTTCAGGTTCCCTCTGTGGTTGTCTCTGTATCTAGTTGCAGTATTATGTGTGCTGAGAGGCAACCTGGAGAGGTCACAGAACTCATACAGACACATTTATACCTGAGGATAATATTAATGTCTATGAGGTCTGTTTCCCTCTTGGCAATCACAGAAAGGGTCCAGCCTGATTAGCTTTGAACCCAGTGATAACCACTGAACCCCCATCTTTACCAACTAATTATATAATGATAAATGAGACAGTGTTTTCACTCTTGTTAATACACGTTATTTACTATTCCGCAGACCTCAAGACCACTGCTGTTAAAGAAATCAATGTACAAAGACACTGACATCGAAATGAAAGGTAAGACATGGGAAAGTGCTCATGATGTATCACAAAAATTGTGATTTTCCCCCTCATCATCCCTTGTGTCTTCTTTTAGTTGTGTCCCCTGGCTGTCCTGAGGAGGTTACATTCACTATTCACTGGTATTTAAAATACTACCCCTGTCACAATGAATTCAACAATGTCGAAGTAAGTACGGAGTCTTAACATCATACAGTTGATCTGTCTGGATTTGATCGTCTATGAATGCTGAATTGTGATTGTCGTTGTCTGTAGGAGATGTATGAGAAAACGGCCTTGAGTCGTGGAGGGAGCCTGGATCCAAATCCCCTTGGACAAGGAGAGTACATCGAACACCAACACAGTCCCATACCATGTAACAGTGGAGTGCACTCTTTTCCAATTCTCAAAGTAGGTTTGTTACATTACTCTCCGCAGCATAGTGGCGCACTGGTTATCTCTCCACATTAGTAACTGGTTGTGTTTTTCAGAAAGCCAAGGCAGACCCACAACCAGTCAGTCCGCCTGTTGAAGGGGAAGTGCCAGTAAGAAAACATAAATGCTCTTTGATCTTAATAGAATAGTGTTGCAAAGATTTAAGTCTCCCAGAAACATAATCTAAAAGTATTAAGCGTCAAAAAGCGATAAACACTGCATTACTTTTGTGATACTGCAGGATGAAAGTGACACCAAAGGGATAATGGAGGAGTACGACAACAGCAGTTTACATATCAGAGACAATGTCATAGCCACCACGTGGAAGGACGGACCTTACTTGCTGGTTGTTAAGATTGTGTCTAGTAAACAGGATGCCAACTGGAATTTAACGGGTGAGATTTTCTAAACGCGTAATTACATTATGAGCATAACTAATATACTGTGTGACTGGCATGCGGGACCATGATCACCCTGTATTATTTTTACTCTAGTGTGGATTGATTCAAATGTCTGCCAGAATGGTGCTTTAATATGCAGAAGTAACTTCCTTAATCACAAGCTGGCTCATAAGTTGTTGTGCAGCCGACGCTGATGTGTCAGCTTTCGAAACCACCGGAAACAACACTTGGGGTTGGGTAACGTGCTGCATTTCTCTTAATAACTGTATTTTGTTTTCTTGTAGTTAATGTGGTGATGAAAGGCAGCCATGGTTACATTTCTATCACAGAATGGCCTCTCATGATTGTAAGTATTTTACTTGTTAGAAATGTTAATTACCTATTTGTAAAATAAGTGGTTTATGCTTTAAAGGGTTAGTTGACCTAAAACACAATTATACAGTTGTAGCTCTGGTAAGCCTAGTACAGTCTGACTACATTCGTAAAGACGTGGTTTCTTATGAAAAAAAACACATTTCCTGTTGTGAAGAATTAAATGTAGACATTATCAACCTTTAAAAACAAATACCTTTTGAGCTTCACTTTATTGACCTGAGCAAACCACGCTGAACCTGAATGAGTAGTCAGTACTCTGTAGAGAAGAAAAACAAGCTGTTTTTGGATGAACTGTCTGATTTTTCTGGAATTTGGTCTCCAGCTAATGAAGAACAACTGTTCCCATATGTGTTTATACGCTAATCCCTCACTGTCGGTTTGTAGTTCTACATGGTGATGTGCATAGTGTACATCCTGTACGCCCTGCTGTGGTTTATCTGGGCAGCGTGCTACTGGAAGGATCTGCTGCGGATCCAATTCTGGATAGCAGGGGTCATATTCCTCGGGATGGTGGAGAAGGCCGTCTTCTGTGCCGAATATGAAAACACCAACACGTTCGGCTCTGCTTGTGAGTGTCTACAGATCGTCACAAAATACCCTTTTCCCTTTTTCACGTGAGATAGCGAGGTGTTTGGTTTTGAAAGGTTATTGTTTTCCTGTTGCTGTTTCCTTTAGCTCCAGGCTTGTTGGTCTTCGCCGAGCTGGTCTCTGCCCTCAAGAGAACTTTGGCTCGATTGCTCGTCATCATCGTCAGCCTCGGTTATGGCATTGTAAAGTATGTCAACATATCTGTACACAAAGCTACTTGTATGAAAAACCCCTAAATTATTATACAAACAGAATTAGTCAGCCAACGTTTAACTTTCTGCGTGCCTCTTTGGTTTTAGGCCTCGACTGGGGACCGTAATGCACAGAGTTGTGGGGCTCGGCATCCTCTACTTTGCCTTCGCGAGCATTGAAGGTGTCCTGAGGATTACTGGGGTGAGTTGTGTTCTCTGATGATTTAGTGGAGGTCAGTCTATACAAACAGCAACAATAACAATAACATTTAAATTCAAAGATATTAACAACAATTTGAATCAGAGGAAAGCAAACAAATCTTCAAATTTGAGAAGTTCAAAGCAGCTTTTTTTAGTTAGCTAATTCCAAACGACTTCATTAACTTTGTGATAATCATGAGTGGACTCATTTTTCTTCTTCTTTCACCAGTGCTTGATTGTTTACGACCTGATGTGAAAATAAGCAAGAATATTAGCAGTATTAAAGCTCTGGTTTGCTGTCAGATTGTGTTTTGAAGTACTGACATCACAATTTGTCTACTTTCTTGATTCGCTGGGGGTCCAAAAATCAAGGGTCGAGACAATGGCCCCGTTCTCATTACAGCAATTGTTCTGGCTGTGTTTGACTCCTGCGCCATCTGGTTCATATCCTTCCCGTGTACTCCTTAGAAAAACCAATAATCAATAGTTATTATACCATCATGTGACAATGTGGACATATTACATTAGATTATTCTTGCTTGGTTTGGATCATTTGGTATTTTCTTCTTTGCACTTTGGTGAATGGTTCTATATTTTACTGGCTATGCTGCCTTTTTTAAAATCTTTTATCCTGTCTTTGATTTTTTTTTTCCCCCACATCGCTCTCTTCCTTGTATCCTGTGGTCCTGCTCTATCCTCCCTTCTAGGCGAAAGACTCTGATTTGGCCCTGCTGGCCAGCATTCCCCTGGCTCTGCTTGACTCCTCTCTATGCTGGTGGATATCCTTTTGTGCACCTACAACCTTTCCCTGTGTGGTTCCCCTCTGCCCCTCACCTCCTTCACATGAGTCCAAATTAGACCAGGAGGTTTATCTGCCACTTATTCCGCTCCCAGATAATTAGCAGTAAAAGAGCAGTTGGCAGAGACACATGATGCACCTCAGATGCATCATGTGTCTCCACAGAAATGGCTCTGTATCAATCATTCATTTTCTTCTGAAATTCAACTCCTTTTATTCTGGTTGATGGTTTAACTGCATCGTCACCGCTTCTTTTCTTGCACACTCCATGACATTTTACTCTGTTTCCATTAATGAAAAGTCCTGGTCTGAACTAGCAGAAGTTGATTGATTTGCATGCCCACCCACCATCTTTAATTGGAGGGGGGTGGTCCTGTTTCAACACTAATAAATATGGGTGTCAGTAGGATGGACGATGTGGATAAAATGCTCTGTTGCAATATATTTAACGGTCCAGTGTATAATTTCTGAGGGTCTTCTAGCAGAAATGGAATATAATATTCATAGGTATGTTTTTATTAGTGTATAATCGCCTGAATATAAGAATTCAGTTACCTTAGGATGAGCCTGCATGTATCCTCAAATACAGACAGGATCGTTGTTCACTTAGTTGCAGTCTGCAACTTCATCACTAGATGCCACTAAATCCTACACACTGGTCCTTAGATTAATATTTTGATTGTCGATTAAAGAAGTTAAAAGTTGTTAAAGCGATAGTTCCCACTATTGACTGCAGTGTCTCGAGGAAAGAGTTGATTGTATAGACAGGTAGGTGTACCTATTAAGTTGGATTGTATAAAATCTTATTTATCATTGCAAAGAATTACTGCAAAACATAGATATAATCTACAGAATGACATGTAAAGGGTCCCATTAATTCATTTGTAATATGGTCTCTGTGTAATGTCTGCCACATGTTTACCTTGACTGCAACTAACATCTTTGTCAGCCTGGCACAAACCATCAAGACTCTAAAGCTGAGAAGAAACCCAGTCAAGTTGTCTCTGTACAGGCACTTTACAAACACACTAATATTTGCTGTTGCTGGTAAGTGGTACAACAACACATGCAAATATAATAGAATATACTACACTCTCTGCCAGTGCTCATGATTTATAATTATTTATGTTTTCATTAATATAAAAGTATCCCTTGGAAATAGTTGAGTTTCGAACCTTGCCTTTTCTCATTCAGCTTCCATCATTTTCATGGGTTGGATAGCAAAAAAGTTTCGGCTAGCAGATTGCCAATCTGTAAGTATGGTTTGGCATATTCATATTTCTAGTAGTGTTAAAAATAACAGGTATTAGGTTTACATTTTATCTGTCCTGTTTTTGTGTAAAAAGGATTGGATTGAGCTGTGGGTGGAAGATGCTTTCTGGAGGTTCCTGTTCTCGGCCATTCTGCTTGTCATAATGTTTTTATGGAGACCATCTGCAAACAACCAAAGGCAAGTACTCCATTAGACATAACACATTCCTTTTCCTTACTGGTGCTTTATTAATGAGTTACTTTAAATGTCCACAGGTATGCTTTCACACCTCTCATTGATGACTCTGACGATGAGGAGATTGAGGAGTTCGTCACCTCTACAAACATTGGTACAGGAACCATAATAGGAGCGTTACGTTTACCCAGAACACTGCAAACATTGAATGTATAATAATCTTGTGTTATTTACTTTTCTTCTTTCTTTCCTCTGTTTCTTTTCATATTTACAGCTGATGGCATAAAGTTGAGAACATCTAAAAGTGAGACGAATGGCACAGTGAAGCCTGCTGAAACAAACCCAGTAAGTAACACATCTGCACACTTTGAGTAGTTCTGTATTCAGTGTGGTTTATTAAAAACTAAGCATCTATAATAAGACTAGTTATCCAAGTTTAGAAAATGCAGCTGTACAAGTGTTACATATTTCAGCAGATGGCAGTATTTACTTTTTTCCGTCCTCTTTTTCTACTTGTCCAGGAGGATGACTTGAAGTGGGTGGAGGATAACATTCCTAGCTCTCTTACTGATGTGTAAGCATCCTATCAAATTTATATTTATTACTCCAGACTTTATATAAGGCATATGTGATTATAATTCTCTCTCTCTTCCTGTTTGTCACTGCAGAGCTCTACCAGTCCTGCTCGACTCAGATGAGGTATGAATGACTTTACTCAATGATACACAAACCAGGATTCACACACAGCATATTATATCTTTAACCAGAGACAGGTACTCTATATATATGTGGAGAAACAGTAAGAAAGAAATCCTTGATTGATCATTTTAAGTTGCTGGTTCAGTGGCAATATGAGCATGGTGAAGTTCTGAGGGATTTTAAGCTCATTGTTTGTTCAGACCTACATTGAAATCAACCACATATTAACTGACTGTTAGCTTAACCCCTCCCCCAAACTGGGAACAGTAATTAGGCACAGCACACTTTGGATTTCTTCACATGTGAAGTGGAATGCCTGCTGCTGCGATAGAGTAACTGCACACAGTCTTAACAATTTGCCTTGCCAACTAGTGGTGACAAAATGCTTTTCCCACAGCCTGTACAGCAGCAGTGTATCGTGGCTCTATAGTACTGCAGCTAGATAACTACAGCTGATAAAAGCTGTCAACTGTGATTTCAGCCGGCCAGAAATGAGAAGACTGCTTTTGTCTACGTCTCTCTGAAATTAAGGATCCATTGTTTAAAACGTTATTATTTTGGTACAGTAGTTATTGTTATCGTTGTGAACTGCATATGTGTATGTTTGTGTAATGTAAAGCTTGACAGGTGTAGCAACAGTAACTAAGGAGCTTCAGGCTCAGCTAGCTGTACATTGCAAGTTTTTGCTGAGAAAATGTAGTCTTGGCCTTTTAGCATTCATTGTTTAAACATGTTTGAGTGGTGAAGTTGCCACTGTTATCACTGTGAACTGCTGTGCAAGAAGGGAAAGCTAGCTAAACGGGTCATTGCGACCTCTACAGTCATGTAGTAGCATAATATCAGGCAACGGCATTGGTTTCCTTTCTGAAAGTAAAAAGTAAAAATTAAAACTTGATAGTCTGGACAAGAATGTATAGTTTATTTTTGAATATTATTTCCCAGGAAATCATGACAACCAGATATGAGATGTCAAAGCTGGAGTGAGGCAAAGAATTTCGCCATTGGCTGACATGGAGGAAGACCACAGCCGCTGTCCCTGACTCTGCAGTAGGGTTTTCTCCAGGATTTCCGGTCGGGTGGTGGTGGTGGTGGTGTGCCATTTAATTTTGCAGGGGATCTTCCAGTATGGTTGCTACTTCCAAGGGTGAAGCAGGCCGTAATTTAGGGTGACCTCTGCTCATCTCCTCATCTTAAGAGCAAAGGACTCGACCAGAGGAAAACTGTCTTTTCACTGACCAACTGGTTCACTATTTTCCTGATATAATCAGTTTTGAGCCTTTCTTTCCAAAGAGAATGTTTCATTTTATATTAAGTGCTGTATTTATTTCTGTTATGTTCATGTGAATTTATTTTATCGGAGAATTAAGAACAGTGGGCCTCATCCATGAACATACTCTTAAATATACTTTAAAAGACTAAAAGGGTCTTTTTCAGGGTATCTAGATATTATAAGGCTGGTTGTATTAAAATGCTTATTTATGATGGAAAAATATTTGAACAGCCCTTTTTTCCCAGTAATTAACACTAATAATGATTGATCATAGCTAGTTTTGCCACCAAGAGAGACATCATTTAATTTCAATGTGTTTATTAATTCATTTCAACCAGGATCTTTATGAAATTGTGAAGTTTGCAAAAGTTAAGGAATTCAGTAAAAAGTATGTATTTTTTATGTGACAGTGAATGTCTGAAGTAGCTTTTTTTGTTGCCTGCATATAAATCCGAGACAGGAAAACATTTAAGAATTCCAACACAATGATTTTAAGTAGAACATTTGCTCTTACGCACTTTGAAGATTGAAGCTACATGTAGTTCTTGTATGAGGCCTAATCTGTTGAGGTAATTGAGAACAATATGTATGAAGGTATCGTTTATGTCTCAGATTGAAACCACCCAGCATCCTCAGTATTGGTGAGTGAATGGGTGTGAGAGGGACAAAGCACAAACAAGTGATTTGTACATTTTGAATTTAAATGTAACTGGGTTCAGTCTTGTTGAATTGGGGTCGGCAGTCATGCTTTAAGTCTACTGTATGTGTGTGTGGGTGGGCTTCGTGTCCTCGGAAATAAGGAGCAATATACTGTATGTATGTTAATATGGAGTTCATTATTTATTTGTTTCAAGTGTACTTATAATTTGTTAAACCGTGTGTTCACCCAAGTTTACTCTAAATTGTGTTTACAATGTGTGCTTCCATATTTGTAATGAGTTGGACCCTAAACAATCTCACAATGTGTGAGGCAAACTGCAGTTTGTTTCTTATTTCTTCGCATTGTTTGCCTTCCTTGCTGATAAAATCATTGTGTTGGTTTCACAGACACATTAATAACATTCATGTTCTTTAAAGAAGTCTTAATGTTTATTTTTTGGTTGTTTTTGAAATTGGTTGCCCTGGTGTTTTTGTCAGTGTAGCTTTTGGAGTTGGGGCACTGTCTTCATGTGTGTTGTCTTGAGTCAGTGTAACAGCAGGACTTGTAATCTTGTCTGTCTAGGTCATCCCTTATTATGACACATTCGTTGTGTGGTTAGCACAAGCACAAGCTGATCACTTTGGTTTATAATGTCACTGTTCCTTTCTTTTGGGGTTGGAAACCTGGAATTACTGTGCTTATGATGGCAAGCTGTCCTGTTATATAAAACTGCAGACACCTGCAGTGGACCTCAATTATTTGTACAGATGGGTTTTGACTGATTCCTGTTATTTCATAATTCCACAGGTTGAGAGGTGTCTGGATATTATGACTCTTTTTTTTTTTTTTTTTTCATGGATGTCATGCAGAACCAGGATTGAACTTTTCATACCAGCAGTTTTATTCTCTCTTCCTTCTCAGGAAGTGTGTACACTCGGATTAAAAATGAATCGAATACTGGAGAAGGGTTACTTCCTGATCTATGATTTTCAGTATTGATTTGGTAATAAAAATACATACATTTGACTACGCTTCTGATTTTGTAATCAGTTCAAATCTGTTTCTTTTTAAGTCTGTTTTTCAAATACCAGATTCAAGAGGAAATAGAAGTAACTGTTGAATGAATGGACTATTGTGAGTAAAATTATGATGAATGATAATGAAATGCAGACTGAAATACTGAGGGGAGAGTTTGAATGAAGCCCAGTTGCTGAAAATATAAACCCAGAGTTTTCTTTCAAGCCATTAGCTTTTAATAGGCTTGTGACTAAAAGGACTGAAACAACATAAAATCCACAAAACAACTCAATGTACTTGCCATGACAACATTGCAAGTTGTTTTTTTGGAGACCAAACTGGTTAAATCTTTGAAAATGAACTTACATCAACAACTGAGCAACCTGCTACATAAATTTTCATTCATTTTTACTGCTGTTTTCATGTCAGGCCATCATATATGTTTTCTATGCAAGCTGAGAAGACAGCATCAAACTTAAGTGTCATTCTTATGGTCTGTAATGGCAGATCCTAGGTAATTTTTAAGCTTGAGACAAAAGCAAAGGGACCTTCATTCTCCTTTCCTATACTCTCACATATCTCTGGATTTCTTCCAAACATTTATCCCACATGAAAGATGATCTGTGGACGACCTCTCCCCCCTCCTCCTGGATAATAAAAGTAAAAGCTAAATTCCTCCACAATGCCTTTCATTCTGGACTAACCCACCAGCAACACACGTGCCTCTTTTCTGTTTTGATGGAGATCCAATGATAGATTTAAAGCGTCACCTCAAAATGACTTATGGTTTTGTGCTTGAATGGGTAAAGTTATTGCTTTAGGAGGATCCTGTATTTACTGGAATTTCAAGAATTTATGATGTGGAGATTGCTTCCTCCTTTTTGTCAAAAGGTACATGTTATTTTTGTAGGCGGCATGTGACTGGGAGCTATAGACCAACTACTGTTCAGTTTCCTGGGGTACTCAACTACAAAACACTTGTCTTGGAGGATAGTAATGCAAAGTATTGGTAAAGGGAACAAAGAACAGGGGTCATACCAACGCCAAACGTTTCAAAAACACACTAGAAGCTTAATTAAACTGGTATTTACTGCAGGCTACCATATACCATCTACTGTATGTGTGTTTCAGTTTTGTTCACCCCCATACTGTGCACTAAAGTCACCATGACCATCACCATGTTTCTGTGGCTCTGACATAAAACGAGTGTAAACCACACTCCGTGCTGGCTTTGACTCAAGGCCCTCTACTGTATATTTTTATCATTACTCTCCAGCAAATGGCTTGTGTTATGAAGCTCAGCGCTCTCAAATTGTCTCTGGCAATATCCTTCCGCCTCAGAATGGATGAAACATGTGAACATCAAACAGCCCGAGCGCAAGCCTGGGACAAAGGCTGCAATGTGAGTGCTCCTGGTATGGTTACCGAAGGAAATTACGCCTGCCATTAAGGCACGTTGTCATTTTCAGAGCAGTGTGTGCCGTTGGGGCATGTGTTTTGATTCTCGCCACCCACTCCTCCTCCTGGAAGCATGGAGCTCTTTTGGCCCCTTTTATTGCAATGTAAACCCCTGGATGGAGACGTGAAGGAAGTTAAGAGAACACATGTGGTGAACATTAGTCTCTTCTTTCTCTAACAAATAGACACACTGAGATATGTTTTTTAAAATGTTACTGTTCCTTGTATTAAAATCAAAGGGAAATACTGTGAAACTCTTTTTGTTTCCAAGCCATGTGGGAAATGTTGCTGTGACTTGTATTGTCTGTGAACTACTGCCCCAGGGGGTTATGTTATAAAACACACATTCTTTCTTCCTAACCTTTCTTCCATTCGGTCAGATAACTTTTTATAGCCATCCAGCCTTCATTTATCAGCTATGCGTTGGTTTGGATTTCGCTCATTAAAATTCACTCATAATGGATCCGGAATGAAAACAAGCAGTGCCACAAGGACATTTAATAGTACACTGCTCAGCATCAAGTGAGGTAGTTCTAACAAATACTGAAATGTTGGACTGACTTTATTTCAGTTATGTAGAGACAATTAAAATTCCAGATAAATTGTGTAGTGCATTGGCAAGCTTGCCAAATCATCTTTGATTTAGAATATAATGAGACTATTTCTGGGTAACATACAGATTGTGAGTAATAGAGAAAATATGCCCAGGTATAGTACTGCATCTACTGTTTAAAAAAAAAAAAAAAACTCATAAAACTCCCTTAGTATAATGAATGGTGCCTTAAACGATGGCAAGCTAGTACAAAAAACAAAACAAATATACAGTATATGATGGAAGATAAACATGTGGTGTACAGTATGTTACAATATAATAACCAGCAACAATATTTCCAATAAATTAGAGCCACAGGAGCACTAATGTCTTATAGGGATTTATCATCAATAAAGCAAGGGCAGTGCATCAGCCCCGGGGCCGGACCCTGAGCTACACAGACATGATCTATGATGGACATAATAACACAAACATAAAGCAACAGCAATGACAAACGCAGTTATCCATCCCTCCCAACCCATTCATTATGCTTTTGTTTAGCTAGTTTTCATGCATTCAAACACACTCAAACATCATCACTCAAAGCTCATACTGACACTATTTAAAGAAGTATCTATGATGTGTTTTTTGCCATATATTGTTATTCATAATGTAACTGTTAAATATTGGCTTGTCGCTCTCTCACTCTTTAGGTAATTTGGCCACTGAACAAATATTCACCTCAGCTACTGAGACAAATGAATTTCTGACAGGGGATGAAGAAACAGTATCAATAAACTCAATGCCCATTATACACTCTTCCTTGTTCCTCCTCCCCTCTCTGTCTCTAGTCTTCTCAGAAGTTGTAGGGTGAAACCAGAACGTGGACCCTGGCCACATGCTTGGCCTGAAAGGTGCGGTCGCTGTACTCGGACATGTCCACATCAACGCTGATCTCCTGTGGTCCGCGGAGCTGCTGGACCAGTATCAGCTCACCAGTCTGTCTGTCTGAACGCTGCATGACAAAGATGCCTCGGGAGTTTCCACCCACTATCCCGAAGCGAAGGCTGTCCGGCCCGGTGCGCCCTGGGGCGGCGGCTGTCGCCATGCGGAAAAGCGTGGCAGGAGTCTTCGGGTTGGAGGGCAGAGACAGGTAATGGAAGGACACAGTCTTAGGGGCCAGGTGGCAGGAGCGGCTGTCCATGGGGCAGGGGTTTCTCTCACACTGACTGCAGGACAGAAATGCAGCAAATTATTAAGCCGGGTGGCATTACAGGACAAAATGTGTGTTTAACAGTTTGTCACACAGAAAATGATTGCATCATTAATCTTTTCCTGTGGGAAAGTGTTCATAACAGTTTCTTTGTGACTAAAGAGAGCTGCCACACATACCTACATTCACTACATATGACGTCAAGTGCTGTGAAATCTTGGCTCATAGCAAGCTGTGAACTTTTTTCTATCTTACTTCCTTTCTCTCACAAAAACAAGAATGTACTAAAGTATATACATATTTTCATAGTACACTATTTTGCGGATTAGGGATACCTAACATTAATGTGCTTTTAACATTTGTACTAACAGGAAATGATACAGGACATATACTGACAGCAATCGACAGAAAGAAAGAGAACTATTATATTATTACTAATATATCCAAAGATATAATACATTTTTCACTTTAATTTTCTGAAGCTGCCTCATCATCTACAATTTGTTTTAATCTCTTGCAGCTGTGAGTAGCTATTTCCTTTAAGCACTGCATTGTAGGACATACCAAAAATGACGTACGTCTTCATTGTGAATGCTTAGCAATAGTATGTAGTATGAAATGGGGAAATTACTTCTGTCTTACTTGAGTCACTGCTTTCTCCCTTGTTACAAGTGTTTTCCCAAACATTTAACCATCCCCTTAGTTGGCAGTGGAACAGTATTTCACCACATTGATGGTTCAGTAGAAGCAGACAGAGCTTTGTTTCATGCTCTTAAATGAGGCAGCTTGCTGATGACTGGCAAACAAGGACATGGAAGTTGTAATGTCTCCAAACATTTGGCCAGGACACAGACTACACGGTTTTAAAGAAAAAAGCAACAGGCGTCATCTAGTGAAGTTCTGCTGAGCATGCATGTTCTTTGTCAGGAACAATTTGCTTCACTGTGATCCAGCTATAACCACAACGCTTATGTTTATTGTCATCATTTCTAGTGGTTTTGATAACAGTGTACTCATCTGGGAAACGGGTGAATCACTACGACAAAGTCTAATGCGAAAAAATAACGCAGACAATCAGACAGGTTTAGTCAGATTATTTAAAGCACTTAATTCGGATGTAAAACTGAAAGCAAGTGCACCCAAAATGTCTCTCACTGCACACAACTACAGGAAGTACAGCAGGTCAAAGTTAAATCAGTCTGGTCTGTCAGTAAACTGTGACTGTTTAAAACAGTTATGTAACGTTTTCGTCAGCAGACTTCGACTTACCTTGCAAAAACGTTTGGTTAACTTGCCCATTAGCGATAATGCTACGTTGCCAGCTCTCAGCAGTTACCATGGTGAGTTTAATGTTGTGTTTCCACCAATAGCAATGGTGGCCAAAACTACCAAAATAAGTCCCAAGTTGTATGAAACCTGAGTTTTTCTTAAAGTAGTTTAGCTGGAGAACTCTTGATGCTGTAACACCGTACTCAAGTGCACCTCTTCTTCATTCTTACTGCAGATACATGTATTTCGACCTGTTACTGCACATTCTGGTTCACTGAAATGGATTACTGGCACACCTGAACACAGCAGTCATCAATTTAATTACTGCTTTACTTGCTATTACAAGTCAAAATGTCCGCCAGGAGCCCATTAGTGTCTCACACTTGGGTCTGATTCAGTATGCAGATGGCCATTTGAAAGATATTGACAATTTCCTGCTGAAACGTGGAAGATGTGATCCTGGTTTATTTTTTCTACAGCTTTTAATTGACAATACAAATGACAAAGACGGGTCACATTGGGGTGTATCCACTTACAAGGGAGATGTCTTGACGTAGCTGATGTTGCCATGAGAACGGGGACACTCTGGGCTGACGCACTGAAAGCCTCCCCCCGTGTTGATACAAGTTGTCCCTCGGCTACAGTTGTGCTGCTGGCTTAAACACTCGTCCACATCTGGAAGACAAAACAGCGGAGGTATGTAAGAATGAGAAGCGGGAAGAGAGACTTGCCAGACTGACTCCCTGCTTCCTGGTTACCACAGTTTGAGCAGGGGGTGCTGTGCTGTGATTGTTTATTTGGTTTTTTAAGTTTAGTCTCCCACAAACGCCTCATGTCCTAAAGATCCCTTCTTCTGGGAAACGGTGAGGTCATTCATTCCACTGGCAAGCATCGTAAGCTTCAGGGGTGCAAATGAAAGTGGGCTGACAGACACCTCTGCAGAGACTAAAAGCTCCGCTGCTAAAGGCTCCTTGTCTTTCTGAATCACAGGTATTCCTCTCTGGAGCTGCATACCCTGCCAGATCTGTAGCCAGGGTCCTGTGAATGAGCCTTTGTCCTCTGCTCACGCTTGTCACTCACCCTCACAGCTCCGCCCATCTCGGAGCAACTTGTAGCCGCTGGGGCAAGAGCAGTGGTACGAGCCCGGGACATTCACACACTCGTGGACACACAGCTTCCCTCCTTGGTCCAGCCGATACACTTCACACTCATTTACGTCTGTCAAAAAAACAGAAAAAGAAAGGCCTCAAACATACATCACATGATCAGGCGATCTTTCTCTCAGGTTGTCGTCAGTATTTCGGTCCCTTAGTTTTGTCCATTGAGCATCATAAACATTAGGAGCAACTGCATGCAACCAATTACATCTTAAAAAGCAACTGAACTGTGACCTAAATGGATGCTAATCAGCTTGTGACCCCTCAAGAGGATTATTTTGTTTGTCACAGACTTGCTCCACATATTTGTGGGAATCTGTGGAAAACATTTGTAACCCTATTAATCACTAGAGGAGAAAAAGACTCAGGTATTCTTGAATATTTTCAGCAGTAAAGCCCCTATAACATCTGCGATTTATCCTGCTGAGATGTTGTTGAACAAGACGCCAGCTCGAGGGAACTGCTCTGTAGCTGACCTTGCTTCCCTGTGAGCAGGAGCAGCAAAGGGAGAAGTTTCCCCACAGGGATCAATTAAATAACACATAATTACAGCTCACCCTGACAGATACTGTTGTCAGAGGTGCCACTCATGTGAAAGCCTGCATCGCAGCTGCAGTGTTGAGCCCGGTTCACTTGGGCACAGCGAGGTCTCCGGCTGAATGCTGGATCATTCATAACACTCCACTCAGGTGGTGCTGCATCAAGGGAGAACATATGTAGTGAGACCTGTGCTACAATTTTACCTGAAGCTGAACACATTGTACACATGTACAGTTGTCGATCTTAGCCATGCAAATATAAACAATACAAAGACTCTTTCGTTCATTACTAGTACTGACCTGTCTGGGTTTGGTGCTGGCAGTGAGACCCACTCCAGTTCTGGGGGCAGGTGCATTTGTACTGGTTAACACCTTCCACACAGGTACCTCCATTTTGGCAGGGATTACTTGCACACTCACTTATATCTGTAGGTGTAGGAGAGAATAATTACTGTAGTCAACCTGTGGAGAAACTTATTCAGCAGTTTCCAGTTGTTTTTCATCCTACTGAGGCATACAGATTTTTTCCAGTCACATTAGAGGTTCTTCCTTCTGAGATACATACTTCTGAGATGAATATGAAAAGATACTACCGTGCTGTTTTGATGCTACCTTCAACACTGTTGTCACAGCTCGTTGCATAACCTCCAGCTTAGGGTGAAGGTTTCTTATATATATGCAGCTGTGTAGTGGTGAAAAGTTTATCCAAAGATATCTTAACAACCTTCTAGTGTGCTTCTGTCAACCTTGACAAAATAAAGAAGACTAGGTGCTTGATACAGGTCTTAGAATAAAATATATAGAACAATTCAAAACATAGTCAAAGAATGTCTATGGTCGGCTGAAATCCTCTGCAGCTCTATTCATCAAACAGCGTAATGGAAAGATGATGGTAAGATTAGGTCCTGTTGTGGAAAAAAAGGTGAAGGTTTGCTTGAGGTTTCACTGAAAAGATGAAGAGTGTGACACATATAGAAAAAAATGAAAGAACCTCTGTGAGCCTTTCCCGTCAACCATCCATCCAGCAAGTGTCCACCCAGTTTGATAACTGATACTTTAGAATGAGAAACTGGTACTGTCATTATGGGCACAGTATGTCGGCAGTGAGTCAGTCATGCCCTTTTATTTATTCTATTTGTGGAAAACTAGTACTTATCTTAATGAAATCTAATGTGGGCCATTATTAAAATGTAATTCAGTAAAAATCCATCTGCATCTTCAAAGTTAAAATTGTTGTTGTTAGTCTATACGGACATATACTATGTTTTACTCGTATCTTTTTAGCCTTTGTTCTTTTGAAGATTTGAAGGCTTTTCCTTTCAGCAAAACAAAAAGTTATAGATTACCTTGCTGCACACCTTTTCAATAAGTTCCCATAAGATAGTTCTCAGGTTTTCAGCAGTTCTACTCATGTTTTCATGCAAATATCTTTACAAGCATTTCTATGGCATCATTATTATTGCTGTTATCACCCCGTCATCATCAGCGTTATTACTATTAGTAATATTTTTACTTTTATAGTTGTTATTGTTACTGTCATTGTTACTATTGCATTTCTGTATCTGTCCTTCTCTCTCTATTAAATTAAAATGTACTAATATTTGATACATAAAAACTACTGTTTATAAAAACAGAAGGTGGCATGACACTGATTGGTGATCGACTCTAAAATGTGTTCCGCCAAATCGTACATCATGCCTTATGATCTGTTTTTCTAGGTGGCTCTGAGAGTTGTGCAGATGTTCAAATTATGAAGCAGCTTCTGCAGCGCTGGGGCCACGGTATACTGGATGACAACCAATCCCTTTAATGTTTATTTGACTTCCCCAGGGGCCACCACAGGGTCATAACATGAAAAGGCCCACTTCACTCTGCTAGATATTTTTAAACTCTTCGTAACTTTAAGGTTTTCACACTCCGTCAATACTGCTTTTTAAGCATGACTAAATTTAGACCTCTGACTCTGGGCTGAAACACATGAACAGGGATAATGCTGTGCAGAGTCCAGCCTTTGCATGTTGTTTTAACCATGAATGTCAATAAACGTATGCACATGTTCAACTGAGTGTGCCACTTGGAATTTTTGGATCAGTGCCACCAGCGCAAGCTGAAGGGGCTATCAATAGCATGCTTAGAATACTTCTGTGCTATCAGACCATGGTGTGGGTCTAATGTCTGGACCTAACCCCGTCCAGTGGGACTGCTGTCAAAGAACCAGGGAAACATGAGCAAGAGAGGGGGGGTTTATCTTACAGTAGCCCAACCACTGCTGCTCATGAGGAGTAGAAAGCTGGAGGGTAAGGCACCCCACAGTGGAATGCAGTACAGGTGTTTTTCTGTGTTCAGAGACATTTAATGCCATTTTAAAGAGGGCTTCATTCAGTATGCTGAGGAGCTCCAGCCACTCTGAAGAATGGCTCTTTTCTTTGCCTGTTATCTGTGTACGTGTGAGGAGCTCAGTTTGGCCTCTGGGGCTGCTGTCTCTTTCAGTCTGGCTTTCGGACACTGCTGAGCCTAGGTCGCCCTAAATGGGTGTGGGGATTTTTGGGGAACAGTGAATAATGCACAGACACAGCAGTCCTTCCACCAAATCATACATAGATGGTAGTGGATGTGTCTTTATGTGTGGAGAAAGTCATAGACAAGTTCCTAATCCAGTGATAAAAAAGGTACTGCAGCTGAAGTGACACACATGGTCAAAAATGAGGATTTGTGGCAGGTTAATAGGCCTGGAATTGCTGTATCTTGCTCAACAAACTAGAAACTCACCTTTACAGGTGGCACTGATGCCGGTCCAGGTGCCGTTGTCTTGACAAACACGCGTGGCAGAACCGACAAGATGGTAGCCCTGGGAACAAGTGAAATGGACCTCATGTCCAACAAAATACTTTGAGCCAAACTTGGTTCCATGAGCGGGAGCTTCCAGAGAGGGGCAGGTGGTGGGAGCTGTGGGAGAGAGAAAGAGAGCACGAGAGGAAGGCTGGTCACATGTGGAGTAAGCCTCCCGACATCCTCTGGCATTCTCTGCCTGGGGATATACACGTGTCACTGGGCAGTGCAGAGCCTTCATGCCTTTATGGGAAAGGACGGTTCGAATGCCTCATTTACAGTCAACCAGCACAGGACCTGCCATTTTTGCTTGCATATTATGTATTCAATTCAATTAATTAATAAATAATAATTAAATCAAATCTCCAGAATCATTAAGATCCCCCACATTTATACTGAGAAACAGAAGAATATGCAGAGTTAAAACAAATAAAATTAAATTGAAACATTCAAAGGATGACAATACTCTACACACTGAAGTTTTGAGATCATTGGCTTCAGTTTTCCAGGGGTAGTGAGAGTGTCAATCTTCAGAATATGTCGCTGATAACTCCATGAGTTTGGTGTACAAAAGCTAAAGACAGATTTTCCAAGTTCACAATAAAACCGCGGGACGTGAAGCATGAGACAGTCAGCAGAGCGAGTTTGATACGGTCCTGTGGTCCAGTTCAACATATATGTTATATAGGGTGGCAAATGTCAAATAAGGCATTTATGGAAAGATACATATTATTACGTCTCTGGATTACATTTTAAGCACTTATAAGAATTTTATGCTTCATGCAACAAGGAGGATTGTGAGAAAATGTTTCCTATTCTTTCAACCTCAAGTGAAAACCACTGTCAGTACACTGAAGATACTGTTTGATAAGTCAGTCTCACATGGTCAGACCTCCACCACGTTCAGCTCAGGCTTGTAGTGTAGTGTAATGACAGCCCATTGTGTCTTTTTCTCACCAATTTCTGTGAGCGTTCTGCGTTTGATGTCACAGGGGTATGTACGATAACTGTGTGTAATTAGTTTTTTGCATGTATTGTACAGTGTAGGCAAGCATATACTGTAGAGTTGGCTAATGCAGTACAATATTATTTGGATAATATTAGCTACATATATTTTAAATTATATCTGAATCAAAAATAAATTTGTTTTTTTATTTATAAGTGGACTGTTGGATCCATTTGAAGCAGGTGGTGCTGTAATTTCCCTTTTATCTTTCTATTTTCAGCCTTTATTGCTGTAAATGTAAAATATCAGCTTCTTCCCGTCTTGCCAAGTACTCTCCACAGAGTTATGGACTGCACTGGTCCGTCACTAACAAATTGGCCTCAGTGCCTGCTGCCAAACAACACAATTCCACAAATCCACTTCCCCTGTCAAGTACCCAGCTCTGTAACTGAGATGGCCTCGCGCTGCTGGATGAATATAAAATCCCATAATGGAAGAAGCCACATCTGGCTCTCTATTGTCACTGGATGACAAAAAAAAAAAAAAAACAGTTTGAAGATCAATTTCAAACAATTGAATGTTCCTAAAATGTTGTAAATTTGATACTTTGGAATCTGTTGTTGCCTCTAGCCCATGTGAAACTTCATATAGCATAAATAGCAAAAATTAAAGGACTACTCGTTCGGTGGGCTTTTACTGTGAAAATATATGTGCAAAGCATCACAAGGTTAAATTATTTAATATTAGTAACATTAGAATGGCATCCACCATCATTTTTAGACAACATTGCATAAATGCATGATAAATATTTTCAAATGTGTATTATAAATGTGTATTACATAACCTAATACTCCACTCAATAGTTTCTGGAAAATCTGTATAAGTTGTATAAATATTTCTACCTACAATATCTACGCCAGATGGTCAAATAAGCAGAGAATGGTGGAATATATTCAAAGCTTTTTAACAAATAATAGTTCTCTATCTAGTAATTTCTAGATATAAAAACAACACACATTTATTTATTTATTTATTTTTATGAGCAATTAGAACCCAGTTTATTGTAAAATGCCTGATATAACAGAAAGTTAACATTACAGTTTTACAGTGTATGTAACATTATGGTCATATTATGTACATTAAACCACAACCTAATAAGATCGACTAATTAAAAACACCTGTGTGTGTGTGTGTGTGTGTGTGCATATATTTTATTTCTATAAATAAGTAATATTTTGTTTATTTTTTTTTAACTTTTGATCAGTTACTTTGGAAGGTTAAAATAAAAATGTGGATAACTTGTTTATGTGACAATAAAAAGTTGAAGTTAATAATGATCAACTACTGTATGAAGCTGATGATTGAGGGCAAAAAAACGTTTCCACCAAAAACATTTTGACATGTAACAGTAAGAAAAGGTGTAAATAATCTAATTATTCATTCAATTGACCTGCTTCAGCATCTCACTGTCATTGCTTACTGGGACACTTGAACATAACAGAGCTATTGTTAACGTTTTTAGTGCTTTTCCTACAATGTCCGCTGTGATAAATGCCTATGAGGATAACAACGATGATGACCAGGATGGTGTCTTTGTTTACTACTCACCAGCTGACTGGTCTGCTTGAGGCATCTTGGAGACAGAGTTTTGAAGCGTTGCCAGCTTTGACTTCATGATCCTGAGGCCCTCCGTAAACCGCATCTCCTGGCCTTTCAGGAACTTCTCCATTTGACGAAGCACCCCGACCACCTGGTGCTTATCCATGCAAGTCTGTGAATAAAGCATGAGGCGCTGTGAGCAGAATTAAGAGTTGTAAAAGAGCCTTGGCAAACACGTTTTCAAAATGCATTGAATTTCCAACCAGAAAACGAGCGCGGGAGTAAAGGTTAGCTCGGTTTAATGGTCGTAAAATACAGAACATGAGCGGTGAATAAACACTAACGTGCAGCTGTGGAGCATGATGTCATTGAAACTAAATCCATCTTATTGGTGGGCACATGGTTGTTATGGTTACGGGGAGTTTTCATTGATATTAAATATACATTATGTAACACTGACGAGACATATTAGTGTTTTTTTTTTTGTTTTTTTTTTACTCCACTTGCAGGATTCTGTAACTCACCATGGTTACTTTTACTTCAAACTATTTTTGCTTTCTACTATTTTCCATTAGACCTCATTGCACTCACATATGAGAGCGATCCTGGGCCGTCCAACTCTCTTCTTCTCTCTCTCTCTCTCTCTCTCTCTCTCTCTCTCACTTCTTTCCTCTTACTACCACAACTCCAGTGGCAGACACAGCTGGACAAAAGCTGTCTGGCAGATGTCAGTGGGACCTAAGTCCAAAATGCTGTTCCTCTGTATATTTTGCATGGCGGTAGGAAAGGCACATGCTCATTGGATAATCCTGAATGGGCAGACTCAAAACAACACGGGTGCCACTAGCAGTTACTTGAAGGGGGAAAAGCTTGTCAAGCCATTTACAAAGTTCCTCAGGGAAAAGTGCCTCTAATCCTTTCAGGAGGGGTTTATTAATCACATGCTCATTGGAACAATTTCTCTGTGCAGCATAACTTAAATTCCTGCACTGGCATTTAGAAGAGGGGGCTTTGTACAATAACAACTAGCTTCAATACATTTAAATTCACTGCGCACATAGTTTGGACCTGTGCAGTAGTTAGACGGTGCTCAGTACCTGCCCCAGGCAAAGGGGAAATGCCACCAGCTGACAAGACATGAGAGGATTCATATCCGGATGCTGCAATGATTTCTTTTTTTCAGTATCAAATAGGTTAATTTCTCCAGTGGAAACTGTAGCCTGTGATCACAAACCTTGCAAAACTTAACACATAAGTTTAACACACAATCACAATAGAGCTGGATAAAGTCCTAAAACAGGATAAAACAACACTTATTGTTAGTCATTTATTTGCTGAGGTGGCTTTTTAAGGATGAGAGGGTTAGAATATAAATAAATATGTCCAATATTCAGTGTTATTTATATGTTAATACACATGGTCAGATTTCATGTAGTAGCACACTTTATTGAGCAAGTTTGTCCAAGCGGAAGATCTCCTTGGACAAGTTAGTAGTTGTTGCATACATATATAAATAGCTCTCACCTGAACGGCAGCATGACCGCTCTGGAGAGCTGTCAAACACAACAAAAGCAAACACCTGCGTCGAAAAGACATTGCCATCTCTGAAAAATCCAGTAATAACAAAGCACAAATTCTCCCTCGATGTTTTTTTTTAATGGTGCTTCTTTAATATCCAGTAGGAAAAATCGGTTATCTCTTGTGCAGTTTGGTCCCCTGCTCTCTGGGAGATGCTCATCAGGTGTCTGGGGCAGAGATGCGCTCCCGTCTCTCTTTATGTGGCTCTCGGAAAGTTCAGCCTCCGAGCTCTGAACGCCACCTAGGTTTCCTACAGCAGGAATCCCTCCCACCGAGACAAACATCGCCCTCTGCATCCCTGTGGCTGACAAGGAAAGTTTCACCACAATATAAACTTAGCTAAATCTGGCAAAATATAACATTAATTGTGTGGTTTTTTTTTTACACGGCCTTTAAGAGTAAAAATGATTCCTTTCCCTCACAAAATGACCTTCCTTTTAATAATATTAATAAGTGACAGAGTTGCCTAAACGCAACAGACCACAACTAACTGTTAAGGCTACATTGACTGATAAAGAACAATAATTTTGAGCTTGTTAGTCTAATTAACTAAACATATTATGAGTACGTGTATTAACGTAGGTTTTAGGTTTGTTTTCTAGAGTTGGAGCGACACCTGGTTGCCCATGGCAGCACTGCACGGACGCGCGCAATTGATCTCATCCAACGGTTGTGCGCGTTCAGGGTGCGCGCGTCAGAGTGTAAAAAAAAAAGAAACAAGGAAATAAATACGTCGCTACTGTTACATCGATAAGGACAGTTAGCGTTTAGCTGATTTACACACAAAAATACAATATATTCGGGTCGTTATAACTGCGTAATAGACACATTCAACCGTTGATAAAAGACCAAACTGAGCGTCGTATATACTTCATCGTTGCAGATGTTGAAAATAACGGACACGGATTTGAACCAATCAGAATCGCAGCTCTCGTCGCTCGTGCGATGTCTGACCAATGGCGAATGAGGATTTGTTGTATCCAAGTTAGATCGATCCCGATATTGCTATAAATACGACGGGCAACACACAATCTAGGAATGTTCCGCAGACCTCAGAAGCCATTTTGAGATGATGTCCCTGTTGAGAAACCCTAGGAAGATGCTGAAACCAACGAACATGGTTACATTTCTGTCTGTTTCTCCCTCCGTCTCCTCTCTTTCACCATGGCAGCTGTCAACCGACGGGACATTAGCAAAGCGGGGTATCAAGCTGTGCTCACAGAGTTAAAACGTCATTGATATGAAAGAGGAGAGTGTCTGTTTACTGTCTCTGTCGAGACATGTAACACCGTGAGTTTTTTCCAGTCTGAACTCTTCCAGCATCTCTCACAACCCAACGTCTCCTTGAGTGACTGAGTTAACTCACTCTTGTACCGGAGAGAAGGGAGGCAGATCCGTTTTCCAATGGCTTCTGTGAGCCTTGTTTCCAGTCCCCCAGCCCCTGTTCTTGACAAAAACATGACAGACTCTGAGCTTGCAGGGGATGAAAGGTCGAGTAATATTCTTATGCAATTCTTAATACGCTCATCTGTGCGTTTCAGTGCTGTGGGTCTACATGCTTGTGTTACTGTTCTTTTTTTTTTTAACCATGAATTGCAGGGTGTAGAGTCCACGGTTTCCCCCCCCCCCC
>NW_023339751.1:7261260-7276683 GCF_004916995.1 Morone saxatilis
ATATATATATATATATTTGCATGCCTTTTTGGTGCAATTGAGTAACGCTGTCCAAAATAGCCTAGATTTCCCATCACCGCGTCGATAAAGACTCATTCATGATCATTTTCCATGCAAGATAGCAGACCTCATCGTTTGTGTTGTTGTGGTGCTGGGATGGATTCATGGCTTCATTGTTGCCATCTGCAGGAGACTATGCAAATGACTATGATGGAAATGCCACGCCCATCCTCGCACCGTACTCCCCCCTAGCGGGCACCTGGCAGTACTGCTGAGACAGGGTTCACGCAGGGTTGAGGTTATGTGCTTCTGCTGGGTTTAGGCCATGCCTGTGTCCTTGTGATTGGTCTCTAGTCCTTGACAGACAGGGGAGCTGTCAGACCGTGTGAGCAAAGAGGGCCAAGAGTTGAGCTGGTGTCAAACCAAAGCTTTCACCAGGTGTTTTTTTTTACTGTCTTAACACAAGAAGAAAAAGTAGTTGATGTAGTTTTTGGTTGGCACAAAAACCCCAACTGGTGTTGTCTCAGATAGTAAAGGTGCGCCTCTCTTTATTTCACACCTTCCATGCGTCAGTCTGGGCATTTGTTTGCCTCTTACACGGATAGACGACTGCTTTAAGCTCTTAAATTGGTCAAAAAGTAGGTTGAAAAAAAATGAGATTGTGGTTTTATTGCACCTTGAAGTGTTGTAATTATGGTATCACTGGAAAATTCCTTTTTCTTAACTTAAATAGTTATCCGTTACCATTGTTTAGTATTCAAACAGTAATGCTGGTTGTCTACATTTGTTATCAATCATCAGATAGGTACATGATTATGAACAAATGAATGGGAAATAGGAAAAGATAGTTTTATTGCCAGTTCTACAAATCATATGCAACACATTTAACTTAATATTTCATTTTGAATCTCGAGGTCTGTGCTGCTTTAACCGGGCTGAAAGTGGAGTTAAGGTACAGTAGCTTTGGATGTGGAGGGTTGAAGGCTGATCCGCGCTGACTGTAGAGGAAGAGGTGGCGAGTGTGAAAACAGACCTGGATCAGTGGGTGGACATTGTTTCCCATTTCATGGTGTTTTTGTTTCATGCTCCTACCTGCACTATATTTTTGAAGCAGCTGACATACAGAACTCTGATATATATACCGTTGTCATTCTTTGATAGGGAATGGTCTCACGTGGACAATTTTCTTCATACAAACATTTTAGGATACTTCTATATGGAATATTCGCTCTGTATTGGTCATCTACTATAATACAGAATGTATTGATTAACAGCTGGTCTGGGCATCATTTTAAATATGCGCCAAGTGTTACAAAAGCTTTTAACTGCCACGCTTTAGTGTTATAACCAGTTAGTTTTAAATGTACTATCCCTGTCTGAAATGTGACATGAAACATAACAAACGTGTATGTGTTGGGCGCTGCAGCAAACAATAGGAAGAAAGCCCCAAATTCTCCCAAAATTATGCTTACGGGCCGATTATAGCGGTAATAGACGTCTTTAAAAATTACATGTACTGTGTTCTAGTGTCCAGATTTTTGACTTTTTGACATACGTGTGCTTAAATTATAAATCTTTGACTCCAGGCTGTCATTACATAATGAAACTGAATAACTTTGCTTCTGGAAATCACAGGTTTTCATCGATTTTACTCAACCTGAAGTGGAATTTATTTTGATTTTCATAAAGTAACTAGCCACTGGTTCACAGGAAATCAAAACCTAGCCTTGAATTATTGACAGGATGTTTTTAGTACAGGAAAGGCTCAGGGCGTATTGGAAGCTATCTGGCATTATATTTGCTACTTTACTTCAAATGAAGGGAAAATACATTATGAGAGTTTCATTTTTATTTCTTATTAAATTATTAGAGTAGGTGATTTTGGATTATTTGCTTGTCAGATGTTTTGCTCATGATGTGAAAACCATTTAATGATGTCTGAGGCTGACAGCGGTGCACATAAAACCCTTACAGGTATACTCACTGTGCGGTTCTCCCCTTTTTAGAGAGGATGGCGAACTTGAAGATGGAGAAATAGATGATGAAGGGATTGGGATTGAAGAGGAAAACAAAGAGGCCACAGAGGTGAACGAAGACAAGGAGAAAGAGAAGGATAAAGAAAAACCTAAAGAGAAAGAAGAAAAGACTCACAGGCACTCCAGGAAAAGATACAAAAAGACCAGAGAGAAGAGGAGGTCTAAAAGGAGGAGGCGTGACAGACAGAAAGTAGGATGCTCTTATACCTGTCGATACAACATAAAGGCGTGAATGTAAACTAATGTGGACTAATTAAAAACTATCTTTAATGTTTTGTTCTTCCTTTGTTCCCTCTCATCTCATCAGCACCACTCCCCCTCCAGCAGCTCCAGCTCTGACAGTTACGACTCTGACTACGACCGACTAGAAAGGCCCAAAAACCGGAAGAGCCAGGGATCTAGCCGCGAGTCCGATGGCCAGTCCTCTCAGGTGAGTCCGCCACCGCTGGCACGCTGACTCTTAAATATTCCATATAAGCATTAGTGTGTGACAGTTTTCCTCTCTGACTGTTGATCTGCCAGCACGGACGGGACTCAAAGGGAGGCCACGGCAAGTCCCCGCCACACAAGAGCAGTGATTTTGACAAATACAGCGACTACAGTGATGACAAGTATGACTACGAGGAAGAGGAGGATGATTATGAAGATGACATGTCCGAGTATCCACAGTCAAAAGATTCATCTTCCCAGAGTCAGGGAAAGGGGCGCCATGCTAAAGACCAGATGAAGAGAGGAAACATGAGGGGGATGAAACCACAGCAGTGTATGAATGCTTTTCATTCCTGTAGTAACTTATATATGTTTACTATGAATTCTGTTTTATGCGATAGGTGCGAGAGTCAACAAAGTAAGCGGCGTTTGTTCACTTCTTCCATAATGTCATTTTCAGTTGGGCAGAGGGGGAGGGGCCGAGGGAGCGGACCAGGAAGAGGACGCGGGATGCTCAACAAGAACAAGAAGCTGAAGGGCAAACCCTGGGGAGGACGTGGACGAGGTCGAGGAGGAGACCAGGGCATGGAAGACATGGCACCGGTAAGTATGCCCCTGAAAATGAAGCACTATATATTACTGCATTATATAGCACTTAACGGACAGTGTACTACAACTTAGAGCTGCCATGCAAGGCGCTGGCCTGCCAGTGTCTCAGGAACACCTCCACATATGGACAGAGGAGGAGGAAGGGATCCAACACCCAATTTTACAATTAATGGCTGACCCTCTGTACCCTATTTATGACATTAGTATTATATTAGTCATAGTGAATCAAGCTAAAATAGTGTTTATATGCAACACAATGTACACTAATATGTATTTTTAGAAGACTGACCAACTGTTAAAATGTGATAAGCGTTTTAAAGATATTTATGGGGATCCACAATGAAGCATTAGAATAAGAAACAGGGTCATTCTTCAACTTTTTGCTGTGTTTCAGCTTTTAACTGCGTTGTTGTGCTTTGTACTGTACAGATTGTACTGTAGATTAACAAATTAGCTAATTTTGTGTCACAGGAAGGAAAAAATTCTTCCGGTTTTCAGAAGAAACGGCCAATTATGAGCAAGGAGTTTATCAATCAGCACACAGTTGAACACAATGGTAGATACATCTGCAAGTATTTCCTGGAGGGTCGATGCATCAAGGTATAGTAGCACTCTTTTGCTTGTTGCCTATTGCTATTGCTGAAATATTTGAAAAAGGAAATCACTTTCCTACCTTAAAATTATTTTCTCTTCATGCAGGGGGAGCAGTGCAAGTTTGAACATGAGCTCGTAGTACCGGATAAGAAAAAGGAGCTTTGCAAATTTTACCTCCAAGGATACTGCAGTAAAGGAGATAATTGCATTTACATGCACAATATCCTTCACCATTGACGACAAGTGTTGTTAATCACATTTGTGTAATAGGCACCACATACAGTAATTAACTGAAATCTCATTATACCATTTAATTAACCCTGTTCCTTAACCTGTGACTGTACATGAATACCCGTGCAAGTTCTTTCATACTGGAGCCAAATGTTATCAAGGGGACAACTGCA
Source organism: Morone saxatilis (assembly GCF_004916995.1). Lineage (NCBI taxonomy): Eukaryota > Metazoa > Chordata > Actinopteri > Moronidae > Morone > Morone saxatilis. Next base: position 7,265,333 of record NW_023339751.1, read on the forward strand.
AATTCTCCCACGAAGCTTTGACTGACGTCACCAAAGAGTTGCTTGATAAGGTAAGACAAAAAGGAAGAAGTGTTTTTGATTTTGAACACCTCTTTGCTAAGAAAGTCTCAGATCTAATGGGTAACAACTGTCCTATTTATGTTTTCTGACTCATTTACAAGATAATTAACACTGAAGAGGAGAACGCACGTGAGGACGAGTTGGAGCTGGAGGATCTGAGAAAGCAGGGAATCGCCCCCCTTCCGAAGCCTCCTCCTGGGGTGGGGTTGCTGCCCACTCCTGGTCAGAGCAGTCCTACAGATGGAGCCTCTGGCCAAGCGGGGAAGAAGATCCCCTCCCTGTTTGAAATCAAGGTTCAACCTACTGTAGACTTGGCACACAAAATTGGTCTGAGGTAACCAAAGTAATGTGTAATCAAACTCAAAACTGTAAAGAACATTTGGAGCTCGTCCTAAACCTAATTGTGCACATTATTTTTCCAGTGGATCCAACTTCTCCCAGAATCAAGGTGAAGGTGGAGGTTCGGAGGAGACACAGAGCGGAGGTATGGTGCCTTCAGGCCCCTCTGCTCCTGCTGTTCCTCCCCCTGAATCACCTGTTCCTGTGGGCCACCCCACTGGGCCACCCATGCCACAGAGCCCACCAGGACAACACCCACCACACGGATTTCCAATGCCACCACCAATCCCCCCTGGTCAACCCCCACCCTTCCATGGAAACCCTCCGATGAATATGCAGAGGCCTCCGTTCCCTCCAATACCAGACATGCAGATGCTGCAAAGCCTCTTTCCTTTTCCATCATTGGGTCAGAACCCAGTCGAGTTCTTCAGTAACTTCCTCCGAAACCAGGCCATGGGTCAACAAGGAGGTCAGTATTATATTCATATGGTTATACAATATTTTAATTACCTTTTTAACTGTCACTGAAATTGCAAAATTGTGTTTTATTTTCAACGTGGTAGACCCTAGTGTGGCCTTCATACAGCAGCAGATGGGTGCAGAGTCACAGTTGCAGTCTTTACCACCAGCAGTACAGAAAGCCATCTTTTTACACCTGACGCAACAACAAGAGTCACATCCACAGGGGAATGAGCCACAGCGAGCAGAGGGCCAGGATGATAATTCAAACAGAGGTAAGTCCCAGGGGCCAGGAGCAGGATTGCTAAATTACTGGTAATTAAGATAAAGTAAACTCTTCAGAAATGGAGCACAGACTGAAGTAAAAAGACCTGTTTTACAAAATGAAATTATTATACCTTAGTAAACCTGGTTTTGGAAACAAGCCACAGATGTGACAGGGTGTTGATACACAGATAATTTATAAACAAACACTTTAATCTGATTTAATCTTTCTCCACAGATGAAACTACAAACTGGTACTCAAGCGACGAGGAGGATGGGAGCTGTGTTTCCTCCATCCTCAAATCTCTAAAGAAGCAGAGCGAGATGCAGCAGTCTCAGTCCAAGCCCCCCCAGGCTGCCGCGGCGGCGCCAGCGCTGGGTGACCCTCGCCTTGTGAAGGAGAGGGCCCCACCCAGTGACCCCCGTGTGAAGACAGACCCTCGACAGCGACCACCAGATGTGAAAAAGGAGTTGGATGGAGCTGCAGACCCACGGCTCTCCAGAGACCCCAGGAAGTTGAGACCAATGGAGCCAAGTTCCTATCGCCAGCAGAGTCACCCTGCTCCTCAGAAGCCTCCTGCAGGAGATGACGATGAGGAAGGAGAGAGGGAGCTCAGGGACAAAGCTGTTCTCATCCCTCTAGATGCCAGCCCCGGCGTGGTCCTGCGGGACCCTCGTTGCCAGTTAAAGCAGTTTAGCCACATCCGGGTGGACATCCTGCTCCAGCGGCCAACCTTCGCTTCGACGGTGGTGTGGGCCCCTGAGGACCTCATCCCTTCCCTGGTGCCCAAGCAGGAACACTCCATCAACCTGCCCCTTCCACCCCTAATTGCAGATGCTCAGATGAACCGAACAAGCATACCTGACCATCCCCCCGTCTCCAGCCCTCCGCTGACTGACCCCAGACTGGCAGCTGCACGTTTGAAGGAACGTATGAGTCGATTGTCCTCTGGATCTCTAGAGTCTCGATCCTCCGCAGAGAGACCTGCAGATCCACGTCAGCAGAAGACCTTGGACCCCAGACTCAAGCGTACAGGAAGCCTGGACTCCAAGCTGCTGGGTCAGAAAGAGCCCTCCGCTGGGGGAGGTGTTGTGGACCCAAGGCTACAGAAGGCCAGTGCTAGCTCCTCTCCTCATACTGCTCGAGCCAAGCCGGAGCCTGAGAAGCTGCCACCGTATGCCCCCCGTCTGGCGTCCTCTGGTGGAGGGTTAGAGAGTCCCACCACAATCCTCGGGGGCATCAGTCTGTACGATCCTCGTAACCAAACCGAGCAGGCTCAGAAGGAGCAAGCAGAGCCTGCTAAAAAGACGGGCATTTTGAAACACCCAGATAAGAAAGACAATACTCCACCACTGTCACTCTCACCAACCCAACGAAGTGGCTCTTCTGAAGAGGCCAAAAGCACAGAAGTTGCCTCAGATCAGCCTCCACCTTCCAGTTCCCCCATAGTGCCTCCTGCCTCACCTGTGAAACCCCCCGCAGTTCATAATCTGCCCATCCAGGCGCTGGCCGGGTTGATCCGACCACAGTACACTGACCCCAGGCAGGCTAAGCTAGGAGGACAGGGCTCTACAGGAGCACAAGAAGAGGCGGAGGAAAAGAAGGAGAAGGACAAGGAGCAGGAGCAGGAGCAAGAGGAGGCCATGGAGGAAGAACCAAAACAGGACAATCCAGAGGAGGACGTAGATGACAGGACACTTAAAGACGTGTTCAAGACTTTTGACCCCACTGCTTCCCCCTTCTGTCAGTAAACACTATTCATTTTTATTTAGCTTTACATGAATCTATTTATTTCTGTACATAAATGTTCCTGTATAGAATCACATACTATCTGGTGCACCACACATTTGTCAGTATGGACATGATGCTCGATATGTGCACAGACACACACACACACAGCGCATAGGTCCTTTTAACATAATCGTATTAATGCTAAAGTATGTATTTTGAAAGTGTGTCAAGGTCTTTTATCATTGTGTGATTTCCATGTTCGTTTTAAACAATCAGAAAACAAGGAATTATGTTAATTTGTATAGTTTTCACGAAGGACTGACCCATATTGTCTTGACTCTGTAGAATAGATCATTCATTCACTCCGTATCCAGAGACAAAATGCTAAGTGATTGATCAAATGAACCCCCTTGAGATTTTTTGTATTTACTTATTTATTTCAAGACACTTTTATATTATGAGATTTTTATGTTTATGCTCACTTTTATGAGGGATTTTTTTCACAATAAGTCAACAGATTTACTGTTTTTTTTCCTACCACACACCCTGATATGAGTTTGTGATTTTGTCCTCTGACACGATCAGGTCACATAATCGTAAAAGAATCCCTGATATTGAGATCCAGAAGTTTGTTCATCATTCATTCCCCATTTATTAGGAACGGGCTAAAATGTATGTAGCAGTGACTGATTGCTGTTTCCTTTTACAGCCTTGTGTTAAATTTCTCTACAATTAAGCTTGCTTGCAGAAATGGTTGTGCAATACGTATGAGAAGTTCCCCGCTCACCTGAGAAGAAATGCGGTGTGGTTTTTGTAAAATTGCAGCCGTTCAATTTCTGTTTTGTAAATTGACTTTTTTTCATTTTAAGTGGCCTATGTGTTGTAGGCGTTTCTGACTTGCTAACCAGTTATTAATGACAGTTAGTGGAGTAAATTAATATTGGTTATTTGATTTGATTTGTCATTGTTCAAAACTCTCACTGCTGACAAGCTTGTAAATAAGTTGTTTTCATCAGAATAACAAATGAAGAAAGAAAGAAATAGAATGTGCTATAGAAAGAAAGATGCAGATATATATGATACAGATACGAGCTTTATGACTATGTTTCGTGTTGATTTTGTTTTTCGAGTTGACTGTAGATGAACTCACATGGGGTTATGTGTGGTACAAGGAGTGAATGTTGTAGGCTTAAGATGGCATAATGCTAGGCAGTTTGTATTATTTGACAGTTCTGTGTCTTTTGAGGTGAGCTATCCTTGTTTGACTGAAAGTTAAGCTGTGTGTCCTTTTTTTATTGTTTTCATAAGTCACATTGTAAATGCCTATTTTGTATCACATGTACAGTCTGTTTTTGAGTGTTTTACTGAATTTTTCCTGTCAGTTTGGTGAATATGGTTGTAATAATACTGTATGACATTTTAACAACACATATGCCCATCACATTTCAGTGATTTTATTATGAATATCTGAAATAAAGAGATCAAACATACAGTATATTATTTCAGAATCACACATTGCAATGTCTCATTTTAATGTCCAAACATTTAGCAACAGGTCCAGTGTTACATCCAGTGGTGGAAAGTAACTAAGTACATTTAGTAGTTAGTATGATACTGAAGTACAATTTTAGGGTACTTGTACTTTACTTGAGTATTTCTATTTAGATACAAAGATCAAGTGAAAAGTCAAAAAAATTACCACAGAGTTTTGTATCAAAAATCTCACAACCCCTCAGATTTCTGCTGTAAAGGGGCCTGAGCCCTAGGTTGGGAGACACTGACTTCCTAACTATATGTAAAGTAGTTAAAACTACCCCCACCTCAAGCAGCTACAATAGCAAAATGCTGCTTACACATTGATCAATATTAACTATCAAATATGTACTATGTAGTAAAAGGCCAGCTAAATGCCATTTTTCTGCAGACTGAAAACTTTTATTTTTGATAAATTAAGTACATTTAGCTAGTGATACTAATGTATTCTTACTTAATCAAGACTTTAAATGCAGCACTTTTACTTGCAATAGAGTATATAGTACAGAGTCTGAATACTTCTTCCACCACTGACTATATCAAATCTCATTTTCAATACAAAATATTTTATAACATCTACCTTGCTGAAGTGTCCTTGAGCATGTCAGTCGCCTTTAAGGGTGAAAAGGGTTTCACGTCTTTATATCAAATAGTAAGAAAGAACGTGATCTGTGTTGGGCTTCTTATTTCTTGAGACACAAATACTACTTGAGTTTTGAAGGGGTAGTGGTCACATTCACTGGCGGAGCAAGACTAGGTGCTACAGGGTGGGATGAGGTCTTCCTCAAACCCAGATCATCAGTCTCTGGGTTAGAGGTCTGCTGGGCTCGATGGATCTCCAGCTTCCTCCTCCACTGGAAACACAAGGCTGTAGCCTCTGCACCGTCTGAGTTTGGCTCTGGCTGCTTCAAACCCTGGAATATGAGTAATTGGACAGTTTTAACGACTCAGGAGACAAATCACAGGACATCACATAACAGATACTTTGAGCTGTATCTTATCTATCTATAGAACAGGAAGAACCTCATATTACAAATTTGTTAGGGGTTCTTTTAATGTTAGATTTACTGTCATGCAGGCTGTCTCTGCAGCGTGGACCCCACGCAGGACCGTCTGGAGTAGATTTTGTGCGTTCTTCACCAAGATCTCATCAGATGATTTGCACCCAGGTGTTACAGCATTGACACTAAGTAAAGATAAAGAAAAGAAAAACTGTTTCATTAATTTTCTTTTTTTTCCTGGCTTAGTTTCAACACATGAATTATCCCCAAACTCTTTGTGACCTGGAGATGATGCTGAGCTGGTTGGTGATGGTCAGAATCTGCTCCACTATGAGGGACAGTTCAACCGTACACTGTTTATCCAGGCAGTGGTTGGTAATAACTCTGATAAACTGAGTTACTGACTGGCAGTTTGAGATCACATCCTTGGCTGCAGAAACAAATGCCTCTTTATTCTGGAAGAGAAAAGAAACGATTGTGGATAAGAGTGCCTGCAAATATCAAGATCAAGGCAGAAAAGTGCCCTCTGGTGGTCCTTACTGGTATTGGGCCTTTCTTCTTCAAGTACTGGGTCATGTAACATATTGTGTCAGCCATCTTCCTGGTCACCTGGACAATTCTGTTGTCCTTGGGATCCCAGCTGTCACTTTCTTGCTTAAGAAAGATGGAGGTGTAGGTCAGTGAAGAAGATTCTTTGAATGCATCAGACCCGAAACCGTCCTATAGAGAAAAAATAAGGACATGATTTATTTTAACAAAAAGGAACTGAACTGGAAAATTGTTAATCATGAGATACCTACATGTTTTTCCATATGTCCAGATCCATATTTGGCAACGCTTGCCATGTTCATATTCGGCTCTACAGCATCTACACTTTCTGTATTGCCTCTCTGCCAGGATGTTGTTGTTGTGTCGGAGGGAAATTCTACTCCTTTTACTTTAGATGGGATTGTCGCCAACACTTCTTTGATATTGTCTGGTGTTCGGCCCTGCAGACCAGCCCCGATGAGCTCTTTAGCCTCTTGGTGAATCCCATCTTGCTTTCTGATCTCCTCCACCACATAGTGAGCTTTGGCTGACCAGCACTGGATCTGAACATCCAGACTGAGCGTGTCACAAATGTAGTGAGTCTCTACCATGAGCCTCGCCCTGCTAATTATGTCTGAGATCTGAAAAGACAGGTGATCGTTGATGGACCTCAGATTAGAACGAGCGCGTGGGTCGCGGATGTAGTTTAAGGAGTCCTCGACTCGTTTGGTTGCAAGTTTTACATTTTCAAAAAGTGTTTCTACTGCGTTTTCAAATTTCTGCTCTGAATCTTCTGTGTTGTTCTCCCTAAAGTGCTCCGCAGCAAAATAGGCAATGTTCACAATATTTTGAAGTGCAGTGTCATAATCCTTGTTTGCTTTGCTTAAATGACCAGAGAGCACTCTCATTTTAATCAAAAGACGTCTCAGAAAGAATTCCGACTTTGCAAGTTGCATCACACTTGGCATTATGTCAAGCTTTTCGGCAGCTTTAAGATAGGCTTCAGTCAGTGTTTTCAGTTCATCCTGGTGTCCTGTTAACTGTTTTGATTTGTAAGGACTTTTACAGTTTAAGCTGGTTAGCCTAGCTGCCTCCTGGATTCGAAGCGAGTTCTCAGACAACACTGATAGCTGTTTCTGAGGGGCCAACTGGTTCACTGCAGTTGATGTTCCCAAAATCTTATCAAAAGAATTGAGCAAAATCTGAATAGAAAGGCCCCAGAGGATACAGAGTCCCTCTAGTTGGTCTACCTCTCCTTTAAATGAGACAGAAAACTCTACCAGACACCTTGTGTTGTTCTGGGCTTTGTTCAGCTTGTTATGTAAAACGCTGAATGTTTCTTGACCGTCACTTTGTGAGGTTAAATCAGACGATGTCAAGAGCTGGACCATGTCAGCACACAAAATCATCACTTCATTTAGTTGCTGCATAGCAGTGGCTGCCATTGTTGGCAGATTTGCTTGCAGCTCAGTGTAAACAGCATACCAGGTTCCAGCCACCGGCAGTAAAACCTTTCTGGTGTTGTTAATCAGGTCAGAAAACTGTGTGCTGTGCTTGTAGAGGCTCTCTGTGCTCCTCCCTGAGCTCATTGCCGTCTCTTGAGCTGTCTGGACGAGCAGCGGAGTCAGTGACACCAGCTCTGCTCTGAAACTTTCCAACGTCTGACGATCAACCGCATCAGCAATGGCCAAGGCTTCCTTTGCAGCTTGAGCATAACAGTTTGACAGCTCAAGAACACCAGTGCAGGCCTGGTTGAGAGCTGTCACATCTTTCCCTTTAGTCACAGTCACAACTTCATACAAGAGGGGTAATAGGTCAAATTCAAGAGGCTTGTGGATCAGTCTGCGTTCATCGGAGACAGCTGGGATCTTTAAATCAGCGCTGTCATATTTACGAGCCAGTTCTACTTCTATGGTTTCCTCATCTGAGTGCTCCTCCTCATGTTCGATTTGGGAATCCCTCTCCATAACTTCAAAAACAGGAGAATCAGAGCCTCTTCTCACATGATCCAGTTTCAGTTCACAGGTGTCGATTTCAGGCTGACGTGCCCCCTCTCGAAGCGGGCTAAGGAGATGTGGATGCTGTTGGCCATCCAGTCCCTGTCTTAACACTTTAAAATGCTGAATAGCCATGGAAACATTATTTGAAAAAGTAGTGTATACCTCCACATTTAAACTGGAACCTAAAAGCATGTCTCTGACTGACTCACACACTTTGGTTTGAGATGACTGAACCTGTTTCAGCAGGACCAGGAGGCCATTCCTGTAGATGGGGTTATCACTTCTGTCCAAGTGCCTCCTCACTGACTGAATCACCAGCTTCATGTGACACATGAGGTTTGTTGCATGTTCATTAAACAATCTATAGCTTTGCTCTCTGTACGCTGCGTCACATCCATGCCGGTCATTGACCATCTCATTAATTGCAATACTGGTGAACTCCCTCACATCCATTACATCATTGAGAGCATCCTGAAGCTGACCAGTCTCTTCCTGCCATTTTTGACACACCTCATGAAGCTTTTGAACAGTTTGCATTGAATCATCCGCCAGCTCCAGTGAAAGAGGTGCAATTCGAGCTCTGAGTCTTGTAAGGCATGCTCGTGAGTTCTCCACGTTCTCCAAACTCTTTGCATCAACAGCCACAGCTGAGATAAAACTTGCAACTTGGATTATTTCATCAGTGGAAGATATGAAATCCTCAACTAGGGGCTGAATAAAGTTCAGATCCATCTTTGTAGAAGAAGGCGCAACCAGGATCTGTCTCATGACACTCAAAAGTTCGTCAACTGTAGAAGATGCTGTTAAAAATGTGTCCAAGACTTGATAAAAAACAGTAGTCATCAAAGCTTTATCAAGCGTTTGTATTTGCTGGACCAACAAAGTGCAGGTCTTCTCAAGAGTCTGCTCAGTATCATCAGGATCCTCTGAGGACTTTAAAATCCTTTTTATGTCTGACCAGAACTGCAGGATGTGACGACAATGACTCACCACTCTTTGCTGAAATTCTTTACGTGAAGAGTTTGCCACAACCATACAGTGAAACACAAGATCTCTTACCACACTGTCAAAGCCGCTGTCTCGGATTGAGGAGGTGGAGGAGCTGGTTAGCAGTTGAAGCAGACTGTTCCTCCTCCATGTGTAATATCCACAAGGACCCAGTGATGCACTGTGGCATTCACTTTTCAGTATTATAATAATGTCACTTACAGTGCTCTGCACCTTGTCCAGAATGTATCTCTTGGCTGCCTGTGCCTGCTCGCTTGTAGGGTGTTTGATGGTTGTGCACATGGCTGTGTGCAGCATGGAGATGCACCTCCTCAGGGTCTCCAAAGAATCAAGAAGCTGCTTTGTTTGTCTGGGATCCTGTAGGGAATTTGCTCTCTCCACTGTCAGACTGTTGAGGAAAAGCAGAGCCTGAGAAAACACCTGGAAAGATTTTAGCAGAGACTTGATGTCTGTGGAGGAGCCAAGCCCAGAGAGGCACTCCAAAACTCGATCAGCGGCGACTACAACTCTCCTTACAGTGGCATCGTCGTCCACTAACAGAACCTAAGAGCAGAGAGACAGATAAATTTACTTGTTACTGATGCTGATCAGCTATATTCTATTTTTTTTAGCCAGGCTAGTGGCATGGTGGTAGTGTCGGCCTGTCAGTCTGTCCTTACTAGTTACTAGTTTTGCAGTATGTGTGCATAATATTATGGCAATAGCAATTATGGGTAAAGACAGAAATCCCCGATCATTTTGCAATCTCTTCCCAAATCTTAGGCAGCGTTGGAGGTTTTTTGGATGCCTGTTCTGACTAGCCCTATTGTTGGGTGAAAATGTTGAAACTCAAATTGCACAAATTGCTGTATTTAAATATGATACTCTAGTGTGCTGTAATAGTTCTGGCAGATCTAGAGAGTGTTTTCCATAACCAGAGAAGAAAAGAGAAGAAAGAAGAGGTTGTCACTCACACCATGTGATGTGTACCAGTGCAGAGTTATAAAAGATTATGACAGTGTCATTAATAAGACTTTTGTGTCCTTTTTCCAGTTTATGAGCAATAGCTGATGGAGTCCCCTTTCATAAATTACGGACAGTCTGTACACTGGTTGACATGATAGATATCAGTAAGTCACTAACGTTGGAAAAATTCATTGTCCTCACAAATTACCAAACTATTACAACAACACTGAAAGTTAAGGCCAAGTACCATGGATGAATATCTGAGTTATTTCAGGTACAAAACAGCCAGAAGTTTAATATAATTTAATAATAATATTTAGTAACATACTTGCAGAGAAGAAATAACATACTTTGACTACTCCCAGGAAGACGTTTTGTGTGGCAGTGATAAGTTCCTCTCTGTGCTCAGTCAAACTGGGCTGGATGCTGAGTTTCTGAGCTGCCAGAAGCACATGTTGTCCAGACACAGTGACAGATTCCAACAGGGATGACATCTCCATGTGCAACACTTCATCCTCTGTCTCACGTATTTGCCTGCAAGTAAAGAGCCTGCTGCTTATCAGATAATATATTACATATCAGTCTCTTAAAAGGTCAGATGTTATTCAGTCATTCTTGTTATTATTCAGTCATTCTTGTAATAATCTATAACACCGGCAACACCACAAAACTCATCATCTTTAAAACTCATTACTATTTCATACTGGGGTATGCATTTACATACACTTTTTATATATTAGCACATGTTGTGTATATATTTTATTACTTTAAGGTACATTGACTCATTTTTATTTTTATTTTTTACTTATATGTATATACCTTTACATACATTTCTATTCTATATATTGTGTTAGATATTGTAATACACATATTATTTATTTTCTTTAACATTGTTTCCCCCAGGGATCAATAAAGTATTTCTGATTCTGATGTTAGTATGACTTTTATAGACTTGCACTTGCAGCCTTGTACATTAGATTTCTGTTCTTTATCTCAGTAAACTCCACACTGTACATACCTGGCGGCCACTGTTGCCATGTTCTCAGTAGCTTTAGCCACAGCCTGAGCTGCCCCCTCCAGCTGGCTGAACTGTTCAGGGTCCTCTGCACTGTCACACAGCAGCACCAAGTAGCATAAATGACTTGCGATTGGTGCGACCACCTGCTCCACCGCCGCAGTCCTGATCAACCCATGATCCAGTAAAGAGGACATAGTTGGTAGAGTGATTCTCTGTGGTCAAAAGAAAGTAAGCAGTTCCATCTATTGTACTCCGTGTGTTGGTTGTATTAATAATTCATTGTACTCTGCAGAGGAGCTTGTGCTTTATTTCAGTGTTTCATAGCAACAGGGTCACCTGACAAAACACACATAACCTCACCATCTTTAAAGAGTTATTAGCTGTCTTTCTTTTTTGACATTGTGGTGGCAATTTGTTTAATAAAGCATACAAAGTATGATCTTGTCTTTCTGTAAGGTTTTATT
>NW_023339751.1:7276783-7277055 GCF_004916995.1 Morone saxatilis
AAGTCTGGTCATAATGTACAGTTTATTTAATGTATATATGTGTATGTTTAAAAGCTTCATTTCAGAAAAAACAAAACACTAAGACCCATATTTTTTATTTTTTCCAGATGGAAGGAGTGCTCTAACAAGAACCAGTTAAGGTACAGCGAGAGTATCAAGGTCCTTAAGGAGATGAAGGAGCTCTATGATCACTAACTGGCTTGTAGCTCTCCACCACAGAATGGACTCTATGCATTTGAAAAGGAGCCATGGCGTAGCAGTCAGTGTTTTGA
>NW_023339751.1:7277110-7338483 GCF_004916995.1 Morone saxatilis
TCAGACACAGGAAAGAATGAACAGAAAATTGAGCCTTAAATAGACCATATATCCTATGCATTGCAGAAAAAAAACTAACGATGTTTCAGTTTGTTTCAATTTATGTGTTTACGTGGTGTCGGACTTTTTATTCATAAAAAATTCTTTGTAGACTTCTGAATGAATTAACTTGCTCATCAGTAGTATTTTTCCAGTCGCACTGTGACTTGTGTAAGACCAATAAGATTAAAGTTGATTCAAGTTCATTGTGTTCTCTTCCTTTTTCATTTGCCTCCTTTACAACACATAAGTACTGAAACCAAACACAGCAGCTAAAGAAGAAAGAGTAGCCTACAAATACTATTTGATATACAGCATGACTCAATTCTTTTGACATGCTACTGGTAGCTTGTTGGTTCTTTTATCAACTATCCAAGCCAGAGGTGAAGCCCCAATAGTGGCAAATGTAACCAATTACATTTCTAATTTTTAAGTGTGATTTAATAAGCACATCCTTAAACACATGTTCTCTGTTGCAGTGGTCGAATGTAACTTAGTACATTACTTAAGTACTGTACATGCAAATTAGAGGTATCTGAATTTAATTTAACTTTATACTTATATTCCTCCTCATTGCAGAGGCAGATGTTGAGAAACGGAGTTTCTTTATGGTTGAGAAAAATCTCAAGATCTGGCAAGATCTGGAAAGGAAATCATCCTTTCTTCCCACAAACTCAGTCTCTGCATTGAAGTTAACGATGGGGTGAGTGTTTTCACCACGTCTCTGATGCATATTGTCTTTGATGGAAGGACCTTCGTTATAACCATCAAAAAACGACTGTTGCTTTTAACCGATAAGGCGTAATGGTAAAGCCTGCATATGACTGTGCAATGGCACCGTAACTGTCACCCTTTTTCCATGCCAAGCGGTGAACCAGGAAGCCACCGTCAAGGACAGTTGGTGGGATGGAATCCAGGACAGTTTTGTTAGATTTCTTGCTTGAGAGCTCAGTGACTGCCTGCGCTAGTTGGGGCTTGTTGGCTTTACGGAAGATTTCCTTGCCTTAGAACAGGGCTCAGGAAATGAGCAGAGCTCATGGCTCATTACATCTTCCAGTGAAAACTGTCCAGTTTTCGACCATGATCCAGGAACGTTGGACAGCAAAGCCAGGCTCAATGGTTCGGTCTTGGACTTTGATGGTGGAGTCATCTGCAATGGCTGCAAGGGTTTTGTTTGAGCCAAAAATGGGTATAACACTATGCTGCCAAAAAAATTTCAATGAAGGCAAAGCAAATAATCAAAAATGTCAGTATTCTCTTCCACCCATCTTCTGAATTTGTGGAAAATTGTGAATTTAGTTTTTATTGGGTTTTAGGTATAATGCACCTTTATAACTCAAAAACATCTATAGAAGATGCATGACATACTTATTCAAATTGAAATGTGATCATTTTAAAGAGGGTCACACACAGCTCCGTTTCGGGCCTAATTCAGAAGTTGTTTATGAATCAAAAGTTATACATCACCAATTTTAGTTACTTTTGGGTGCAAAGTAAACTTTTACATTGAATGTCAAGTATGTGTTTTAGCAAAAAAGGGTATGTGTCCAAAACACCGTACTGAGGTAGAGTTACATGACATAGGCTAAATCAGTACATCTCTGGTTCACCCCAAACCAAAGATAAAACTTAAACGTAATCTCACACAATCTTGTATTGCCATAAGTATGTAATCTTGTGCAGTGTAAGTCGAATGGATTCAATAGACCAGAAAACATGGAGTTTAGAACACACCAAGATTATTGGCTAGGTCAAATAATCAAGGAGTTCTACATCTTGAAATTACACCTTTCTAGTGGTCAAACTTTGGTAAACTTTTAGTATGTTATTAAGGACACCTAATACTACAAAAAACAGCTGAGAAACCTTTTGTTAGAATTTTTTTAGGGTTAGGTGTTTTTTTTTCATATATGCAGCCGCCTAGCATCACTCTAACACAGTTACACATTCCTGAGTTCTGGGGCAGTCACCAGATGGTGTTATGATGATTGGTCTTATCATGTCCCTGGCTGCACAGTGAAGTCTCAACATTGCACAGAGCACATAAAGAAACAGGACAAAGGGTTACATGCATTATAATAGATATGATATGACTATTTAACAGAGTCATATATGAATAAACAATAACCAAGTGAAAGGGTAAATCGTAAAAATTGCCATTACAACATACTGTTACATGTGCTGTAACTGAAGATTTTTTTCAATGGTTAATTAATCAATAAATTATTATTTTGACTAATTCTTTACTTGTTTAGTCAAGTCGGTTTAGCAAAAAGCTTTGCCAGTAAATATTGTTTATCCTAAAATCTTGCAACAACACATTTGGCATGTACACATTTAGTATTCTTGAGCTTTTGTCTGCACATGTAGAGCACAACAGCCAGCAGAGAGCACCACACACCATCTAAAAAGAAGTGAAGCAACCAATAACCACACTGGACAAAAACAGCTTACAGAGCCATGGAATTTCACTCAATTTATCAACAGATAAATATACAGCTTGAACATGACTTTTAACATCAAACATACAGCACACTATAATGGAAATGATATTCAGTGACAGTAGTATACTCAGAACAAAACCCCAAATAACGGTGTGGTTAACGGCGACATTAAACATACAAACAAAATATAACCATCACAGTTAAAAATGATCAAAAAAATGTCAAGTGTCAGTTTCTCTGCATATAGGTGTAGCATCGCTTTAACAGATGCAGAGGGAAGACGTGAATGTGTACAGTATATGCCGTCATGCCAGTGGAATTAAATGGTAAAATAAAGTGTATCGGATCAATAAAAGATTCATACAGAGAGCCAAGCAATCATAGTGAGCCATAAAGTGTCATAGCACTGAAGTCTTATAGAAAAGTGTGAAACATATTAAAATATAGTTTTTGTTCTTTGGCATTGCACGTTAAACTCTGGTTCTGGTCTACTGAAAAATTACCCAAAATTCGTGAGACTGCAGTATTAATATAATTAACTATCACCTGACAATTCATTAAAAAATTCTTCAAAAATGACTTCCAAATGTATTTTTTCTTGCTATTTTGAGATAAAGCTCTTTAAATGTATAAAATAGTTAATATTCTAACTTCTTTGGCAACATTTCATATAAAATTCAATTGACTATGTTCTGCATTCACGATCAAGCCAAGCTTTAAAAGGAACATGTGGGGTACCGAGGAGTTGTGAACTTTACTAGTGGCAGATTTTCAGGGCGCTGACATTCCTCCATGTTGACTTAAAATAAGCTTTTCCCAGGAGCCCCAAAGAGCTCGTTTATGTGTTGTGATTGAGTGCAGCACATTCCCACCTATTTTTAGGGCATTACTCATGCCATGGGCCCCTATAAATGACTGTAGGTGGACTCCCATCGCAGATATTCATCTGCCCATGGAGAGTAATGTACAGTATCTCATATTTCACGCTAAAACCCAATGCCTAATAACATAATAGTAAAATTAAATATAGTCTGCTTCGGTGAAGCACCGGAAAGGTTTTGGAAGTAAATCATCTGTTCTGTCATGACGCTGAGTGAATCATTTCCTACAGTATTTCAATGAGAATTTACAACAGAATCAAGTAAGACTAAGAAACCTTTGGGGGTCCATCTGAAAAGTCAGCTGCAGACCTGAGCAACAGTTCCTTGCAAAAGCAGCTTCAGATAATTTGCTCTTCTTGCACTTCCAAGACAATGATTCAAACCATTGCAGAGAGTAAAGGCTGAAATTTAAATCTGACAAAATCACTTTTATCACTTACAAACGCCTCTGTTAAAAGCTCGACCATAAACGATGGAAAGCTTATGGAAAGTCACAAACCTTGAAATGTGAATGGCGGCTTTCATGGTCCTAATGACCACAAAGAGTGCTTTTATTGGGCCTCCAGTGCCTCTGAGACAACACTAGCGGATGACACATCAGGACAAATCATCTTAATCTTTGTGTGTGTGGGTGTAACACACAAAATTAGCTCTGGCTGATTATCTATGAGTGGGAGGGGCAGTCAGATGTGTAAAACCGATATTCATAAGCCGGAAATAGTAAAGAAAAGATACAATCTTTCACTCCTAGGAAGAACTGAATATACAAACGACTCCAATCATATACTATACAGGACATATCTTTGGCATAAAAAGTAAAGCTATGGAGCCAAGGCATTCATTCTTATCAAACATCAGTGCTTTTAGGAAAACATACTGTAGATACAGTATGTTTATAATGGCCTTCAAAACCCCAACTCTTCTCAAAGCCCAGTTTTACACAATATGGCTTAAAGTGTATGTATAAAAATAAATTTGCTATGTAACACAGCCCTGAGGGTTTTGTTGTCCACCAGTATTCAAGCCATCTCCACATCCCCGTACGGATGTGGGTCTCCATCAACAGCTCCGCTCCGCTGGCTGGGAGTTACCTCCTTTGAGATTATCTGAATTCCACAGCAAGTGTCCTCTGGCAAGCCACATTGTCACCTCAGAAGCCTGTTTCCTGGACCCCCACCCACAAAAAATATCAAGTCTCCAAAAAATATGGAGAATATTCTTCTCTTCCACATATGGAAGACTGAAGGGCCTGGTGCCACTGGGGCGCTTGGCTTCGAGACCCCATGCTATTGGATCCTTCCTGACCCAATCCCTAATCTCACTGGCTCCTCTGGGACCCCCCTCCCCACTGCAAGTCTCAGTGGTTCTTTTCCATCCAGTCCCAGCTTTCATCACTGTCATTCCTGTTCTTTTCAGCCTCAATGATCTCTCTGTAGCGCCGACGGAAGAATCCCATCTGTCAAAGAACGAGAGGAACAAAAAATTAGAGTGGTTAGTAAGGTGCATCTGTGGTCAGATCTAACTATAGGAGTGAAAACATGTGGTTTTACATGTTTGAGCACTTTTCAAACTTTTTTTTCTTGAGGTGGTCATATTTTCAAACTTACTTGAAATAAGTAGTAATGCAGAGCTGTTATTTAAAGCCAGACCACTGACTGATATTATCACATAATCACAGATAGATGATATCAGTATTGGAACACATTGTGGTATTACGGGCAGTTATGTGCAGTACTATTTCTCAGCTGGGCATAGTAACTCAAAATTAAGTAAGCTTCTTTCCCAAAATGTTGATCTATTCCTTTAAGTAACAAGACATTGCTGTACATAAATCAAAAAGATATTTTGATGGTAATTTTGGTGATGGTGAATTTAAAAATAATGTTGTCATTAAATAATACCTGTAGAGAGTACTTACAAGTTAGTATTAGTATTTTTCAACTTCTAGATATCAATGTTGGTATTAGCTTCAAAAAACATGTATTGGTCGGGTTACACTGTGAACATTTATTTATGTTACTATTTTTTGTCAAATTTATGTTGTCACCATGTGGTAACTGTGTCCCAAAGACTCACAACACTGTGTAATTCTGCCTTTAATGTTTGTTTTATTAATTTTTATTTAGAGTTTTATTCATTTCAAGGGAGCATTTTATCATGTTGTGAATCTTCGGGAAGTAGTTGACAAGAAAGATGTGCGTGTGAGTAGCACACTGATCACTGTGAGATAATGCAGTTATTAAGGAACTAGGCGCTCCAACACATAAGTGTTTCAGCTGCAGAACAGAAACATTTTTAATGAAAGAAAAAAAAACTTTCTTGCTTGTCTTCTGGATTTGATTTTACAGAGTTTGTAAAAGGGATATTATACAGCAGCTGACTCCCAGGAGTGTCATTGAAAGCACCACCAATAAGACAGTATTTAAAACATTTCCTTCTTTCAGCTGCATTATTACAAAAATCTGCAAGTTAAGATTTCTCCCGCAGTTAAACAAATGGAAAACAACGATGTCTGGGAGAAAGGAAATCAACATTGTTGCATGTCCAGCAGTAATGTAAAACATACACAATTTGAAGTTAATAAGCTAAACCACACAAATTCATCGACATGGATGGAAGCAAATCAAGCATTTCCTCTGCAGAAACGTGTTGTTTCTTTAGGAATCTAATTTTGCACTCTAACTGACATTGAACTGACCCATAACATGCATTTACCAAGTGTAATATAAAGGAGATATGAGAGGATGGGGAGAGTAGTAGATTCTTGGTGTGTATGTAAACAAAGCCGTGATGCCTCTCTCACTACGACTCCATTCATTTATCTGTGTTTGACTACTGAAGTTTATTGATACAGACCTGTACTCTCCTCAGGCATTTCCTGAAAAGAGCAATACAGGACATGTGCTGCTCTTGTAAGTGGGGTTTATTTTGGCAAGATCCTAGGACCCGTGGATTGAAGGAGGGGGGTAGGCAAATGTATCCCAGGACCAACATTCCAAGGTTTAGTTGTGGTATTCCCGGTAGAAAATGAAGCCGTGAAAAAGAAAAGGACTTTTGTGCTAACAGGGCCTCTGGACATCAATGTAATTGCCATTTCCCTTTTAGATTCTTCTTTCATGTGAGTGGTATGGTGTGAATTATTGTCCGGTCTGTGATTTGTCTTTTTCATGGTTGTTTAAGGCCCAGAGCAAGCTCTCACCCCCACCTATTCCCCTACCTCCAGCTGTCTCCGCACAACTGGATACTGTGCTGTCGTCTAACCAGAGTTAGACGCAGGGCTTCTGGCTGTGACAAGTTTGTGACAACTCCCTCTTATTTACTGATGCAGCCTCAGCCAAACATTGCCAGAAAAGTTTTGTAACTAATGCTCTAAGCTAAAAAACAAATAATCACAAACTTTGTTCATGTGTTTACCTTCCAGAGTAGCACAGCTAACAGCAGAAAGATGAGGATTCCCACCAGCAGACTGATGGCAATGATCCAGCCGACTACGTAACCCCTCGGCTCCTGACTGTGGAGAGCCTCGAACACCAGCTGAAACACACCAACACCTCAGTCAGTTAGTGAGTCATGCTCAAATACAACATATACACACAGGCAGGGACACACAAGAGTACTCATGAAGTCATGTGTAGCTAATGATGCAATGTAGTGCAACAATAACAACTGAGATACATCTTATTTCAGTCTGCTTTAGCTGTTGTCAGAAGTCTTGATTTTTATTCAAGAGGGCATTGGACTACATGCAGTAAGACTAATGGAATCAAAATCATGAATTCTGCACACTATCATGTTTCAAGCAGTATCCATTGAAACACTTTTTTTTATTGAATTCCAGGGAATGTCCATACTCTTCAGCCAGCAGCACAAATACAAATTGTATTTGACACAATAAGTGATATTTTTAGTGTCAGTTGATCGGTCGGTCCACCACTTTGTCCAGACTGAAATATTTCAACAACCAATGGATGGATTGCAATTCAATTTTGTACAGACATCCATAGTCTTTGGTGACAACCTGTACAATTAATGACATTCAGCCTTACCAGTAGTTTGTGTTTAGTGCAACTTAGCAAATCTTAGCATGCAAACACGCAGATGGTGAACATGGTAAACATCATAACTGCTATACATCAGCATCTTCATTGTGAGCATGTTAGCATGCTGATGTTAGCTTTAACTCAAAGCACTGCTGTGCCTCAGTAAAGCTTCACAAAGCTGCTAGCATGGCTGTGGACTCATCATCTTCATCATTGCCTACAACTGTCTAACAAGATGTTGTCTTTTATGTTTTTATGATTAGTATGAATAAGATAAAACTAGTCGTGAACTTTAATGCCAACAAGTATCCATCTTATTAGGTCAGTGCAATTTAAAATAATATATCGTCCACTCCCTTTTTCAGTTTGAAGCCTCATGCCTTTAAACTATGACGCTAATTCTGAGAGTTCATTCTGGGAGGCTTGGCAACTCTTAAAATATAGCCTGGTTCCACAATAAATAAGAACCATAGCCTGTTTCCCATGACATGAGTGAACACTGACCTACTGGATAATCTGTCACTGAGAGCAAAGTTAGTTCACTTAACCCACTGCACACTGTAATGTTTAACTACAATGGAGGGCAGTAGTATTTGTTGACAAATACTTATTGTAATTAGGCCAACACAATTATTTTAAATCACTTTCTAGCACCTGTGCTTTGATTATTATTTGATTGTTTTTGTATCCATCTGCTGTTGCACTTAGAAACAGTTCTTTTGAAGCTATTTGATACTTTGGACATGAGTCATTTTCAATAAAATAACAATTTAAAATAGCTCAAATTGATTTGAACTGAATTAATAGTTTGACTTGAAAGTGAAAAATAGTGAAATATTGCATTACATTGCACCACAGCTAAGCCTGCTTTAATGTCAGCATTCAGGCCTTAAATGGAAAACAACACATTCTAGGATCATGAAATAGTTGATTTTATTTACTAATGATCTTAAACAAAGGCAAATAACTGTATAAATAAATGTGTAACTCCCAAATGTCAGATAATCCTGCATAATGTGTTGTTGCAAACAATGGTGGGACAATTCAGAGTTGAGTGAGGAACTTCACTGCTTCAATGCTGCATAGGCTTTGAACACAAACATTGCATGAGACGCCAACTGTGAGCCAAGACACAACCGAATGGACAAGTGAAAATTAATCTCTTTGTTGAATAGTTTCCCACATTAGCACCTCCCCCATACACAGAGCTCTGGAATCTAACTGTTGTCATGCATGCCAAGGCGCTTGCGTGTACAGAAAAGATAAAAGCTCTGCTGGTCGTTGCTCTCTGACATTGACTTCCCCAATTTAACTGGTGCAATCAGTTAATTCTGGGAATGTGTGATTGAATGCGAAGTTCATTCAACTCAGCTCTGCGATGCAAAGTTTGACTTGCGTACTTGCAACAGAATCCTATAGATTTACATCAGTTTGTTTACATGTCACAGGGGATAAAACTGAGCTAGGCCTGCTGCGAACGATACAACCAGGGACCACAAATTATACTTTGCATTGTGTACTTTAGCCAGCAGAGACCCTGAGGGAAAAGGTAACTGTGTTTACTAAAAGCTAGGGGGCCAATAGTGGCTGGAATGAGCACACTCACTAAGTGCTGAAAGAGTGGCATGGTATGGACATATTCATGGCAGGTCTAAATTTTCCGAGCACGTCTGAAGCTCAGGGTCAGCAGTGCTGCAGCCCGGTCAGCACCCTAATCACTTGAGAGATCCCACAGCGAGCATGCTGGGTGCTCAATATAATCATCACATCTGATCCGCTGGGCCATTCAATCACTCAGTGAACAACAGTAGGGGGGAGGGTCTGTCCTTGAGCACAGCTGAGGACCCCGAAAAGAGGCTGATAGAAGTGCCACCATACAGTATACCCATACTCCCCAGCTGTTCCCTTGGCTCACATCAGTCACTCAAGGATTGTCTAACCACAGTGTGATGGACTGTGCATATAAAGATAAAAATACATGGGCTTATTGATAGATTTTTGCAGAGCCATATAGTGGGTACCCCTGTCCTTCAACCAGAATGCTTGGATTCAAGCCTCGATTAGCATCTGCCCAAAGTTAAAAGGGTCACATCATTGGTATATCAGGGTCGTACAGAGCTTAATGTCCCACTACCTGCTATTTGGTACTGGTCGTGCACAGCAGTGTACAGTGGGTTAATCATAAAGCTGTGGCTGGACACAAGGTTGGTGAGAGCGCTGACAGTGAACCAGTACCAAGTTAAGTTCGCTCTGAAGATGCTAGACATCCCTTGACTGTTATGTTCAATGTGGTTGTTTTGTGTAATTACCTTTTTTGCATTTTGTCAAAGGTAGCTAAAGTATTTAAACAAATGTGAGTAGATGGTGAATTAACAGTTCATAATGTACTCACAGAAATGTCCTCTGGCAGGCCCATTGGCACCTCCACTGCCCTGTCATTTACTTGCACACTGCCCCTCGTCACAAACTGGATCACAGAGGAACTATCCTGTGGGTTGAGAGACGGCGGATAACTGTTACTGTTAGCATCACAATAACCTGCAACTGAATTCATCAAGCTTGTGACATTTGTCTTACCCTTTTAAGAATTTCAGTGTTGAGTAGAAGTTTTATATCTATGCTCAAAGCTTCTTCTTTGAGTTGTGGACCCAGACTGCAGGAAATCGTCATACACGCTCTCCCAGGCCGGTCACAGTCCTTTTAAAAAAGACAGAGAAAGAGAGGAAGAAAACAGAGAGTAGGGAATGGGCGAAAGAAAGTGCGTGGGGGAGAGAAGTGTGATAAACAGATGTTACACTGGCTAAACAAAAAACAAACAACAAGAATCCTCACAGGGGGTGACTTTCAGTGACCTCTGAAAGGTCAAAGTGCTTCTTAAGGGCTGCATATTTACCAAGACTTTGCGTCCTGATTTGGTGAAGAAAGCAAATATGGAGTGGAAGATGCTTTCTCTGTCCTGGGGGATGGTGCACGGTGTCGGGTTCCTGTGAGGGGTGCAGTTCCCTCGGCCATCGGCCACCTGAAATGACAGTGGTGTGTTACGTTGATTAAGATTTTAGGTATCGAATGAACATAAATTAAGACAGAAATATAACAGAGTTGAGTTAAAATGTGTGGCATGAATCAGGAGTTTTATCATGTTTGTGCTGCAAAGCTAAATTTGGATTTGAGTTTGACAGCAAAAATGTAGACACAAGCACTTTTGTCACCTAAACTGGCCCAATCCCACTATTGTTATGAGTCTCCAGGTCTCACAGGAAGTTCTCCCAACAAGAAGCTGGTACCCCTCCCAGACAGATTTCCCATATGGAGTGATTTAGAGCTGTCTGGTTTACTGCCCACCCCCCAGGGAACACTTCCCCTTTCCCCTCTCCTCAGCCCGACCTGAAGCTCTGGAGGTGGAAATCTCCTTTGGCCTTCCTCATTGTCTGTTCTGTTGCCACCCAGTATGTCTGAGCTTTATTGCCGCGTTTTCTCATGTCCTGAGTGTTTTTCTGCCATTGCTGGTGTGAAGATTCATAGGCTGCACTAACTTTAACATGGGGAAATCTCTCATAAGAGCAGAATTTTCACAGTAAATGATGAAGGTTGGAGGGATTTTGTGCAGAAAAAACTAAAACATATGGAGCACCAGTAAGGAACCTGTATGTCATGTCTGAACTAATGGAGGTCTGTATAAAATGTAAGAATATCTGGCTATAAAATATAAGTGTGCAACTGTCCAGTGTGCCACAGGCTAGACGC
Source organism: Morone saxatilis (assembly GCF_004916995.1). NCBI lineage: Eukaryota > Metazoa > Chordata > Actinopteri > Moronidae > Morone > Morone saxatilis. The sequence goes on from NW_023339751.1 coordinate 7,288,259, forward strand.
AGTGTTAACAGCGTTTATGATGTGTGGTTCCAGGCTGGGATGGTACGGGGCAGTAGCCAGCTCTGCAGGTGTCCTATTCCTGTTTCGTGCAAGCTGTCTGATCCCCTGAAAGTGATTCCAGATGGGCTCAAGGAGGGTGGGATAGAGTCAACCCCGTCTGCCCATTCACAGTAAATACAATTAACAGCTTGAGCCCCCCCACAATCTACCTATATATATGAAAGGAGCAATGCAAGGGTTAAGAAAACATTTAAACCCAGTGGGAGTATTGTGTTTCTTTATCTAAATGCAAAATGTTGTGAAACAAAATGGTTGACTAGCTTCAGTAGCAACGTCAACACTTTCCCTTGGATTTCCACTGGCCCTGTGGTGCCTCACACTAAGCAAATTGCCCATGCCATGACAAAAGGGCCATGGATTAGCAGCTTTCTGTACATAAAACTGTCCTCTTAGGTGGATACACGCAGCTGTGCCATGAAGAGAAGCAAAACATAGTCATAGGCTGGACAAATGAGCTAAAAATGTGGCTTCCTGCAGGTGAATAAACTAATAAATAATGATTTGGTCTAGATAAATAATGTAGATAGACTGCTGTTGGCATCCACCTGTGTTTCAATGATGTGGAACATGTCAGCTCCGCTGCCAGCCAGCCGGTTGGGTATCCTGATGTCCACAGTGGAGCCAGGAAGCCTGCTGGGCCCCTTGTTTATGGCCTGGAACCACATCACACAGAGACAGGGAAAGATGGAGACAAGGAAAGGAGAAGTGAATATATAGAAAAACATGTAAAAAAATACTGAAAATCCTATATGTTCTGTGCTGGAAGTACCTGGAAAGTGAGATTGAGAGGCTGAAAGTTGCACTCCATGTCTTCCAACTGGACGAAACGTGAGGCATCAATGGAGTTTCCATACACGAAGGAGCTCGGTGTCACCACACTGCAGGCACAATGATCAAAAAAAGAGATAGAAGACGGTCAACATTTAGAAAGAAAACTATTTTAAAAGACCTTCATAAAATCTCTGGCATCAGTCATGTTATTAGCTGGACAGCAGAGTTTTCTTTAGCAGTTGAGATATGAGTCAGATGTATCCAGCTTTACTCTAAAGCCTCCCTTCACATTAAAGACAGCACAAACAGCAGCCTTATCAGATGTCAGAGCTCTGGTGGATTTGGGCTGTTTTACATCTCCTTCCCTTCTCTGTGAAGCATAGCTATGATAAAGCATTCAGAGATAAGGCTTTTCAAGTTGACATACCCCATACTGACAAAGGCTCTCCCTCTCCTCCCAAGAGCCAACAGATGAGCAACCCGTTCGCCATTTGAGGCACAAAAAACTCAAGCCAGATTTATGTTTGCATAAAAATAACTACACTGTTATGGGTGTTCATGTTTGTCTTGTTCTTACCCAGTAATAGTCGTGTCCGTCTCATGAACCAGAGGGATGGACACATCCAAACTGTTGTCGGAGAGTTTGTGCTCAGGATTAGCACTACAGCAAAAAGGAACAATAAAGTTATTCTGTCAGTTTGTAAACCAATTCAAGATTAAATTCTACAAACACATGAAAAAAGTGTTTACTCTATAGGGCATAATTTTGGGGAGATTTAAGAGGATACAACAGCATTATAATTCACAGGAATTACAAAAAATAAATAAATATTGTTAGATATGCACTAAAATGTGAGACTTTTAATGCTTACCTTTTTGCCTTAACTAAGAACTGCAATGTGTCATTTTCCCCAGAGAGCTGACTCGTGTCAAAAATAACAGCGAAATGATACTGGAGAGAAAAGGACAAATGAAACCAGGGTGTCATCAATTGTTTTCATATGATATTTGAGTATGACTGCTGTTTTTTCCATGTAAAAACACAGTGTGCACACTCTCTCTAAAAATGGTATGTAGGTTATATTGAATGCAATTTTGACAATGTGCAACTAGTTCTATCTTGGTCTGAGCTACCTTAGTCTGTGCTCTCATGAAGGGAAATCCCACGCTGCACTTGAGGAAGTCCAAATCAACAAGTCCGCAGGAAATACCCTTCTCTTCCTGCAAAAAGACAGATATACAGAGAGTAAGGGGAGGCGATAAAAGACAGACAGGCTGGAGACAGAGTGGGTGACACTCATGGAGTCACTCATGGAGACACAAAGAGGAAGACGCAGTAGACAAGAAGCAGACTGTGACAATCAGTTTTAATAAGTTAACAGGCAAAAAGCATCAGCAATGGCTTCGGAGGGTAAAATAAATACAAATATTAAGGATAATTTAATACCTATGCATGGCAAAAAGCAACACTATCTCTGCTGCAGCTTTAAAAACCCACAGACATACACCTGCCAACATTTACAGTAAGATCAAAGCTTTTTGTTAGAAACAGACTTCTATATGGAAAAGAATAGGTTGTCATATCTTATTGAAGTTCTAAATTAGGTTAAACGAAGAATGTACAAAGCTGTGATGGCACACACACATCTTGGCGGGTGGGTAATTGGACAACCTCCAGGCTGTGTGTTTGGAAGCTTGTCTAAACAATATGGAGCTTCACCGGCTGCGCTGTGTAAACACTCAAGCCTTGACCCTACGAGTGTAAGAATTCTTTTAGCGAGAGTTCACTGCAAGGCTGTCGGCTGAGCTTGTGTGCTGGAAAGCATGAAAGAGGCCAGAGATACTTCAATGATAAAAAAAAAGAGATAGACTAGTGCTCCTGGAACATTCAGCAGGGAGCTTAAGGTAAGTCATACAAAACGTCTGAATGCATGGGCCGCTGTCCACTTTGGGCCTGTATTTATAACACATTTCAAAAAGTGATAAAGAAAAGAGGTGTTGAAGGTTGCCTCCACTGACATATTTAAAGGTACACATCCATCCACGGTATCATACACACTCCCATTCCCCTTATTCAGCAGATTCCCAGTGTCCAGGGTGTGGCCATGCCCTCCATCTTCATTAAGTCAGCTTAAATAAGCAGCGTTGCCCTTTGCATGGAGACTATTACAAGGGGGAGGGGGGACCCCAGTGCAACTGGCAATGATGGAATTTCCTCTATTTCCTGTATTCCTCCGTGCTGCTGTGCAAACACCGCCTCTCCCATGGGGCTGGGCAGGATTGGGGAAGTCAGCCTGTTTACCTATCATCCACCTGGCAGCCCTTGAGAGAGAGCAGAGCACTCAGACATATGGCAAGTTGTGCCTCCATGGGGAGAAGAGCGACAGAGGTCTGTTTGTTCAGCACTTCTTCACTTTCTTTCTCTTGTCTTTCTCTGTCAGGGACAAATACACACTAGGATTTTTACAAATGGCAGGCCCATTAAATATCCCCAGGACTGTTTACCCTGCTTTAGTGTCAGATGAAGCATCTACTGGAGTAGTACGTTGTGTGGATGACAACACACAGGAGACTCATTTTCTGCATGTCCAGCACGTCTCTTTACGTCTGCAACCACTTGGGTATTTGTACATTTGGCTTTACTCTGGTCTAACTTTTCCAAACTAGCGTCATCGCCTACTTTATACTTGCTACACGGGTATGAAGATTAAGATCTACCTTTGGCTGTCAAGGCATGTGCACAGCTACCCTTCACAGCCAAGAAAATCAGTGATTCGTATATTCGTAAGGTTCACTGAAATTCACACTTTCACACATTTCTCAGTTGCATTCCCAACTTTTGGGCTTTTTACCACAATGCTTATTTCAACTGTTAAATCACCAGAAATCAGTGGTGGTATTCAGATCCTAATACGACCCCATATTAATACTCCATTACAAGTAAACACCCTGCATTTAAAGCAAAAGTGCAGCAGTATTATTAGCAAAATGTACTTTAAGTATAAGAAGTAAAAGTACTTATTATTATTATTATTATTAACGCCCCCTTTGAGAATAGTTTATATATTAATATACCAACAACTGTGGAATCTCATTGTGAGAATACAAACATTACTGAGTTGCGTTAATAATTCGGAGTAAATCTTAATCATAAAGAAAATCAAAAATTAATTACAATTTGTTTTTTATGAGCTTTGACATTATATTGAACATGAATTAGGTTATTTAAAGTAACTAGTGACTATAGCTTTCAGATAAATGTAGTAGAGTAGATTGAGAAGTAGAAATACAATGGCACAAAACGGCTGCAACAGCTCTGCCCTTTAAGAAAAAAAAAGAGAGATAAAAAGGAAAAACACAGAAGCCGGTGCAGAAGTCTCTTGAGTCCCTCGGGAGTGAAGGCAGTGCTCCTGAAACCAATTCACCTCCACAGTTTTCTGACAGCTTGTGTTTCAAGAACAACAGAGAGATAACACACCCCACTCACACTGAATATGAGGGGAGTACAAGTTCATGCTTTGCTCACTGGAAAAAAAAAGCCTCAGGGGAGGATTGGGAGCTGGCCTTAACTTTGGAAAAAAAAGGGTCACATCATCGCCTCTGACTTCTCCGGTAGTAATTAGAAATGTCTCAAAGAGCATATGGCAGTAAATCTGCTCAGTAGCCTTTGTCATCTTGACACTGTTCACTTCCTGTTCCCTTTGTGCGGCAGGCCACTCTGACTAATCAGGTTCCTGAACAAAATGAGGCTCTGCGGCTCTTGGTAACCTGATACATAATTTGTTCATTAGATTAGCTATGAAACTCAAACTGAAACACTGCTTTTCTAATATTTGCCTGCAGCATGTATTCCATTTAAATTAAATTTTAGCTTTGTTGGGGGTTTTAAATCATGTCATACGTTGTGCGCTTTACAGAGATTATCCCTATCCATCACAGGGGTGCAGAACCCAGCTGGAGGATAAACACGAGGTCCATTATGTGGAGAAAAACCTTCATGATGGATGCTGTCCCCTCAAGCAACCAAAAATCTGCTGTGAACCTGGGCAGGCTCGTATCACAGCGCTCCGTCTGACGTGGCGTCTGTACTCTGCTGTGAGCCGAGCTGCTGGCATCTTTGCAGAAAGTGAGCGAACAGACGTGATCCGAGGCAGAGGTGGCCACTGTGAAATCCATCCACATACAGCGTGGTCCCGAGAAGAGTCTCTCAGGTTTAATGTGGGATGGCGGTGGGTAGATATTTCTTTAACAGTGACAGATTGCTGAAATCATTTGCTTTTGGAGGTCAAGGAGTGCAGCGCCTGATCAATATCTCCATGAAGGACCGTCATAATCCTAAATATACTTTGCTGTATTTACCCGATTAAATATGGCCCTATTTAATCAGGTATGAGGGAATTTTTTTGACATGAGTATTTGAGCGATTTGAACGGTACATAAGTCAAGCTTGTGGGAATATGAAGTATGTGCCTTCTGATATGTTCTCGTGCACATAGCTCATATGTTGTTGACATGGCGAGTCTGCATTGAATGAGGCAGAGAAGCGTATGACAGGTCAGCCAGAGGAGCTGCCCGTGAGATGGGACAGCTGCTGCTGGGGCTCTCCTGCTCCTCATCCTTTCAACTGCAGGCCTGCCTACACAGCACAGACAACGATTTAACTTGGCCTCTCGCAGGTCTGTCTTTCTGTATGCTTCACTGTTTAGACTGCACTCCTGACATTTAATCATTCTTTTAAAATAAACAGTCTTGTAGAAAAGGTACATCTCAGTGAAAACTAATATTAAGCTGATACGTATGTGTAAAGTTTGACCCTCTGTATCATGTCAGTGATCCGTGTGTGCTTTACCGACGTCTTTTTAACTAAACAGCCGAATGCATTTCAGAAATAAACGTTCACTTGAGTAAATAAACAGCAGATACTTCAAGAGGGACAGACCTTCTGCCAGAAGTTGATGTAGAAAACTTCTCTGGAGAAGTTGAAGTAGATGTTGGTGTCGTAGGCGTCATCCCCAGCATTGGAGATGGTCAGGTTCAAAGAGACGTTCTTCACTCCTCCGAGGGCCAAATGTGGTTTGCTGTACAGCCTGATGGGGAACATGAAGTAAACAATGGATTTCAGAGAATAAATAAACATTGGGATGTCACAGGAGGAGCAGTCATTTATATGAGCAGGGAATCTAAGTTTGTTTTATTTTGAATTTTTTTTACTTTAAAATGAAAGTAAACAAAGATGAGTGTCCTTAAAATAGAGCACTGGCTTGTTTTTTGGAGTAAAACAAAGAATATATGTAAAAGATGACTCCTGTTTACAGAGACAGACGCATACTCTCAGTAAATGTACAGAAAGCAAAAGATACACAATAAAAAGAGAGGGAACTCCCAAAGTATGGAAAAACATATGGATATTCTCCAAGCATGCGTCATGCTTCCACTACCCACACCCACATGGCCTATGACGTCAGCTTGCTTCCTCAGCGCTGAAGAAAAGGCAAAGACAGAATGAATCTAAACTGTGAAGTGGAAGGTGTTTACCCGGAGAGCAGCAGTTTCCCATGAAGCCTCAGGTCTGCAGCACAGTCGTCTGACAGGCAATTCTTCTCAAACCAAGTCTGAAGAGGAAACAGTAAAGTACACAGTTCATATGACCTCATGCTGTCCATGCAGGGAACACACCGACTCCATGTTCAGACTAGGGGGCAGTATTGTGTTGTTGTTGGAGCCATCCAGTAGGATTTTTATTCAGGAAGGCCACAATCTTTACTCTATCTGATCTCTCTTTTAATCAGTCAGAGGAGAGTATTTGTTTAAGGCTAAATCATGAAAGGAAATCTAAGTCAAGCGGTTAAGTTCAATGTAACGATGAGTTTCAGATAAATGGATTCTGTAGGTGGTGAAAGACGCAAATCCCTCAGTTTTTCAAGAAGTGCAGACAGTGAGGAAACACATGTGGGGCAGGTTAGAGGTGGTTGCAAAGCAAATAAATGAATCAGTCTTTTTGGATTCCATTCAAGAAAAGCTAACACAGACAATAATAAGCTGGTAACCAACACCAAATCATTATAACCTCAATTTGCGCTATTTCCTTCATTCCATCTGTGGTCTGAGCGAAGTCATGACTTTGTTCTTTATAATCAATTAAGGAGATAAACTACATCAGAAACTGAATCAGTTAAAAAATAACTGTCATGTAATTTCCAACATTTTTCAAAAGTTTCAATATAGTTTATAAATATAAATCAAAAATGAGATTGAACCAGGCTTAAATTTGAAAATAATCACGGTCTTGTGCCACAAATCATATCTGGTGCTCATTTTAATGCTCAGAACAATAAATTATCTACTTAATTTTAGGGCTACAGTGTCTCATACCCAGTGATAACAGCTTTTATCATGGATCATATACTGAGTTCCAACCACAGAAATAATAATGTCCAATGATTTTTTACAATATACACTGGAAATGGCAAAAAGATGTTAATATTCATGTCTCACAACGGTTTGATTCTATTTAATCCTGACAACAATTCTCCACATAGCTACTGTATCAGATTTTATCAAAATAAAAATGTATCAATCAGGGTAAATTTTGAATTTTCACACTTCTCTACACACTTGTTTGTTACCATATAACTTTTATCATATATTTAAACACCGTCAATTCATCACAAAGCATTTCTCAGAGTATTTACCTCATTCCTCACTGCGATCTTGCTTCCTTTCCTCCATCGTAACACTGGAGTGAGTGCGGGCAGGTCTCGCTCCTGGTGTCCCGTCAGCACATGCTTCCCCAGGCTGTAAGCCACTTCAAACGTGATGGCTGTGAACACGTCCTTCACATCTTTCTGTAGAGAGCACAAACAACAAGGCTATTGGGGAAAATTTGTCCCACCATAGACACCAAACTGTTTTTAACCTCAAAGAAATAACTGTCATGTAACAGCCTAAGCAATTATGGTAATTCAACATCTTTCTCCAATTGACGCCTGGCGTAAAGACTGATTACACAGCAGATTATCGGAAGATCTTACAGTCTGGATATGATGTTATCACTGTGCCAAAGATCCACAGGGTTGAACACAGATGTAATTATAGTGAAGAACCAATCCAATCTGTATGGTTTAAATGGATGGGTGACAAAACTCTCTCATCAATAACTCCTCTTTGTCATTTTGCTGAAAGTAATAAAAAGCAGGGTCACCACTAAGTTCTCAGCAAAGCAAACATGGATCTTTTTTTTTTCAACCTGCTGGCACTGCCTCTGAGAAATATCTTTGTGTTTCTGGCGGCTTCATCCGAGACCACAAAAGAAGTGTTTGATTTGGCATCAGGTTTGGAAACAATGCAGACGGAATGAAAACATAGAGCTAAATGTGATCAAATCCCAAATCTTCATTAGATGACAGCGCTGAGAGACGTACATGGGAAAAGTAGATACGGCTGTGTCTTTTTCATCTATTCTGTCCTTTACAATTACACTCAGGTCTTTGAAGGCTGTGCACACAAGTTCCATAGGCAACCTGTATCCCTTTGCCCAACTGATGTCTACCAACATGGAGCCAAACCCACAACGTAAACACAAAGGGCTTCCTTGTGTTTTCCGGTGGTCACTTAGGCCACTCGTTCTTTTGCACTTTCTCTCTTTTGTCCATTATCGCAACATTTTCCACCCACCCATCCTCTTCCCTCAGGCAGGCGCACAGCCAGTCTGGGCTTTGAACATATTAGGCATCACCAGTAGGGAACCCATCCAACTCATCAACAGTGAGAGAGTTATAGCAGGAAAGAGTGAACGTTAGTGCAGGACATGAATCGACAAAAACAGAAAAGGGTTCAGTTGGGAAATGGTGCTGCACATAGATAAAGACACGGCCTTGCTGATAACATCAGTTTTTAGTGATTGTTGCTTGGTTGAAAATAGGGCTGAAATTCATATTTTATTTAATTATTAACTCATTCTCTTGACTAATCCTTTTATTTATAACTATTTGCCAAAGCCCAAGCTGACAACGTCACATAACTTGCTTTGTCTGACCAACAGTCCAAAACCCAAACATATTAAATTCACTGTTAAATAAGAATAACAGAAAATATTCACATTTAAAAGGTGGAATTATAGAATTATTTTGGATTTTTGCTTAAATAAGAGTCTGCAATACTAACATGCTGATTTATTTGGTTTAGCTGACATACCTAGCCTTAACAATGAACACCTAACCAGGTATCAAAACAGTAGCATAATGATTTTCTGTCAATGAACTAATCAATTAATCAACTACTCCTTTCAGCTCTAATTGAAATTGGCAACATTAATTGCCCATTACAGAGTCGAACTGGTTGAGTATTTCAGAGGCAAGAGGTTGACCACATCCATCACTTGACTGCAATTCATGCCTCATTAGACTTATAGAGACGGTGTTGTTCTAGTAGCATGTCAGCTTAGCTGGGAGGTAACATGACACAATGTTGTAGTCAGTGCTGGACAAGTGGTGGTAAACTAAGCCCTCAGCCTCGGTAGTCATTAAAGCAAAAAGCTTGAAATGGCCCCTGTCCGCTGGCCTCTGAGTGAACTGACCCCCTGGGAGTTAACTGCTTGGGTCTCTAGCCCCAAACTCCCACGGCTTATCTCACATTTTCACAAGCCAAGGGAGAACATAAGAGAGACATAATGACTTGAAATGAAATGCCGTGCTTTTTTTGCAATCTCATGCTTAGAGAGAGACTTTTATGTACAAGTAAATAGGCATCATTTTTCCATGCAACTAGAGTGCTGTAGAGGGATTTCTGCATCTTTTTAACAGAGCATGTATTATTGTGCACGTACAGGATCACTTTCTTCTTCAAAACACAGAACAGACTGCAAACTAACTGGACAGCACCCAAGACTCACAGCAAGCTCATATTAGGAGTGCCGGAGGTTGTTCAGGAACACTTGGACTAAGCTTTTATTATCCCCTGATCAATGCTGCCAATTGCCCCACCCGAGTCCACGCCCCTGGCCCAGTCACCTACTCCCTCCTGATCCTGTATTTGTGGACCAGAGGAGTTCCTGAGTCCCAGCTGAGAGGGACACCAGCTAGTGTTAACTGCCTGGTGCCTATAATTTTATGGAAAGGAACCCAACAACTGTTTCTTACATGCTGGTGAAGCTTGTGACAGGTCATTCTCTAGTGAAAGGCTTCCTCTGTGTTAATCCTCATTCAAACACAGAGACCGCAGGGTGGGTCCCTGATCTCAGAACAGATAGAACAGTTCTGGGATTTGTTATTTAAAGACCATTACAATGAAAGTTGACATATGAGACAGTATGTTTATATCTGTTACCAGTTTATATCAGTTTAAAGCAATAGTAAAAAAAATAAAATAAAACATTCCTACTCTAATGAATGAAAAGTTGAACTCCTGAGCAGTAAAACACAAGCTTGCTCATTTTATGGGTTTCGCTGCTACAGCCTTACTTGGTCTGGTATGACCAGTAGCTTATGTTGGTTAAAATTAGTTTGCTTACTTTATGAATCTTTTCTATTTGTGCTCACTTACGTTAGGTTTTAGCATGTAACAGATAAACATTTTCATGGTTTTATCAACACAAAACAAGACATAAACACACAAAAACATGCTTATTGTTTCCTGCTTTGGGTCCCATTTTATTTACTCTTTATAAGGTCTATACTGATGACGTCTTTAGAGATTCAGTGTGTAACATTTAAGATTTATTGTCAGAAATGGAATATAATATGCATAACTATGTTTTCATTAGCGTATAATGACCTGAGATCCACCACAAGTTTCCACAGTAGACCCTGACAAACCAAAAACTGGCTCTAAATAAGGGTGTTAGCGTTTTCTCACATTTTCTTCATTTTCAAGTTTCTCCTTTGTTCTTGGAAGGGGAGGGTGAAGCGAGGGATAGTTGCCATCTACAACTACACTGCTAGATGCAACTAAATCCTACAGTGGATCTTTAAGGCAACTGAGGCTAACTTAAATGTTATCACGTAATTACCACATGTGGCCTCAAAATAACAGTTACTTGTGATTATACCATATTTAAAATGATTGTCATGACATGAAGTTTTTATTGGTTTTGCGTGGTTTCAGACCTCTGAATGACCACGAAGTTGTTCAGATTCAAATAGGTCTGGTGTTGGACACATTGATTTTCCACTGCCTGGGGGAACAATTGACCAATCAGAGACATGGCAACATAAAAAATGGCCATAAAAATTAGATAGATGCAGCTTTAGAGATTGTTGTTAGTCACTTTACAGAAATAACACAACAAATATACAATATTTCTCTGATAATTGTGCGTAAACAGGTTACAGCTTCCATGTTGCTGGATATATCACTGATTTGGTCTGATAATCCAGTCATTCAGAAAAATTTGTGCAGTTTATGTGATTTTTTCAGCCCCATTCATCAGATTAGGGACGTGTAAGTCTGTCTGTTGTGATACTACCACTGGGGGGTGCCAAAGTCTGAAATTTTCAAATCTGATGAAGGATTTATTTTACAGTATCCTTAGAGAGGAAATAAAAAAAGGTACATTTCCTGCAAGGTCACTTAAAAATGGTCTGAACCCACTCATCATCCCATGGACAAAATTACTTATTATTGGTTCCAGTCATACTGTGGAGATGCCAGCTAACTCAGCGGGAAACAAGCATTTCCCAGCAGTTCCCACCATACTTTGGAAACTGTAAATTCTCAACGATAGGACGAAAATCTGCATGTTACAGCAGTTGCGATATTTTATGACACACTTGATACAAACTCTTCCTCTCTGTATGCATATTCATATAGTTAACTCGTAGGATGGAGGACAGCTTGCCACTCTGCATGTTTTGAAAGAAAACAACTGGGAATCAAACCTTCACCCATAACACCCCCTTTCTGTGGAACAAGGTCTCTGCCAATATGCTATCTCACTGTTTATGTTCACACTCAGGACCCATTTATTTGGTACAGCAGAGCAAAACTCCCACCTTACTTCTATTTTTCCCATTCATTCCCCTCTCTGCTGGCTGTATGACTCTTTCCTGCACATCCATACTTTATGCTTGCATGTTTTTAGGAACATAAACACTGCTACTGTATGAATTAATCTGACTTAGTTGAACATATTTTACAGATTTGACCCTGAACCATAGTTGAGCTATACTCAAGCTAGTGTTGCAAGCTCTGATTCTCACATATTAATCTGATCAACAAGATGGCAACTCACCAAGCTGCCCCTTTATGCTCACAGAGCAGTTCCACCACGGTGGGTGCGGGGTGGATGACGTCAGGCTGCAAAAGGCTCTGATCCTCAGTTTAAACGCCTCATGCTTGGCTGAAACACACAAGAGCTCCTCTCTCAGCCAAACCATTCCCTCAAAAGCATATAGCTTGAGTCTGGTCATGGGAAGTCTTTATTAACTTGTCAGGGAAACGGGCACACAGCACTCCTTTTTAGGACAATGGGTGTTTGGATGACTTGCAGGTTTAGCCCATTTTATTCAAGGGCTAAACGCCAGCGAATCTTAGTTTAAATGGAAAAAGCTTTTTAGTTAAGTGATGAATGGATTCAGCCTGTCAAAGGTTAGGGTTATGTGTGTATGAGACAACTTGAAATTGAATTGTATTTACAGTAATGTCTACAGCATATGGCAGACATGCACTCAAAGAACTTATCTCAGCTTGTCCTTGAAAAAAGTGTAGAAGTGAGACAATTACTGAAGTTTTTAGTGTGTAACTCCCTGCCCGATTGACTACAGGTCAAACTATAGCAGCTGCTCAGTTCAGAATAGGTTAGCAGATGTTGAGAAGCCTAGAATGACAAGCTGTGTAGGAGTAGGAAAGAGTGCAATTGTTTTTGCTAGAAACCTTTTTGGAGAAGTCAAATATGAAGCTTCATTCTGTCTGTTAAAATGATCTATAAACGAATCCCATGGATTCACAGTTAACAGAAGTAATTAGTTTTGACGAGTTCCTTTCATACCTGATTTATCTGCTATGAACACTCATCTAACAACCACCCTTTGCATCCTGATAATCCCCCAAGGAGCAGCTCCTCAGTTCAGACTACTGTTGCCAGTCCTTCAAGGACATTGTCAAGGACCTCTTAGTGAGAATGAGTGCTGCTGCCTCTGAACTTGCTGATCTTTTACAGTTATGTTCCTTATGTGCTTTTCCTCTTATTGTTTTGTTACTTTAACTGTGCGCCGATTGCTCAGTTCCTGCACTCACCATTGTGTCCTCATTGGCCTGTCATTTCAAATATGATGTCTTTTCATAATGTCTCTGGTGTTATTGTAATATTAACAGATTTTCTGACACTTGGGGGCAGCAGAAAAGCTGTAAACCCATCACTGATGAAGTGGATGTTTCAAATGTGTTAGTGAATAGTGGCTTATTTACACAGCCAGCTGACACGGAGCAACATTAGCATTCATTTAGTCATATTTGGCTATATTCTCCTATTAGTTCTATTTTGGTCTTCAGAGGGAAATATCTGGCTCTTTAGCTGCTAAATGTTCCACTATGTTCACCAGCAAGCTGCTAACTTTGACTGTCTGTTCTGTTTGGTCCTGGAAAAGTGGCATACAGTCGGCTTTTCAGCTTTTTCACTAAAAAAAGGCGTCTACTGCTGCTGGAAACGACACAGATGAGACCAGTGTGGGTCAACCAAAACAATGAAGTTGTGGGCTGTAAAATCCAAACAATGAGCTGACAGATAAACAGCCAAAAACAAACTCACGCTGCAGAGAAGGGTGATAATTATCTGTGGGTTCATCACAACAAGACAACTTTAACATGACATGTAGCTATCGGATCCATTGTTTATATGAAAAATTTCAGTGAGTGCCGTTAAACCTGCAGGCCACAGAAATCTTTGTGAACACAATACTGACATATGATCACCTTTTGAGTTAATTTGGAAAAGCAAACAGTTGCTTTGTTACACGTCAAGCAGTTAAGGAGCAATATTAGCATTCATTTGGAGTCGGATATCTGCTTACCTGGTGAACGTAACTCCAATATTCACTCTCTTTTATCTCTGAGAGAAATATCTGTCTCTTTAGCTGCTAAATGTTCCCTTATGTTCACCAGCTAGTGGCTAACTGTGTCGGTGTGCTGTATGGTGATGAGCAGGATGCTATGAGAGTGAACCAAAACAGTAAAGACAGCTGAACAATGAGCTGGAACTCACTATAAAGCTCTGTAAAGCAGAGGGGAGCAGCAGATTCAGGTGATAAGTCTATATAGGTTCACTACTATGAGCGAACTCTTTCACATTTTCATTTCTTGTTAGTATATAAAAAAAAAATTGATTACAGCCACTTTGAACAAGATGTCCAAAACAATGACATGAGTCACTGAAACTAAACGTGTTCTTAATTATCTGTCTGGTTAGAGAAAGTTACAAGTCAACAAAAAATGCACTTAATACCTTCAGCCTGTCCAAAACCAAATAATTCTGAGTAATCTGAAAATGCCAGACTACCAGTCATACAAAATGTATGCAGTAGGCCTTTGAAAACAGTTCCCATTCAACATGAGCCATGTTTACTCCAACCACTGGAAAATATTTCAGCCTGTCTGATGTTAGTAGTAGAGGCATTGATTCTCAGATGTCCGTCCAGCTTCAGGCACCAACCTGATAAATCACACAGTCCACAACCTGTTGTGCATCAAAACACACTGTGTCCAGAAACAAATCGAACTGACGGAGTGTTTCAAAAGAGGGAACATCGGGGTTCAGTGTTCATCGTACACTATGTCTACAGAAAGCAAATATGTTATTATTACTGAGAGCTACTCTGTGGATAGTTCTGCTTATTAAGCTAATTTAGTTAGAAATGAAAACAAACGAGTGGATTTACATGGTTGTACACTCATGATAATTAGGAATAAAAAGTGTGTGTGTTTGCAGTAAACAGCAGAGTTGCCTTGCCTACAATTAACATTTCGACAAAGAACCCTTCTGACTGACATTTGTAAACCTTTCACTGGTCACTGTGGCATTTCTTGTACAATGAAAGAGTGAGTCTACAATATCTTCTCCTTCATTTATACTCATATAACGTATTTCTTTCATTCTCCATTCTTCCCTGCCGTTCATTTTAAATCATTATTGTTTATGTTTCCAATTAATTCGCAATTTATGTTCACTTTGATGATACATTTGTGAGGATCATCCATCATTACTATTGCCTGACCAGAACAGTCCTATAACTCTCTTTAACTGGACCCATCCTACACCTTCACTACCCCCAAAAAATGCATAGAACATGACTGATAAATATTTTCAAACCCAGAACACCGAATCCTTAATATTGGGCTGCTGTTTCCGTGAAAACATAAATCAACCAAATCCTAACCTTTAGCTTGACTGAGTACTGCTAGATACAGCGATGTGTTGTAATATCTCCCATGAGCAAACGCATATTTACTCCTGAGTAAAACACAGGAGTACCATTACTTAACTGACAGGAAACATATACCATCTGTACTGTCATGCATGAGGCTGCATCACGAACAAAACAGCAATAAATTCCACGTTGCTCTGAGCATAGCATGCACACACAGGAACATGCATTTGCAGAACTGCATACTACCTGATAATCAAAATCGTTGTCTCACATTCCAACTTTCCTCTGAAACGCACAAACAAAAACACACACGTCTTCTCCTCAGACTGTCAGTAAAATGACTCCCCTCAATAAAGATCCCGAGGGCACAGATAAGGCGATATACACTCTTACGCCTTCGAGAATACAAGTGTATTGAATTTATAGCTTTTTAAAACAACGTTCACGTAAACACAAATTACAGGAAACCTTTATGGCCTCGCATGCATCATGAAGAAGGCATTCAACATTTGACCCCTGGACAGTTAAAACCACAGCTGGGATTTATAAAAGGAGGAGAGAAAGGTGCCTCGCTTCCCCAGTGGAAATTGGCAGATGGAAGAGGTTTACTGCTCAAACACACCAAATTCATCAGCGTATTATTTTTACTACATTCTATCAACAACAACTTGAGTTAGCGCCAATGCTAACTATAGCTGTAATAGTGTAATATCTGGATCTGAAATCTAGCCAGCCACCTATAAATACACAGATGTGTTCCCTCATATCTCAGTTCCTCCTCACTCAACTCCCACATTGTGATATTCTCCACACATTATTTCTTTCCCTGCTATTTTCAGTGTCATTACTACATTACATTTGAGAGCATTACAAGGTTTTACACTCTTGAAATGACCCTAAAGCCATAAAGTTGAGCTCTGGAATCTCTGGAAAGCAGCAGCAGGAACAGAACAAATTAGTCTAAATGATCCTGTATTATAGCCCCTTCATTCCCCAAATTCTCGACCCAGGGCTCCTGTCATCCTCGAGTCTATCTACCTTTAACCCCCTGCTGATCTCTATTGTAACCTGACTGACGGGTATGGAGTCACCACGAGGACACACTCACGGCTCTCCTAGGAAGCAAAACAAACCTAGTGCTAAAAAAAAAAAGGAATAATCCAGATGAGGTCCTTTTAAGGAAGTAGTTTTGGGTCTTGAGAACTGGCAATCAAATAGAAACAAAGTGGCTTTAGTAACCACTTAAGTCTGTATATATCTGCACTGATGGCAATAATAATAATATTACTAATAAGAAGAAGAAACAGAAGAAGAAAAAAAATAAGAAGAATGCTTCTAGCCAATTAAAGTAATAGCTGTGTCAAAATCACTCACTTGTGTTCAAAATCCCTTATATAATAAACATTCAGTAGCTCTAAAGTAAAACGTACACTTAAAAATCATCATTATTTTATGGTATCATTGACCGATACAGTGTCACATTAGTGTAATTCACACATCTATCAAATGCATTGTGTACATTGTGCGACTAGCAAAAAGTAGCTGACATGCTATGAACACTGATTCTTTCATTTATCGTGGGATTTTTTTAGAGTTGCATTAATGTCACAATTATTTCAGACTCTCAAATAAAAGGGCAGAGGGTAAATATAGTGCAGTTGGTAGCAAACTCCTGGCACAGACAATATTTTATTGGCTTTTACTCTTGAACTTGTGTAATTAAAAGCATCAGTATTCTCTGAAATTTGTTGCTGTTTAGAAAGAACAACAAGCATCTGAAGACTTCCTGTCTTTGAAAGATTAACTTTTTTCAACATCCTGATAAATCTTCTCTGCGCATAAACAGGAAGCTTGTTAACGGCTCTTGTATGCAATTAATTGCAGAAGTGTACTTTCCAAAAGAATAAAGATTCCATTATAAACTTCACAGTTGCTGATTTTTGCATCATGTTGTTGACAGTTTAAAAAAATACTACACTATTATTAAATGCATTTATTGAAAAGATGAAAACAACCCTCTGATAGACGAGATAGCAGCTCGGAGGATGAGCTCAATATGAGCAGTTTTGTTCAGTGTGTTTGTGTGTGTGTTTGAGTCTGTTCCATCCTGGTGATAGAGGAGGTCTCCAGATGCTTCCTGCAGCTGATGTCGTCACTGTGCACAAAATCTGGGGCACTTTTACTTCAGTGTTATTGTTGTAGCCCTTGTTTTTAGACAAAGCTCTGATAAAACTGCAGTACGCAAACACAAGTTTGTCAGATCCACCTGATTAGGGCAGGTTACAGTCTCTGCAGAACATTAACAAATGTCTTGTGTATATACCACTTCCTTTGTGGCGGATCTTGCCTGTTTATACAGGAAGCTGAAGGTTGATGTTGACGCCACAACATCAGGAATATACTCTAATATTAACAAATGGGTCAAGTAGTAGGGAAACAATAACGGGGTCACTGCCAGGTTGTTAAGGAAGTATCATTACGATGCCAAGTGGTGAAGTAATGACAGCCTTTTGTCTTATCCTGGTGTGGTGAAGCAAAGGCCCCATGACAGGCAGCGCTTCTGACATTCAACGCACACACACACACACACACATTCATGCTGAACACCCGTACGCATACATGTTTCCTCTGCAGTGGATGTGGGAAACATGGCAAGAGAAACTCTTTCATTGTGGTCAGACTTGGCCACCCATTACGTTGCCTTGCGGTGGCATCGTGTGGCAGTAACGTGGCCAAAAGACTGCGGAAACATTTTGCCCAGGGTGCTCAGCTGCCAAAATCAACAAATCATCAAATCTGCCCAACCTTTGGCCAGTCTTGATATGAGTAACAACGATGGATTTACTATGGCAACAACACAGAGAAGTCTAATGAGCAGCCATACCAAAAATAATACCTCACTTACATCTTCAATGCCCATGCATGAGAGGAACTTCATGAGAATTCTGTCTTGTTTTAATGTAACAAAAGTGTGCTGGCTGCGCACTCCCAAAACAAGCCAAGAGAAGAACTGTCTAACGTTCACTCTGGCACAGCCATGTAGGGAAATCCTGACCAAAATATTACCCTGAGCTAAAATTAACCTGAATAGCTCTTCTTTAGTATCCAGTAAATGGTATTAACACTAATACTTGCAGACAAAGCATTCAGCTGAACTTATTTATGTGACAGTGTCTATGACATTTTCCACTTGATTTATTATCGCATTGCACTGCTTAAGTAAATTTTTTTTTCATTATATTCTTTATAAATAGGTGCTTGACTGGCTGCCATGTGTAACAGAAGACAGCTGGATTTGATTAACTTCCTGCTATATACTTTCATTGTATCAGCTCTCTTGGCCTGAGGTAAATGAAACCGGGGAAATGGCATCAAGGGAATTGCACATTTCTGTTGAACTGTAAAGAGGCAAACAAAGCAGCCAGTGTGGCTGTGTCCCAGCTCTGGGTTTCCATGTGCCTGACAGTGGTAAGGCTCTGGGACTTCGTTTTACTGGGGATTCTTGGGGATGCAGTGACAGGAACTCCTGCTTTGGCATACTCTCCAGGGTTTCCTGTTTGTCTGTGGAGAGCAGACTGAGGTCTAAGTGTCAATGAGTTTTCCCATTTGTTTTGACTTCTTTAGTGGATTTCACTGAATAATGAACAGCATACTGTCAGGTAAATGGTCAATTACTGCAATCTTGCAGATTTTGTTAGAACCAGAATTATGTTCTGGAAACCACACTTCCTGTCTGGTGCAAATGTCCTTTAAGGTAAAGTAACTACAAACATACTTTAAATACTATTTTACCAAAGTCTGCAACTAACAAATATTTTCATTCAAATTGCTTCTTTTGTCTATGGTATAACTGCATACAAGTAGCGGTTGTATAAGTAGAGTTCATCAATGACCCTGATAAGATGCATGAGAACACCTCCAATAATATTGAATGGATTGGATTGTAAATCTGCGGTTTATGTTTGTTGTTGTCTTGCAGGCTTTGTTTTCCAACTCTATGTAGCATGAAAAAGATCTGTCCACTAAATTTAGCCTAATGAGATATGAATGAGGTACAGTGTGATGCTAACAAGCAGACACGCAGGCAGTTTAAAACATTAGCTCCTTTCAATTGAATTTGCAGAGAAAATGACACAGAGAACCTGGTTCCTTCTCTAAACCAGTCTGAAGATCTCAAGCATTGTATTTTGTTTAAATCCAACATGTCTCTAGTTTTTCTATTCAGTCATACAAGAGACTGGTGGTGGCCTCAGTGCGTGTAGGTTTGACAGATAGTTCATCCTGCAGATGACCCAATAACAGCAGCAGCCATCAAAATAAAGTTTGATGGACCTTTAAATACTCCAGTGGTGCCAAGCAAATGTTAGGGGGACATGAGATATAGGGCACATACTCAGTGGAATATAGGCCAGAGGAAAGGGAGGGGGAAAGTGAGCAGGATACTTTACGAGCTAAATTAAACAGACAACTGTTACAGGCAGGGCTTTAACTGCCTATTTTAGCTCCTCCTTGGAGACTGTGATGCATCTACAGAGCTACACAATACCACTCATGACCACAAATGGAATTGGCTCTTGGCATGATTTCAAGGCTCACGTGCGCTGCGTTGTGATGGGACTGCTGGAGTAAAAACACATACATGATGATGGATAAATTGCCAAAGATGTAAACATGCCACGAGATGTGATCACGGAAGAAGTGCAGAACATCTAACAAAGGTACACTTAAAGCGTGTTTTTACGAAGACAACCAATAAATCAAAGACAAGTGAGCGGTTAAAGCCAGCCTCCAACCTTGTACTGGACACAATGAATAATAGTTGCTTTATAGTTTATAGTAAGACATACATCACAATCTAATGTTTACATTACACCTGTTGCACTTTAAATCTATGGACACTGATGTTCTCCACTCAACATAAAGCATGCATACATAGTTAAACAAAGCGCATGATCTAAGTACTTTGGTCATTTTATTTCTTATTATTTGTTTTTAGCCTTGCTAGCAGCGTGGATCTATGGATGGCAATCAATCTGTTAATCCACCACTTTGGTCCAGAAATATCTAAAATAATATTAGATATCCCATATCCAAGTGACTATGGCGATCCACTCACTTTTCCTTTAGCGCCACTATGAGGTTGAATGAGTGAAATTTCTCAACAGCTATTGGATGGATTGCAGTGAAATTTGGTGCAGACAATGGGTGATTCTTTCATCTAGCACCATAATCAGGTCAAATATTAGTTGGTCCAATAATGAGTAAATACCTGCAAAACTAATAACATCCCCATCAGCCTCAGCTGTACTTTGTGTGTAGTGCTAACTAGCAAATGTTAGCATGCTTAAGCATAAGATGGTGAACATAATATTAAACCTGCCAAACTTGTACACACTCGCATACTCATACAGTGTAGTCTCAGAAAACAGTCTTCATGGCTGCCCTGGTGACCTTGCTTGCCATTCCTCTGATTACTATAGTGTGCTCCCAATCATACCCACCCTACATAACATAAGTACAGTAATTGAGTATGTCTAAAAAGGAAGTGAGTTACCTGTCTCATAAATAACTGCACTGCTCCAGTTTTCTGTCCTTGACGCCACAATGATTAAGTTTAATTGCTGAGGAATCTAGTTGCACATGAATAATATTCAAAACCTTCAAGCTATTTCACTACAAGTGCTGTGGCTGGCACAGTAAGTTGAGACATTACCACACCACGGAAGGATGGCAATTGTACAAAATTGCTTAATACAACACACCAAACTGAAGAATTGCTGCTTGAAGTCGTGTTAAATGACTCCTTGCCATCTCACGCACAGGAACTCTGGTCATCAGAAAACTTATCATTCATCAGTCACCAACGCTAGGAACTGTTTCCCCTTTCTAAATGTGAGGTACAACTGAAGTAAAAGCCTGCATGGAGTTTATTTAGCTAAAAATAACCAAACAAAGACCATCTGGAGGGCTGGTATGTATGTTAGTCGACGCCAATGAAAACATGTTTAAAATGATCAACATGAAAGGCTTGCATAATTTCAGGAGGAATTACTCTCGAAAAAAGAGATTGAACTATTAGCTTCTGTACTCTGTGCTCTCTGCATAGCTCTTGTTATGCCCTTGTGTTCTCAACACTACATGATTTACTGAGTGGCTGCTCCAGCTTTTTACTTGATTTCAGATGGGGAAAATTGAGCGTGTCTTTTCCAGCCCTGTTGCTGCATGTACATTATGTAGGACAAATACAGCTTTACCAGCACATTATTAAGTTTAGCTGTTAACTGAGGTCCTTTAAAAGTGTTTATACAATTTATAAAGTCAACAAATGAGGTCGACAGATGGTCAACAGAGTTACAAACGTGAGAGTGGCTCAGAATAGCTCATGGCCTCCTTCCACCGGCCCTCATGCATCAGGGCTTGAGCAATCAACCCTGACGTGAGGGTTTTCCATCAGCAGCTCCAGCATGCAGTTCCAGTTGATACAACAGCAGCCCAGCACCCTGCTGTGACGGTAGCCTCAGTCCTGTGTTTCCACTGTATGTTTTAGATGAGAGAAGGGTGGGGCGGGGGTGCACAGTCCCCAGAGGATGCAGTCGGGCTACCAGCTGGTTTCCATTATCATACCTCTTCTGGGGAATGGGAAGACTGCCGCATGTGGGCAGACACATGAGGAAGATAAATGATCCAATTGGTCAAGCAGACTAGAGCCTCTCTCAGAGTGGAGCCAGATCACCTCTGATTATGGTGATTCTTTTGCTCTTTTCTCAAGTTTGGGACAAACACATACTGTATGATGATGATGGAAGATTCATGGCAGACAGTTATCACGCTAGGTCATAATCTTTGTACCCTTTAGTTTTCATACGTATCTAAGGTCATTCAGTCTGTAAACTGTTTGGTAAGGTTGCAATTTGGGCACCACACCTTTACCATCCTGTGTGGCTTTTTTAAACTTTTGGTAACTGGGAATATCACCTCTGTTTTTTTGCTGCTGAGCAGGTGGAATTTGTGGGAACATATAGCATAAAAATAATAATCTACACAGCTGGGCAACCATGCTACACTTCACACCTCAGTCAAGCCAATCCAAAACTCCCACTGACGAAAGATATAATGTTATGTGCACAAAGTCACCCCAAAAGACAGCTATAAACTGAAATATTTAAAGGAATAATTCAATATTTTGGGAAATGTGTTTATTTTGCTGATTCAAATGAGTAGATCAATATAATTCTTGGTTTTGTTCCTAGCCTGTCTTTGTTTGCAGGTAGAAAACCCATCTACCAGCATCTCTAAAGGTCACTTCATTAGAAGTAATTTGCTGAATCTGTACAAAAACTTCAAAAGCTGCACTCTCCAGGAAGTCACCTAACCAAGAAAAAGTCACTTAACCCCCCATAAAACCATAATAAGTTCAGTTTTTAGACATGTTAAAGAAACATAATATAACATGTTAAGTGGTAAGTTTTACAGGTGTATTCTTTTTACTGTTTCCACCTGTTTCCAGTATTTATGCTAAGCTAAGCTAACTGCCTCCTGGCTCCAGATTGATAATGAACAGCCAGACATGAGTGTGGCGTCAATCTTCTCATCTAACTCTCAGCATGAAAGCAAATACGTATATTTCCCGAATATTCCCACAATTTCCCAAAAACATCAAAGCACAATTTCATCCAGGCCCATTGGTGCCTGAACAAACCGACAGAGCTGCACAGTACGTCTTGTCCCTGAAGTAACTTGTGGCCTGATGGATGGCACTTAAAGTATAAGTGTGTTTATTTCACAGCCAGAGAGATGCCACAGATATGTGGCAGCTAAGAGCTACAACTGAGTGATAATTTACTCGGCCACCCACAAACCTGATGTTTGGTTCAAGTGTTGAAATGTCAGATTTACTTTGGGCAGAAACACTATTTTACATGACTTGCCCTCCTGTTAAAGTTCTGTGTGTTGAAACATAGATGGAGAGAAGTAAAAATTAAATTTTAAAATTTTCTATCCAGGTTTACTGAAGAACCTGGATAAACACATGCCAGACTTCACTGATAACTGTGATGTGTATGTTGTGACGAGTACAGGAGCTCATTGCTACGACTGCTCTGTGTGATATACACTCGTTATAGTCTGAATGGTTGACGGAAGAGAGGCAGGCATGGTAATGACAGCCCCCCTCAGTTGGCAGCTCAGCCTCCCACGGTGAAAGCGCCTGGAGAGCACAGTTAAGAATGCCTGTGAAATTTACAGGCCTGCAGTGGGCCTCCGTATTAGAGGAGGTAAAACAAGGATGGTGCCCTCAGGATGGGGACCCTCATTGAGGCTACGCGGCTAAATCATAGAAGAACACAATAGAGGGACTATGCAGCGACAAAGGAGACTCTGTTTCCTGTTTCTGTCTGTTTCTGCAGATGCACACTAGAGCAGCATGGTTTCATGAACCATCAAGCGCCTGACTATTACCTTTAACCTAACCCAGCAGCATGAAACAAAGAGCTTCCCAGCAGATGCCTGTGGATCCGTAGCCGTCAGCTACAGCGGCCACTGCTCTTACATAACTATGCGATATGTGATGTCCCTTAACTTATTTTAACATTAAAAAAATTCTGTTGTTTTGATCTGTCCAAACATTTTTAGCCGGAAACATACGGACTTTGACGCACCAACCAAAAACTACAAAAATAGATAAGAAAGAAAAACAGAGCACATAAGCAAATAACTCATATCACACGTCAACATTGCTGGATGAGAGCGCTCAAGGCCATGGGAAAGATCAGCTGAGGACATGAGCAGCACATGGACAACACAGCACAAACAGAGCCAGCACTGAGAGCAGAAAACCCAGCTTTACCTTAACGTAGGCAGTGTAGCGCTGGCACTCCTCCCTGTTGATGTCCAGGCTGAGCTGCTGGCTCATCTGGCTGATCTGGGATCCGCTCTGAGTGAAGTAGACTCGTGAAGGCTGGCTCTTCTGTCGTTTATCCACATCGGCTGTCAAGTTATACAGCAACTCTGAGAAGAGAGAGAAACAGTATTACGCATAATATCAACTGACAGCGATGGTTCTTTAAATAAAGATAATGTTGAGAAACTCTTTAAGTATGCAGGGTTTGGTTTTCTGGTAACTACCATCAAAACATGGGAAAAAATAAATTATCACTTGTTGCAGTAAAACAAGTTAGAGGGAAGATGGGAACATGTTTGACATTTCTTGGTCAAATCATCTGATATTACTTTAACTTAACAGGAGCCCTTTGTCTGCTGTTGTGTAATGAAAACCGCTAATTTCAGTAGATTCTAACGTGATGTGTGCATAGGTTTGCTACTGGGATGAAAACTGACTTAGAATTTAATTTGACATACATAATATGACATGAATTTAGATCAAATTTTGCCATTTCATCCGCACGCCAGTAAAGCCATGAAGAAAAGCAATATACGCTTTTTCATTATATGTTAGCTGGAATGACTGAGGACTAACCTATACAAAGAAAAAACTTTTTTTGTGCCAATATTTTTACAGCTTAAGGTAAGCAGACAAGAATTAACAAAAAAAGGAAATTAATTTTCCAGTTGGAGGGGCAGGGCTAGTATTACTGTGAAAGAAAACATTCCTGTTGGTCCCACCCCTGGCTTTAGTAACATTGACACAGAACAACTTCAAATCTATTTTCAAATGAGAAATCCCAAGCATGAAGTCAAACATTACCAACATTTCCGAGAAAACCATATAAGGGCCTCTGGCCATTTAAAATCCTCTGAATGAATCAGCCTCAGTCTGTAGTAATTGCTTCAAGAGGGTGTTACTGGTAAAACAGTGGGAAGGGTGGCAAACACACCCCAGTTGGACCAAAGCCTACTGTTTCCCTTCGTCCAACAGAGAGAGAACGCCATGAGCTCACTCCAGAGGAGGCAAAAGGAAGGTTTCATTATGGGAGTCACCAAACACATGGAGCTGCACTTTCCATGGCGTTCGCCAGACGGCAAAACAGAGAAGCTTTATTCCTGCGAGCCAGGACGAAGTCATTATGTAACGACAGGGCTCCTGCTTCCCTGGGGGGTTGTGAATGACCACACCCAAACACTGGAACAGGACTGCACCTCAGCACTCAACAGGCGCTGCACCCAAGAGCCAGTTAGCAAAGGTTGAAGGGTAAACCATCGGCTAAAGGCAATAACACTCAGGCCAAAGGCTAACCACACTGACCGTCTTCAAGCACGGGGAGAATTGCTCAGCCTGTTTACAAATTTTCCCCATTTAAAGGACTAAAAGTTCAAGGAGTATGAATTTCACTTCCTCACAACACAAATAACCATAATATATGGCATCTGCAAGAGTTTGACAGCATTGTTGATCAACATGATGATTTATGGCTTTTATTCACTTATAAGAAAGTCCCTGTGCCTGTACGCTGGTCGCCAAGAAATACCACAACTTGTCACTTTTTACATTTTTGGTTTTATGGATTAAACAAGTGGTACAACGTGTTAATTACTAAGCTTTAGAGGAGGAGTTGTATACTTTAGTATAAGTTTTATACTTTAGAGGAGAGCCAGGCTAGCCCCCACTGCTTCAATTCTTCATGCTAAGCTATTGCATCCTGGCTCCAGCCTTGTATAGTACACAGACATGAGTGCTATCAATCTTGTGACTCTCTGCAAGAAAGCTAATAATAATACAATTTCCCAATATATATATATATATATAATATATAGAACTATTCCTTTAAGCCAACAAGTATGATTAAACGTCTGTATTTTCAGTCTATCCTCTACTTATAGTTTACTCTTGCTATTGTAGGAAATAGTTTTTTTTTTTGTTTGAGTGGGTGAGAGCAGTGGGGTCTGTACAAGTAATATCAGCCACAGGTGGTTTAGAGGTCCTTTCAGAGTTGACTGATAACCTTTGTAAGAATTGTCCTCACCTATTTGTCCGGGGAGCTGTCTTCCCCGAAAGCGCATGCAGACGGTAACGTTGAAGCAGTTTAGGTTCTGGTGGCCCTCGTGGCACTGCGGCACAGAGATGTTGATGGAGACGGGCAGAAATATGGAGACATCCACTGTAATGACAGGCCGGGTCCTACAACCACACAAACGGACACAGGAACGCAGCGTGGGAGAGACCGGACATTAAAACGACTCAGAGGTAGAAAGAAAATACTGCAGTGTCACAGAGAATGATCCAGTTACTCACCTCAGCAGTACCACACTATCTGACATAAAAGCTCCAATAGTGATATCTGCAACAAAAAAACATGATTGATTTGGAAAGCCATACAGAAGATAGTATATTAATGCAACATCTGCTGACAGCACTCTTTACACCTGCAAATCCAGAACAATGCACAGAGGTCTTTAACTGTCATGCTGGCTAAGTCTCAATGTCAGCTGTGGAATGCAGTAAACAAGATGCCTCTATCACGAGTCTTTGCACTGCTGTTGCAAGAGGATGAGAGTCAAAAACCCATGAGGGTGCAAAAACAAATAATAATCTCGTCCTTTCTTATTTGTTTTTATGTTATTTTCTTGATGTGGTTAGGAAAATCTTTCAGACGTTCATCAAGTCTGGTCTGGCTGTACCTGCGTATCCGTTGCCATCCATGTCGACATTGCCGGAGATTGACTGGCCAAACATCTGCAGACCAGGGTTTACACTGCGCCCAGATAGTTTCTGTAACAGATGATACCAGCCTTTAAATAACACATGGCAGCCAACATGGAAAACAGAAAACTGCATGATTTGTTTTTGCTCTGCGTTTGTTTTTCATAGATGAACGGTCTCTGCTTTAGGTAAAAAACAGACTTGGTAGCTTAGCATTAAGACTGTAAAAAGGGGGAATCAGCTAGCCTGGCTTCAGAGTTCTAAAATACACCTACATGTTATATATTGTTTGTTTAATCTGCACACAAACAAGCTGTTGGCCAAGAAACCCTTGCAAAACCACAACTTGTTGTTTTTAAATGTTTTTGTTGTTGTATGGATTAAACAAACGAGATAAATTCTGTTAATTAGAGAGCTTCAGAGGTGCTGGTAGGTGGATTTTTTGTAGCTGTTGTCCCCAGTCTTAATGCTAAACTAAGCTACTCGTCTCCACTATTTAGATCTTTGATTATCAAACCATTCCTTTAATATATTATTTAATTTATTTTCCTTTGAATAATTACAATGCCGTGTTACTGCCTCACAATGTTAGACACACAAGCGATTGCTCCTAAAATACACCACTGTCTGTGCCCTAATCTTTAATACTTGTTGTAATACTGATTCAAAAGGAGAAACTCTAGACAGAACATCTAAGTAGTGATGATGGTCTACTGCACGTGGTGAATAAAAATATTTTTAACACTGAAATACTTTGCAGTCACTAAGAAAAAGGAGCCCATGAAGAACAGCTTGTTCCTTATTCAGAGCTGCGGTGGTCTTACGTGTATTCCCGTGGCTACTTCACCACCTGCGACTTTACCACACATTATGCAGCTACTTCAACAGCTACTGTGTCAATACACAAGGTGAACACATGGTTTTCATCAAAATTTAGCAAGCATTGGTAAAGCTGTAGAGAAACT
Organism: Morone saxatilis; assembly: GCF_004916995.1. Classification (NCBI taxonomy): domain Eukaryota; kingdom Metazoa; phylum Chordata; class Actinopteri; family Moronidae; genus Morone; species Morone saxatilis. The sequence continues at coordinate 7,316,008 of NW_023339751.1, forward strand.
ACAACATCTAGAAATGAAGGAAAAGAGAATCACATTATGATATTCCTTTGCTTACTATGAAAAATTACATTAAAATTAATTAAATATTTGTTGTTGTCTGACACTAGGAAAAGTTCTTACCATGGAGTATTTGGTGATGATTCCTGTGGCATCCCCATGGTAGATATAAACTGCTCCTCCGTAGTCATCCTCTTTAGGTGCTCCTATGGCTACATCTGAACAAACAGAGGACAAAAAGTGTTTCTGTGAAAAGTCGGCATAGAAATGAATGAGTGTGTTTGTGAATGTGTACAAAAGCTTTCATTAACCCCCTGTTTACTTTCAGCTGGCCAGTGCCTGGGAAAACAAGCTGTTACAGTAAGACTCTTAATAGACAATTAAGTGTTGTTAGTGGCCATAAAAACTTGTGCGACCTCTGAGAGAGTGGAAACACGACTATAAAGTGCTGGCGAGAGCACTGAAACAACGTCTCCTTATCCCATTTCCACAGCAAGTCCATATATAAACTTTCTTTTTATAAACCAAAACACTTCCATGCCATGTGGTGCACATACCAAAGCAGAAAGGGTAAAAGAATGGCACTTTTTTAAGTAAATACCACACAATAATGAACTCATTATGTAGAGGGAGAATTAAACAAGTAATTTGTTAGTGAAACCAAATGTGTATTATGATTTCTACAGTAGTTCTTTTAAATTAAATGGTAGCACTTTAGTTGTAAATAATAGATTGTCAGTCAGTGAGCAAGTCTGGCTCTTTCCACACCCCGAGAGTGACGAGTTACAAGATGAGTTATACTTCCCAGCTGCCATCTTTCTCCACACACACACACACGCACAGTGTGCCAGGCTGCAAGCCTTGAGGCGTATCTCACACAGAGATGAAACCGGGCAGCAGCTTCCAGTCTCGAGTGTGAGGCGGACGCCAAGTTGAGTCCTCAGAGCCAAGCCGTGCAAGTGCCAGGAAAACAGACAGCGTAAATGTATGTCTGTGTGTGTGTGTGTGTGTGTGGATCATTTGGTTTGTGTCTGGATGACTCTGTGCACTGAAGGGTGAGAGAGGGCGATATTTTCTTAAAGATCCTCCTCGCCACAGGGTAATCGAAACAAAATGTCTGGGAAAATTAGGGGTTTATTGCACCTACTGAGCATCTCAACTGGCCAACATTTGCTTGTGGGCTGATGTGAGGAGTATAAACTGTGTGACTTTATTACTCGTCAGATGACAGGAGAAAGAGCTTTGTTGCAACAATGTCACACTAACAGCAGTACTATTCCAAAGTGGTTGCCATTGCCTGGATTATAGATTCATTCACCAATGGGGGGCCATTACGAGGTTTATATATATAAAACACGACCCCAATCTGAGTTCTGACCTCTCACCAGTGGCTCGAGTGTTACGAAGGGTTTACATGCCCAGACAAAGTTTCGTGGTTAAAGGATAATACCAGTAGTTTTTAATTTAAAGACTTGAGATTTCTCCTTTCTGGTGCATTCAAGAACTCTCTGGCATCTGAGACTTACGTTTGTTTTAGTTTGTATTGCAGAAGCTGATTCATAAGGATCATTTCGAAAAGACTTTCTGCTCTTAATATATCGCTGCACAACAGTTTAAATAAAAACCGATTAAATTAAAAACAGTGGCTGTCTGCAAGAATGGAAGGCAATCTTTAAACTTTTTGCCTTGTTGGTCAGCACTAAAGTAAAACACAAGAGATTTGTGTTTAATGGACTAAAACATGTTAAACCCCCAGCGTCGTCCTTTTTCCTTCCAACCTTTTTGGCTTTTGACCCCTTAAAGTAAAGAGTCGACTTGTGACGCCTTGGCGCAAGTCTCAGATGTCTATCAGTTAACAGCAGTTCATTTAAAGAGTGATTTCCCCCCCTCAGGTTGTGGTAAAACAACCCAAAATGTGTGAAAAAAGTGTAACAAAAAACAAACAAAACTATTCTGTTGCAGAACTTTTCTTTTTGGCTATTAATCATCTCACAATCTCTCAAGATTTATGTTGTGACCCACTGAAGGAATCCTGACCCACAGGTTGGGAACTTCTATTTTAAGAACCGCTATTTCTGTCTTCCCACTGGCAAAATGCAAAATGTTTAAACACTGAGTGTACTATTCCTTTTAAAACATATAAATACTAATACAATAAAACAATGATTATGTTATTAGAGTACTTTCTACTGACCTTGATATCCATCATCATCTATGTCTCCGATTGCGGTAATGCATTCTCCAAAGTGTGCATTGAAAGCGTTGTCACCACTCAAAACACGTTCCTCCTCCATCACCCCCTGAAAACAGAAGCCGGCAAGATAACAGTTTATATACTGAGCTGACAGTAAACTGCTGCAGTGAAATTATTGCAGGTTTTCTTCGATAAAAATCTTTGGCCAGGACTGCAGTTAGTAGGCTTTTATCCAAACGGACAGTCAACTTCCTCGCAAAATAACTCATAAATATAAAATGTACAAACAGTAGCTGTAGTCCTGGTCAGTTAAATAATCTCACTGCTGAATCACACAATTCTCCACTGTTTTATTCTCGTATCCCGATAACAAACATGGTCAGAAAGAAATCAAACACAAGCAGAGCTAAAAATCGACACTGCGGGCAATAATAACCGTACAGAAAGGTACATCTGCGTAGTTCAAAGAGAGAGACTGGACATATACTGTAGTAAAATAAACCTGCAAGTTATGCTATCATGTTCCCACTGACCCACAAATCCCACTCACATTGCCCTTGCTGAGGTACACAGACACCTGGCCCTCATCCCGGAGCTGGCTGTGCATGGGTGCCCCCACCAGCAGGTCCGACAGGCCGTCCTGGTTCAGATCAACTGCACACAATGAGGAGCCAAAGTAAGAGCCCATCTGGAACCAAGCCGAGCCACAGAGCAATGGGTCAGATCACAGACACTTCTTCTTCAGTTCATATGATTGACATAAGATTCACACACTGACTGGATTTATTTCCCCTTAGACCAATATTAAAGGAATATTGACACAACTTATGTCTTAAAGCTGGCCTGACTTCCTTGTATTCAGTCTGAATGGAAAGCATTAGCTACTTCCCTGGCTTTGGTTCCTGGCAAGTGTGTTCCTTCTTTAAATCGCTGTCTAAACACTTAACACAGACATAAACAGTGAAGTTCTGACAACAAAGCAATTAGAGTAGTGTGTCTGCAACGCAACCGCATGATCCCTGAGGAAAATCAGGTTAAAAAAAATTCTGTTGTGCTGTTCCTGATGAAAAAGTATAGTATAACAATAGCCTCAATGTAAAATATGTGCTGTGTAATGATTAAAAACAGGAATAGACCACATTGGCGCTCATACCATTTTCCCTGAGGCTTGAAAACTCTTCACCAAAGACACACCATCGATTTTGAAAATGTAAACCTGTGCAGGAGAAAAACAAATCACTGTAGCGAGCAACACAAGAGGAGTTCAACAGCTGGAAACAAGTCAAAAGATGAAGTGCCTACTTTCCCACTGCCGCTGTGCTGAGGTGCCCCTGCAGCTATGTCTATTACATTAGGAGAAGAGAAGTGTCCAGCAGTCACAGCGTAGCCTGGAAACACAGACAATAATCAGACACAGCTCCTTCGATATCCTGATATATCTGACATTCAACACAGCTATGCTCAATATCAGGCTCACCGAGGTAGCTGTATCTGTGGGAGTCGACGTCTTCTTTGTTTGGGCTGTAGAAGGAGTCAGACGTCAGGTTGTACACCTTGATCGTCCCAGTCCAGTAGTATGACCCCGGTGCCCCCATCACCACCAGCTCCTGTAAATTAAAACACCCCCCCAAACATTCATTCAGATGATTTTGAGTCACCTTCTATCTGCACTGCAATATCCTGCTGGAGAAAAGAGGGGGGAAAAAAGAAAAGCGCTACTGGGTGAACGTCTGGTTAACCAATGGCCACAGACTGGTTTGTGTTATCTGCCCTTAACCACACAGCCAGACGGCATGCCAGCCGACGCTGCCTCCTTTGATGTGATGAGGAATTCAGAGCCTGAGAAAAATTGACAGCTGTAAAATGAGTCGTTCACAGCGTTTTGCTGTGATGCTCCACAGCTATTAAAGTGACCAGAGCACCACAATTAAGATGCTCTGTTTCAACCAAACAAAAAGGGTGTGTATCGCTGCTCACCACTTGCTTTTCCTTTCTTTTCACAACTGATGTTATCTGTCTCAGAGTATGCATAGCTACCACTGAGATCTCAAACAAACTGGACAACACAGTGAGGACTTACTCTGCAGTATGCATACGCTGTGCCGTGGTGTCAAACATCTGGGCACCACCAGGCGTATGCACCATGGTTCAGACAGGGATAAGGTTTAACAGTTGGACATCTTTTCTTTAAATTCCTCACATTCTTCCAAGGAAGGGGGGGGGGATTGTTCAAATGCTTTAACAGATCAAACCTGACGTCCTCATTGTCCTCATCTTGGGAAAGAAAAGTGGGTTTGATGATTTTGTCTTTGGTTTTAAAACAGTAGGTTCATTGTGGAATCCAACAGAATATTTTCTTTCCTGAAGCTAAAAGCCTTCTCTCTAGTATTTACAGGTTTCACATGATGATGTCGACTGAACCATCTCATGCTACAGGAAAACTTCCTAAACTAGCTTGACACTTGTGCAGTTATTTCCAGCTTTTAAATTATGTTTCATGGATTTACATAATAAAATAATGAAACTAAACCCAACTAAACATTGTGTCATATGCTGCTCTGGAGCCAGAGTCTTAACAACAGCCGTGAACCACACTTTCAAAGGCTCTTTGATGCTGCGTTGAAACACACACGTCAAAGAATCTGCGGTGAAATGTTGAACAAGTTAGCAGGCAGATCATGTGAAATGATCCTATTTTTGTATCTGTGACAGGGGCTGTTTTTTTTTTTTAAAGCTAAGCCTTCATTATCGGTTAATCTGCTGTTTATTTTCTCCATTAATCATTTGATCTATCAAATGTCAGAAAATTGAGAGAAATGTCCAAAACTGTTTCCCACAGCCCAAGGGGACATCTTCAAATGTCTTGTTTTGTCCGTCCAAGAGTCCAAACCCAAATGTATTCAGTGTACAACGAGAAAAGCAGCAAATCCTCACAGCCTGCTTAAAAAGTGACTAAATCAATGTTCACACAGCTGTTGATTAATGTTCTGTTGATTGACTAATTGATTAGTTATTTGTCACTCTAACTATACTACACTGAAATAATGTTATTTAATATAAGTAAAATAAAGAGAAACTAAGGGCACAGCTGTGCTCCGAGGACACATTTTAAGTTACTCAGAGTCTACTGTACTTTACTGTATGTCCAAAATTGAGCGTAACTGTAATTCGAGACTCGAAAAGGACCTTTGCAGAACATGCCGCTCATGGGCAACATCAGGAAAGAATTACATTGTAAATGTATAGAAAACAAAATGTCTAAACTGGTCAAATATACATTTTCAAATTGAATTGTATTTCACATATGCACATTTTTTCCCTGTCAAACCTGATTTTTTTCCTCAAATGCATTTATACGTTAAATTTATTTGATCTTCCTGTCACCACTTCTGCTCCCAGCGTTGTCTTTCTACAGACAAACACGCAGGAGAACAAAAGGTATCGTACAACCGAGGATGATGTCAGACAGAAGTGCATCTGCGCTATAGATAAAAGGGGAACTTGTATTTTCTTAAACACATTATCTTGTGGAACCACACCAGGTCAAGTGAGGCTGTTGCAACCTTTCCTATGGAAACAGTTATCAGCAGTTAGTCAGCAGAGCGCTGGCTGCTTTGATACAAATACTATTATATGTATATCTGACTGTAGAATTCAGATTTTCCACATCTTGTGACATCTTAAACAACTTGAGGGGAAAATATCCCCCTCAGCCACATATATATAACTTCTCTGCTAACTATCCCCATAACACCAGAGAGACAAAGTCAACAAAGAGTGAGGGAAAAAAGGTTCTTTGAAACATCAGGCATGTGGTAAAGTTAATGGCAATCATACTTTAAAGTGAGAGAATCAGAGAATGACTCCCTTGATAATAAAAAAAAGACGATTGAGCTGATTGATGAAGCTTCGTGATCGTCCAGACAGCAGAGTTTAGATGACACCAAACAACTGTCTCTACGTTAGACTAACAGAAAGAGAGCATTACATGGATTAAGAAGATGAACAAGCACTGTTACTGACCTCCGTAAAAACTCCTGCTATCCCGGCTTGGCACGAGCCGTGCTCTTCCCCATACTTCTGCTTATAGTCTGTAAGAAAAAACAAACCACAAATTATTTCACTGTGTGCTTGAGCCAGCGTTTACTGGAGTTTTTCCTGCATTCCATATGGAGTTAGTCAAGAGCCTAGTCCCATCCACGAGGGTTTCTGGGGGCCGAAAGGAGACTGAGAGAAGGGGTGCAACACCACATTCAACTAGAGGACCTCTTTCTTGGGGGGGTACACAGTGCTCTCAGGTTACAAAAATATTGAGCTTGGATCGGCACAAAATGCACTGTAAATACAGTCCCATGCAAAGCCTGTCTGTCCACAACGGTCGGCAACAAGAGTTACGGAAGGAAGTGAAATCCTGACCTGGCAGCACAATTAATTTGTAAAACAGATTTTGATAAATAGCTCTGAGTCACATATCAAAACATATAAAGAACACATTTGCATGAGTCAGCTTAAAATATTATACAGTACACTATTCTTTAAATGGAACTTGATTTTTAGTGTTGTAGGGGGTGCACAAAGGATAACAACCTGCAGCCCAAATGGATATGATTTACTACAATCATAACAAAAATCTGATTTATCTTCCTTGCAAGCAATTCTGTCCTTAAAAGCACCTGATTTCTGTAAAATCAAGCCAAAATCTGTCCTTCAACATTCAACACTGGCATAATTACACCTTTGTGAAAATGTTTTCCTTTTGCGAAAAGGTGCATAGGGAATACAAACTCTCCATCTCAATTGGACAAACACTCGTATGTTCGGTTTAACAAACTGTGTGTCCTTCAGTAGGAGGAGTGGGCTCTTGCCAAAGTACTCGTGTTGGACTGAGGGAGAGCGATCACACTTCAAGGCTCTCCTGCTACTAGGCTTCAGTGTCAAAACACCAATCAGAGGCTAGAAGCAGATGTGGGTTTTTTTGCACTGATGGTGCTGGCTGCACAGATCACGTGCCATGATAAAGCGTAACCACAGAAGAGTATAAACAGACTAGTGGTTCTCAACCTGGTGGTCTGGACCCCTCAAGGACTCCCAAGATAAATCTGAGGGGTCACAAAATGATGAAAGGAATAAGAAATAAACAAGATTAGTCTACAGCCATGATTCAGCCTCTGTGAAGCTGTAAATGCTAATGTCAGCATGCTAACATACTCATAATAACAATAAAAACCGCCCTCTTAAGGAGCCAGTAGGCTTCATCAGAACTACTTGTCAGATGTTCAAAAAACCTCAGAAAACACCCTCCCATGACACCTTTCCGATGTCTGACGATCCCGTCACTTTCCATGTGAAGAACTAAGTACATCACTCTGAATACTTTCCAGGAGAGACTGAAATATATTATCCACAAGTTAAAAATTTAATATAAACGATATTGTGTCCTCTGGCTATTCACCTCCTTTTCCAGTGTTACAATTTGGAACAACTACAAACACTTTTCATTTCCGGTGTGGTCGGACAACCATTGCACAAACCAGTTCTTTTGTAACATTACATGGCCCAATTGATCCTGAGAGGATTTCATAGCAATTTATTACTGTTGAGATATTTCACTTAAAACCACAAATGTGAACTGCATGGTTGCACCGGATCACCAAAGTCTTTAGGCTCCTTCATTTTGGAGACCATGATTGTCTGAACCAAACTTAATTATTTTAATCCATCCAGTGGTTGTTGACATATTTCAGTCAGAACCAAAGTGGCGGTTTGGCCAACCAATATCGCAATCCCTCGAGCCACACCTCTAGTGTGGCAAAAAATATTTCCCTTACACCAAATTATCATCGTTTTTTTCTGATCTGTTTTTTCTTATCTCAAATTTATTCTTTTTTCTTATGAAACATATCTTCAGATCTTAAAAAAAACCCTTAAAATTAAACAATGGAAGAAGAAAATGTCTAATTAAACTGCACACAACTCATGTCCACACCTGTCTTGATTTTAAGGGGTTATGAGGCAAAAGGACTGGGAGCCACTGGAGTAATGAACAAGACCTCCCAGCAATGTATTTGATCTTTTCTAGTGTTGATGTCATTCATATGGGTTAAAATGAATGAAAATATAAATCAAATGTGTGATGTGCTTGCCCGCCATAGTGCCTTTACTATACCTTCATAACAAGGGATGAGCGGTTTCGTCCTGCCCTGAAGGTTGGGAGGAATGATGGAGCAGTATCCGTGTGGAAGGATGTGCTCTGAGTCGTAGTAGACGTTCTTCCAGCGGTGGGCACAAGCCTGCAAGGGAAAAAAAGCAGGAACGGAAAACAAGTTCAGACACACGTTTAGTCTGTAAACACAAACACTTTCAGACTGCAAGCAGGCGTTCCTTGACCATGCTGATAGTTTAATCCTCTTCCTCGCTGGGCTGGAGTCAGTGCGTCTCTGTGGCTGTCAAATGATCGTCAATGAGAGGGGGAATTAAAGCCCATCCATAACCCTGACCATAACAGCCATGGTCTGTGGTGTGAATATCTCAACAGCATCTTGAGAACTGTGTTTCCTAAGCAGCATTTCATGTGCAGCGAAAAAAATAAAAATTTAAATCTTCACAGTAACAGTTGTGTTTTAAAGGTTTTAATTTCAAAACTGCTCCTTCAGGCTTCACAGGCAGCTGGAGAAGCCAAAAGTTCAGAAAGCAAAAAAAAGAAAGTGGATCAAAAGACACAGAACAAACTCCTACATAATCATGCTGCTCCTGAAACAGGGGGTACATTTCTAAAACTGACAGTGAGTAATTCTCCACACAATATTTCACCGCTGTGTTTTTCATTCCACAGATCGGTAAGCAAACAGGATAATATAGACTAGATTTCAAACTCTGCACAAATCGGGCCACATAAATGTGTAAATGTGGTAATAATTTAGTACCCGGGGGGGGGATGGTGGTGGGGCTCCTGTGGCTCTAGGGACAGATCTGGACGCCTCTGTGCGGACAAAGTTCACTTCATTTCCCTTCGCACTGTTTAACTCCCCCAGTACACTCCCCACACACACAGACACACAGAGAGCCAATCTAAATGAATATAAGAGTTCAGCAGATCGTGGGCGCACACAGAGCGTCAGATGACTGTCTGGAAGAAGTGTTGAGAAACACTTGTGTTTCAAAGGACAGCTTAGCCAACAGTAGTAGCAATGCAGCATGAATTCTCCCTCTTGAGTAGAGGCAGATTCTTAAAAAAAAAAATCAATCAGCTGACATAAACATAGCAAAAAGGAGCTCTTGCAAGCAGCTGATGAGTTCTGTTGACGCAGCAAAGAAGGCTTTTATGTTTGGAGTATGGAGCCTGTGCTGTTGTCATGTTCCTGTTCAGTTAAAGGGCTCACTGGTCACAAACACAGGCTCCACTGAAAGCACAGATGAAATCACCAAAATACACATCTGCCAAGCAGCCGTTTTCCTCCTGTTGCACAGAAACGTGAGTCCATTCAGATGAGAATTAAAAAAAAAACATCTTTGTGCTTTAGAGAGGCACAGCAACACGTGGCTCTGGAAAGCCATAACTTTCTTTTATCGTAACCATGTTTGCTGTTCTACAACTCTACGCTCGAATCCCCAAGACTGACAACTCCAAGAAGTCCTCCAATTTTGACGGCCTGACCGACGAGTCAAGCCAAGGGTAATGGTTTGAAAATCAAACCATTACATTCCACTGAGGTACAAAAAAAGTGCACCAAAGACAAACATATTGAAAGGAATAGAGGTTTACCGGCCAAACAGTTATCTGGACGCCTGTGGAGGGAGGAATTCTTATGATTTTTTTTTACTCCCAGAGGAGGAGGTCAATCAGCAACAGGTATTCAAGCACATTCACACCTGTCATGAGTGTTTCATGAGTTTTTCAGTCCACTGGTCACCCTTTAAATTGTCCTGGAAGTCTGCTAGTTCCCTCGCTACCTACCACACAGGAGGCGGGGGGGTTAACGTTTAATGAAAGGCTGCCCTTGGACGGGATCACCGCAGAGGGGCTGAAGCCTAAACAAACTCTGCCAGCTGCCCTATGATCTCTGTGCAAATACCCAGCCGAGCACCTCTGGGATTAGCACCACTAGTTAGTCTATTTCTCTAAATCCCTCTCTCAATTTTCATAAACAACAATCTACTCTTGACAAAACCTATTCCACTGACTTGTCCAACTCCAAACACGAGGTAAATGTTTCACAGTATTATGTAACCACGCAGCAGTTTCCAAATCTGTCTGACTTTAGTTGTTACCCCAGCTCTGAATAGCCAAAAAAAAAAAAAAAAAACTTACTTAAGTTCTGTTTTTACTTCCATTTCAGAGCTTGTAAGCATGTAACTCAGAATGGAAGGAAAAGGCCTTTTTGCTAAAGGAGGGCTGTAATGTTGAGACCAGCTGTGGTTTAACAGTGCGGTTCATGGTAAGACATTTGTAACAATGATGTCGGTATAATCAGGTCTGTTTTTACGAGTGTACATGGTTTACATTAAACAATTTAGTGAAGTGACTGGCGCGTCCCTGAACTCACCAGTATTTTGCCGTTGGCTCTGTCCTGGCGGGCCAGGCTGACCCCCATCCACTCGTCATCCCTGTCTCCCTGGCACGTCTTCCCACAAGACTCTCTCGGCTTGTTTCCTGAAAGACAATGAGAGCAGTTTGCAGACATTGACTCATCAAGACAGAGGATGTCTTGGAGCAAGTAACTTGTTACTTGGCAGTCATTGTCAGCTTTTTCAGTTCCGGGTTTTATTCTTTATTTCTGCTGAATATCTGACTGTTTTTTACACAGTTGACAGTTTGAAGTACTGTAGATCAAGGCAATGTTTTTTTGCTTATCTGAAGATTTCACAACAACCCTTCTGTTACTGTACAGTTATGACGTTAAGTATAGCACAGTGACACTGTATTTTTTTTATATCAACATATAACATAAATAATATAAACAATATTTTTTATAAGGATCGCTTTAGGGATACAAATAATGCTCCTTTAATAAACCAATTACTTGATTTTACTTGACTTAATTAATCAATGTATTGTTTGGTCAGAAGTCAACCTACACATGTCCAAATAGCAAATATTTTACTGTATGATTTACTTCTGTGTATCTTTGACCACTTAATGCTATAACTGGACCAGTTTGTGAAGACCATAAATCATAAAGATAATTGAGAACATACATTCGGTAAAAGTAACATCAACATAAATATGCATAATTCGTAGAATAAAACCAAGAAAAAGATCCACAGCACTGGACAGTTTTTCTTTTTAGGAGTCCAAATCTTAAATAACAGATATTTCCCTTACTTGCCCCCCCTTTCCCCAAGTTTTATTCTCTTTCTCCCCGAAGACAATTGATTCAGGACAATGGCATGTAGCTCTGAGTGTTTCAGTGTCTCAGTGCTCAGTGTCAGTGTGCTGCAGGTTCCCAGAGGCCCATTGGAGTCCAGGTCCTCTGGTCCATGCAGTTCACTGAGCACCAAGACGAATGCACTCATTGTCATAATATATTGTTTTTTGTCTTTTGGTGACACATTGACTGAGCACGGGTGTTAATATTAAAGCCATGCCTGCAGCCCGGCTTTCTTGACCACAAGAACAGAGCTGCTGGGGGTTTTGGGGGGATTTTTTTTTGGGGGGGGTTGAAACTCAACTTTTTGGCTCACGTGCTTGGAAAATATTAGCAGGGGCATTAATCATATTTCTCAAAATATTTATGGACCTCTGCACACAGAAAACCCCTTTTCTTTTCTTCATATAGCAGGTTGAGAACTGAAAGAACAACTGTAGCACTGTTAAGAGTAGCAGGATAAGGCTGCATTATTCTGATAAAACAAAACAGATGCTTCGGGGAGTTTATGCAAAGAGTGGACAAGAAAAAGCTGCAGGGAAGGCCAGCATGTGTGTGTGTGTGTACTGTACTGCATCAAATAGTGAACTTTTCTGTGTTCATTTCTTAATTATCACACACTCACACACAGCTGTGTAGTTGTGTGTGAGTGCATGTCTGAGGTTGCAGTTAGTGTATATATGCTCTTGTATTCCTGCTGCATGCAGCGGTGACTGACCTCTGCCCAGATCCATCTCTGTGCAGCGTCGCTCCGGGTTGCTGTGAACTCGACACTTATATACAGCTCCAGGAGAGTGCACAGAGCTACTGTAGGTCGAGTTTGCCCTCGGAGCCCCCACTATTACCCTGCAGACATGAGGAGAGTGGAGAGGATGGGACACAGCCGACACACCTTACAGTATCTTAAATCTGTGTCACTGAAAACCTTTATATAAAAAAAGAAAATCTGTCGCCTGCAGAAAAAGTTACTGCACGAACAGAGATTGCTTTTACACATGATTGTTCTGCATTTATTGGGTGTGGATGCAGCCTGAGCTCTGGAGACACGTTAACTTTTGCTTCAAAAGTACAAATTCATTGCATCACTGACAGAAAATTACAGCATTCCCAGGAACATAACAAGATGGGACTCACCAGCGTGTGTTGTCATGATAATGCTCCAGCACAGAATACCCAAAAAAACTAGAATTTGGTCCTCGGAACACCAAAGGATGTTCTAAGTCTATATTGTAAGAATAAGCCACTGAAATAGAGAGACAGACATAAAAAACATTTTGTAATCCCGTTTTTTGCCTCCGAAGTGAAGCCATCCCTTTGCGCATCATGCGTAATAACGCGGTGAAAGTGTCCAAAAAGAATAAAGGGGGAAAAAAAACAATAAGGAGGAATTGTCAGCTCTTCAGTGGTCAAACTGTTACAAAACTATCTCTCACTTGTTTCTTCCTAGTCTAGCGCAGCATGTAGGCTGCGATGGCATGAGGAAAAGCTTGAGGAGGAAAGTTAACGGTCCGGTAAATAACGGTGCGTCAGCTTCTCTCCATTCTGTGTCAATCTGAGAAAGTTGTTGCTCGCAGGCTCCCTGTCGTGGAGATAAATGCGGTCAGTTGCGTCAAGTTGAGAAGAGGTCGCCGGGATAAGAACGGAAATAAAAGACGTGTTGCTGAAAATAAAAGCATAGCTGCTGGTTTAACCGCTCAAACTCTTGAAGGTTTTTTTTATTGTGAAAGGTGAAAGCGGAACTTGTGCTTTTATTCTGGTGCACTAACACGGGTAACGCGGTCATGGAGAGACGCAAATGGTTTTGAGGCGCAAAGCATCACATTTCACCCGTGGGCTTTGGGGGCTCTACTCACCTAAACTGAGAGATGAGGGCGCACTGCTGCCACCTAATGTTTTCCACTCACAATGAACTCAGTAACATCTTCATTTTCATTAAAAAAGAAGAAAGGCTCTATTTTTAATGAGAAGTTTATTGATTTATACTCATTCAAGATCTGAGATTCTCAGTTTGAATCAGGGGTTGTGCAATTCCTCTGCACAGTTACACAATGATATGAGCAAACTGTTCTAAGGACTTCAAAACCTTTATAATAAGACATAAGAGAGGGGGAGAGCAACGTTTTTCAAAATGAGAGACCCCTCTGATGTGGTTTCTTCCACTGTCCTCTTGAACTAAAGCAATGTTGTGACCAGTCAACCAAAGACTGATTTAAATTTCCTTATTTAATTTGAACGCTTTTTAGAGTCGTTGTGATTTACAAGAAAAGGGCAAAGATTAAATGAGAGATTGAAAAATAAACATAATACATCTTGTGGGGGTCCCTCAGTTTAGAAACACTCGATTACAGTGTTATATGGCCTATACAATACCAATTATTCAGTGTCATATTTACGACTAAGCACTCTATATATAACGTACATATTCAGTCATAAGCACATAAAGCACCTCTGTGTATAGTCACTTATAATCCATACAATATGTCATGGACTCATTCCAGCATTACCTGTGCTGTACCACAATGCGAGCACACACTAACAATCTGACCTGTACATTAAGAGGTTTGTTGTCCAGCTCTTTGCCTGTCTAATAGGCCAGCTGTTTTTTAGATTTTCTTACATTTGTTTAGGTGAATGTCTGTATTTGTATCCTCCTATAAATCTGTTCTCTGCTGTTATAAAAAACAGCTTATTAATTCACTGTGCAGAACGATGTACAATATGCGCAGTTTGTCACTATAAGGATGAAATTCATCTGCTGAATGTGTAAAGTTTCTCTGTGGTCACCTCAAATCTGAGTTTAAGAGTATAAGAAAAACTTTGTGTCATTTGCTGATCAAATGTGCAACTCATTTACTAATATTCACATATTCTGACAGAGAATAGGTGTAATTCTAAGCATTTTTTACTTATTTTTCTTTGGTCAGACAAAATATTTATTTTTAAACATTTATGGAGGGGAATTTTAGCCATAAAGTGTACTTTATTAGAGTATTTGTTTCATTATACAGTAGGTTTGTATTTCTAGCCTCCTATATTGAGAGTGACAAAAATACTTGACCAATAAAGTTTAATCTGATTCTCTTTAAATGATGGTTCCCACTATTCCCTTCACAAAACTGCATTTTTGTAGTGGAGGAAAGAAATAAAGGTCAAACAAAGGTTACCCCTGTTGAAGTATCTGACCCACTACCAACAAGATCTTTGAAACCCAGATGTCTGCATTCCACATGTCTATTTCAACAGGATGTCATCATACTTTACTCTCCGTCAGACAGGCTAAACAATGTAACACCAGCTAATGAGATAAGCTATTGGATTCACCACGTAAGATACTGTATGATAATGAGGATAAAGGAGTGACAAAAGGTGTTCTGTAAATAGGATTTAATCTGTTAGTCTGAAAATGTAGTGCCCTATAGTACAGTTTTAATAATCATAGTACAATTTACAGTTCGTGTTTTTTTACGTTTCTATGTCAGTGACAAAATATAAAGCATAGAAAAGCTGTGTAAAACAAACAAGGTCCAGAGGCCAGTAGATCTTAATGTGGTGCGAGTGCACAGTTAAAGGGTCGTTTACAGTTTTACAGAGGAAGTGATTCAGACAACAGCACAACACAGAAACCTATAAATCAACTGACCTGTCAGCGTCAATACGTGATAATGATATAATTTATTGCACAAGCCAATCTGTATAAACACATTCTAAAATCAAAACAAAACAATTCAACTTAAATCTAAAACATATAAATTAACAAACTTAATTTCAGAGTAAAACTGGATTCATGGAAGATTTGTGTTTCTGGCATATTCTCTAATTCCCTCATACCTTCAGATATATTCATACATACAGCACCACACACACACACACACACACAACACACACACACACACACACACACACAACACACACACAACAGATACATACTCTGATGCCCAGCGTGTGCTCAACACACCTACGACACCCACACAGCGCATTAAAATGACATTGAAATGCGGGAAGGGCTTAACAATCCATGGCGTCTTCCCCCTCGCAGCAGTAGCAGCAGCAGCAGATTTTCATCCCAAAAGTTCATAAATCAATCAGAGCCTCATCGTAACCAAGGCTGTGGAGGGACACATGAAATTAATTCAATTATTCATGCAATTGTAAATAAAGAATTACAGTTATGGGTTTTTAAATTTCAAGAGGACTGAGGTGACTTTAGTGAAAGTTTCCTCAGCAGGTAAACAGATGCTTACAATCGCTTTTGAGTCTTCTTTGTCCAAAACCTTTTGCGCTTGGTCAGGAGGAAACTTGAGCATCGAGGTAATTACTTTGGCCATCGTCTGTGGATGAGAAGCAAATAAATATATAAAAAAAACGTAACGAATTTCATCTCCCACATTCATTTTTTTCAGCGTCAAATATTTATTTTTAACACATGCGTCACATATGTTACAAACAATTTTCCAATGTCCCTTTCACAAACACCAGATACACTAACCCCCTACCTTTGACACCACGATCTGAGACAATTATCAAAAAAAACAAAAAATAAACTCCAGGCCTATCTGCCAGGGTGCATGCATTTCCCCATAAACACAGTGGGATAATCAGAAACAGGGCTGCTGTGTAGGAAACCTTACCACTCGACTAACACTAAACAAGGCCAGCATGTCTTTAAATGGCAAGTCTGCGTCATGCAAGATGTATGCGCTAGCAGGCAGCCTGGGGGACATCCTCCACACAGGGGAGGTCTGCCATGTTGCTATAAAGACTAACTGTTTGCTGAGGAGCTGGGAAAATCCCGCTGTCTTTAGGACCATGTCAACAGCACTGTTAATTAAGGAGATCACTGTTAATTTTACCCAAGAAGACTGGACACAACGTGACTTTTATATGGCGTCCTAGATGCTCTCATGTTTTGTGTGGCAGATGGAGGTCACTGGGTACCTCGCTGTAACAAATAGGGATGGCTTTACTCTCTGATATCATCCGTTCTTGTTCCAATCTGGTGGTTTTTAAATGGTTTGGTTTAGTTTATTGACCACATCCTTACATATTTAGAAATTACAATGAAAGTCTTTGTTAGGGAAAGAATGATTAGTCATGGGGCCCTAATTTCGTGGTGGCGCAACAACTGGCACAAGCAGCACTCTTTTTTTTTTTTTCAATCTTTTTGATATCTTGAAATTCGCTTTGCTCGTCTGCGTGGCATTTTCCACAGGTGGGAGGAAAGGTGCAAACAGGTTGGAGGTTTATTCAAATGAGGCAGCGCAAGGCGAGGCATACTTTGGTGGAAAATGTTTTATTGTATTTGTAGTATTAAAGGACGTCTCAGAACCAGGTCTGCTTCTGGTGTCACTCTGCTGCCACATTGGCGATTTTATCAACAGCAACAAACTAAATATTTCAAATGTAAATAAACCGTTTTAACTAAGCACAAATGTCTTCAAACCTTTTTTCTTTTTTGAAAATGGAATTCTATCATCTTTGTTGAAATTAAATAAAAAAGACCACACCATCTGCCTCTGGCTGCAGATTTGTGGTCCTGTGTGTTCACATGCAACGTCCAGATAACAACATGTTTTCCTGAAGAAATCTGTTGAGCTGCTGTGGTCATGCTCTGATTGGCTCAGCTGTTTTAGAGCTGTAAGAGCGGTGATGTGATTGACCGACAGTGTACTGATCAACATATCTATCTATATTCACCTTCACCCAGCCCTTTTGCATTTTGCTGCACATACAAAAACCAAATTAACAGGTGTGCTTGGAGACGCCCGTCTGCTGCTGTGCGTTTGTCATACGCCTGTTAAATTACTTTCATTGTTGTTTCTGGTGTTTTCACAGTCAACCAAACATTTATTAAGATGGAGAAAGGTATTCAATGTCTGATATTAAGAAATATTAAAAAACAGAAAGAATACAGAAAAAATGTAATCATACAAAAGATCATGCAATATTTTTTGTTTACAATAATGTAAGAAAAGACAAAAAAGACATACTTTTGTTTCCCGTCCCATCATGTATTCAAACAACACCTTCCTCAGGTACTCCATCTCAGTGGCTTCTGAGAGTGCATCGGTGCTGTTAAATGCAGGATCTGTAAAAGAAAGCAAAAACAGCCAATTAATCATCTGAAACCTGGTCAGTCCCACTATAGTGCATACATGAGGAAAACTTCAGTAATTAGCTGTCGTATTCTGATATTTCATGAATAATTCAACTGTTAATAGTCAAGCTTCACTCTCTTTCATGCCTCTTCTGTTGTTGTCAATTAATTGTATGTGTTTTCATGAAACTATGTTAATTAGGTCTGGCTGGTAAAAGAGAGAAAATATAGTAACGAAAAACATTACAATTTTGTTTTTCAGATGTACAGTGTTTATTTTTCTTGTCCAGTTTTAACGTAAGACTAGTATACACCAATGCCTGTCACTGTCAAATACTCCAGCTAAGTTCTGACAAACAACAACAAAACAACCCAGAGCATCATGTTTGTGTTAGCAACCATATACAGAGCCACTTTCTGCACAGGTATGGGTTCAAATTAAGCACCAGCTATAAGTACAGGAAAGAATGACAAGGCTCAGCAGGAGCACATTAATACCGCCAGAGTTAAAGAATGAACGTGTTTAATTCTCTGCCCAAAGCTATCACACCATTATTCCTCTAAAAACTATGAATAGGAAACTGTGCTGCAGTGTGGATACGGATGGGAACACTTAAAGACTACTGCTGCTACCACTGAAATATCCCCATCAGGTCTTTAATATGGAACAACACCCACTTGCGCTCAGCTTATCTGGAATAATCATTCAGAAGACATAAAATGTCCAAAAGCTTGTTGCAAGAAAGATAGCGCGATTGGAGGAAGGAAAAGGTAATAGAGAAGTGCAACAAACTCTTTGATCTCTTGCATGACGTTCTGGGTCACCAGTAAATCCCACAGGCTTTTTCCTGCTGACCCTGGGTTGCCCTCGCTGAGCCTAATACCCTACCAATCAGGGAGCTACACACATGAAGGCAAATATCTACAGCTTTCTGATCAGCCCCTCCACCTGAAACCACAAATGTAGGCCCAACAGATTCATAATGAGCGGAAATCACTTATATATTACCACTAATACATACTGTAGTTCACATACAGGACAAAGGAAGGTTGGATATAGCATGTGTGTTGAAAGTAGAGGTTTCAACACACATGCTCAAAGTCTGTGCGCTGCAAGCTCCTGTGCGGGAACGTTAAGACCACAATCTGCAAAACCCATTAAATCCAAGGATGGCTTCTTCACCGCCCCCCTTCTGACAGCAGATTCTCTTTATTACACCAGCAGGGAAGGAGGGTAGAATTCACTCAGTCTCCCCCATCGCTCTCCACACACACACCGTGTTCAGTTTACGATATACTTGAGGATACTGCATTGACTTACAGTCAGCACTAAGAGGCTTACCCTAACCTTAACCACAGTGGTTATATGGCTAACCATAACCTTTAGTCTAACCTTAACCAAACCCAAATTATAACCGCAGCTCCAATCTGAACCAGTAAGCCAAAGATCGAGCTTAGTGGTGCAAAATATCCTCAAAAGCAAAGTTAAACCAGACCACACATCATCATCTATACAGAATCTGCATCTCTGGTCCATGAAGAGATGTGGGGACTGGCAGATTGCTGGTAGGGTTTTTAAAACTCTAAGATCCCACAGAACAACTAGACACCGTGGGCAATAACTATAAAATTCATATGGTAATACAATATGTAATTCTGTGTTAAAAAAAACAACCTAGTACAATAAGAAAAGTTAGTTAACCTGTCTTATAGGTGTTTGTAGTTTATGTTTCTCATGACATTGCATGTGTTCAAGCATTTTGCATGTTGTGCTGATCTAGAAGGAAATTGGCTAAAGAAGCAGAACTAAGTGATTCATGGTGTTAACATTACCTTTGAATGTGCTCCCGAGGTGAGTTACAACAGTGCTTCGGTGGAAACATTTAATCTTGTCCTCAAGCGAGTGAATCTACCGTGGAGAAACACACAAGCATGCACAGATTAATGATGAACCAAAAAAAAGCCATTTGACCCTAGCGGGCTTCTATACATTAGCGTAATTGTTGCAAAAGACATGAACACAGCATTTTGTTGATCATCCTCGGGGGGTTATTGTGAGAACGACGTGTGTGAGAAAAACTGTGGGACGCGCTGCTCTGATTGTTTATAGGGTTAAACCAAATGTAAACAGATGTGTTGTGTAATGAAGTTGATGCAGCAGGAGAGAAGTAGCTTCTCCTGCCGGGGGCCACAAAATCCTGGGAATACACTGCATGGGATTTGTTGTTCACTTGTCCCCCAGTGAAGAACACACACGAACACACGAGACACATCGATAATCGCACATCACGACACACGACGAACACGAGACACACGAATGGTCACACGAACACAACGAAGCACACACACACACACGAACAGACGCACGAACACACTACACACACACGACACCACAGCACACGGAACACACAACACCACAACGACAGCACACACACACACACGACCCGACACTCACTCGCTCAACAAAGCCCTGCTCCTTCAGCCGAGCCTCACTCAGCAAAGTCGTCTTCTCGGCCAGCTGAGCCTGAGGTAGAGAAGGACAGAACATTAATGTTGGTGAGAAGTGGAAGGTTTGTATTACAAGTACTGTAATGCACAAACTGTATGTGCCTATCAATGTTTTCTTGATTAAACAATTACAATACAGTGGTAATGGGCCTAAATGATATGAATCCTAGAAACAGTGAAACCAGTGAGACTGGAACCAGCAAACATACCTGCAGTTCTTCCACACTCATCTGTAAATAAATAAGACAAAAGTGAAGTATACGTTAGAATTGAATTTATAAAATATCAGCAGACTTCCTGAACTTACTGAATGTATATATTATTATTTTTACTATTACTTCACATGTATCTTATTGTAAACAAATCCCATGAAAAGACCAAAACCAGCAATAAATTGATCCCAGTAGTGCAGTACTGTTGAAGCCATAATAGCTCATTGCTCTGTGCCATAGAGCTCCACTGTCCATAAACTATTAAAAACTCATCAATAATCAACTACTGAAAATAGTTTCCAACAAACAGACCAATTAGTTGTGTCTGGGTAATGTTTCCTAAATGCTACAGTGTCCAGTGTCTTATTTATTTATTATTATTTAGCATTAAAAAAAACAAACAAAAACTACTGGTATATATTTTGTGACCACTTTGGGTACTAAGAGACTAACACACTGTTGGTTTGGTGCTGCACATACAGACTAAACGGGACTTGAACCTCTATAAGCGGACTTGAGAGCTGCTGTCTCAATGGAGAGACACACTGACCCACTGTCGAAATGAAGAATGGTTTGTGAGGCCCGTGGTAAGGAAAGGCCTCCCTGAGCATAAACTCATACAATCCACCCATAAAATTATTACCTCACCAGGGAAAAATGTAGCAGAGAGAGCAGTGTAATTCTTTGTTTGTGTGCATCTGGACATAGTGTAAAGGTAGAAGAATCAGCGCAGGGGTCTCATGGCACCTCAACACCTGGGTAAAACATCTCCCTGGAGTACTTTTGTCCTATCTGGCCCCTTTCCAGCATGCACATCTTGCATGTGAGTGTTGCTGTAGTATAAATCTGAGGCTTTAGAATCACTTCATATGATGATAATTGAGAACAGGGACTGAGGCTGGCTGCTGCCTTACAATCTCTGTTTCTCGAGGACAACATTCCTGAGCGATTCAAACGAGCTTCGCAGGATCCGGCGCGCTTTGGAGAGCAGCCACACGACTTGAGCGAGAGACTGATCAGAGCAAAGTATGTAAGCAAATTGTCCCTGAGCTCTGAGTCGGAATCCTTCAATTATGAAGCAAGACAAAGGAAAAGATTGCTGGTAACTACTAAGTCTGTTAACCTGGATGTGAACTTTCAAATATTAAAAAGGTATCTGAAAAGGCCTTGTAGTTAGGACACAAAAATGTGTCCGGATTAGGCTGTCATTCAAAACAAGTAATGCTTCCATCAGACTACAGCCTCTCCCAGAGCAGCAGGAGAGGGAGCTGAAAAGAAGTGACTTCATGCAGCCACTGTGAGATGACTTATGATTTCAACAGAATCACTATATAAATTTAATCTAAACCTCCAGTCTCGTATATAATGGACTTTAATAGCTGCAGGTATGAACCTCCACAGCTGTGTAAATGGAAAAATGTCCCTAATACATTAAACAGTTGTGACACCAATCGCAGATGTTTGCTGACCTGGTGAACACGGGTCAGAAATGTTTGTACCTCAGCAGTGCCCTGGGTCCTTCCTTGCAACTCCTCCAGTTCTTTCTGGACCTGCCACACTCTGTCTCCCATCTCCTCCTCTCGACTCTGGACAAAAAAAAAAGGAAAGAAGAACAAAAGCTGAGTCATTTCCTATGTTTCATCTCAGCATCACAATTCAAGTATGTTGGTTAAATCATTCCGTCATGTCCCTGTCGTATTTCAGACCTCCCGCCCTTCATTATGTTTGGAGACAATAAAGGAGACGGTTCTTAAAGAATAATACCTATCATTCAGGATGTTGACTGATGATTAAGTTTAGGTCATTGATTCCAGATTGGTTGCCAGAGGATATGTGGAAACTTTGTTGTAGTAGTAGTAGTAGTAGTAGTAGTAGTAGTAGTAGTAGTAGTAGTAATTATTAACAATTTGATTAAAACACCCAAACAATATTGTGATTGTGTGAGTGTGTGAAAACTAGTTTGCTAAAATGTAATAGATAAACAGTTGAATAGTTAGCAAAAAGTTCTGAGATAAATGATTGACATAGCTAAAACTAAAAGTAATGGATACATGCTTAAAAAAGCTAAACAAATGAACTAGTTAGCAGACAGACAGACAGACAGAC
>NW_023339751.1:7338551-7354870 GCF_004916995.1 Morone saxatilis
AGACAGATAGACAGATAGACAGATAGATAGGTAAATGTAATGCATAAATGATTGAAAAGGCTAAGATAAGTACTAGCTAGCTTAACGTTATGGATAGACTTGACATATCTGAAAGTACTGGAGAACGGTTAAAATAGTGTAAAGGGGTGGATAAATTAATTGAAATATACACTGTTAAGTGGGATACTAACTGTATGAAAAGATTAATTGTAACCATTTTTAGATCACAAATACTTAAATATTATATAAAATGTTTAAAATCAGTTTAAGGTCAATTCAAAATAACATTGGTTGGTGTCAATAAAGGAGTTCTTGAGTTCATCTGTTGGGGCTGTAGTCATGTCTGATGAAAAGGGCTGGGAACTACAGCGTTAGACGAAGGCAAGGCTGCTGCCAACATTGACAGCTTCCAAATGGTGGGTGGGGTTCATTTCCTGTTCATAGTAAACATATAAAATTGGGTGTTATTTGTCTTTTTAAAATACCTGTATAACCTGTTCATATTTCTGAACAGTTCTGTGCAAATCATCCTCCTTCTGGGCAAGCAGCTTCTTCAGCTGACTGGCTTCGTCACGATGGCTACTGATGAGCTCTGCTTCTACACTCTGGGCCTTCGCTGTGTCGAGGAAAGGGAAGGATGCCAGAGTTAGCGCATAAAAAAATAAACCAATACGTATTCCAAACCACTCGCTCACATCCCATCTGGAATGTAATAAGATTTAACCATGGAGGAAACAAGGAAACATGGCAATTCAGACGCACTGTTTCCAAATGCAATGATCCCTTAATTTTGTTCCAACCAGTGTAGAGATTAAAAAAAACACAAAATGTTTCCATGTAGTTATTCCACCCTACTGTTGTACAAATCATCTAATCACATTTACTTTGAATTTCCATTTTTAAGGCAGCTGTTTGGGCGCCTTAAACATCAGTAGAGTGTAGTGATTTCACCACGGCAAAATCACTCATTTCCCATGCTTTATAACACAGCTGTAAATCTTGTCAGGTTAATTTGATGAATGGGGATACATTGCTTTCCTCACCAATGGCCTCCTTTACTGCTGAATCAAGCTCCGACTCTTTCAAAGCCATTTGTGTGTTGAACTCCCTCATTAACTGTTTGATAGCAGAATTGTGCTTCATTTCCACATCTTCCAACTCCAATCTATGAGAACAGACAGTAAAGGAAATGTATTAAATTAGTATGGTGCATTTAGGGATTTACAGACAAGAAATTCATTGTAAATCTCTTGTCTGCACATGTAGTTTTAATTTTAATTCTTTATTATAAACTTGCATCATAAACTTACTTGAGCCTTTTCTCATTCTCCTCTAACACCTCTTTCTTCATGTATTCTAGGTCCTGTTCATGCTCCTTTCTCAGTAATCTGATGTCTTTCTGTAGCCTGACGAAGTCCTTGTGGACTTTGTCTTTCTCGTTCTTCACCTGACTCAGTTTGCTCTTCAGAGACTCTAGAGAATCACCGCCCACTTCCTCCAGCTGAGAGTGGTTTTCCATCGCACTCTTGGTTTGCTGTATGCTGCTAGATTCCACCATCATCTCAGCCCCAGGTTCTGATGAATTCTGGACCTGCTTAATAGTTGCCTGATGTTGACCAATCTGAGCATCCTTCTCACATATTTCTTCTTTCAGCCGATTTATTTCTGCAAGAAGGTTTCCATTCTGCTCTTCTGCTTCTTTTAGCTTCGCCTCGATTTCTTGTAGCGCTGATTCAGTTTCTTTTCGCTCCCCTTGTTGCGTTACATCTCTCTGAAGCGAGGACAGCTTCTCTTCGTACACGTTTCTCAATTCCTCCAAAGACTTTTCTTTCTCAAGCCTCTCATTACTCAGAATCTGTTCAAGTTGTTTCTCCTGCTCTTCTTTAAGCTTGACAAGAGCTTCCTCAAGTGTTTTTGTTTTCTCTTCTAATGTTTCTGTGTGTTGTTTGACAGACGTTTCGCTGCTCTTGATTTCTTCCAGACTGCTCTGAAGAGCCTTGATTGTCTGCTCTTTTTCCTCAATCTGCGAGGTTAGCTGTTTCTTAATCTGGCCGATCTTCTGCTCAGCTTTCTTCTTCAGCTCTGACACTTTCCGAGCACTCTCTGCAGATAACTTCTCCTCGGTTGCCTTCAAACTCTCGTCCTTGCTCTTGATAATTTCATCTTTCATCTTTTCAAATTCCTCCCTTTGACTTTCAAGCTTGTGTTTACACTTTTGGTTGTCTTCCTCGAGGGAGCGTAGTTTTTCTACCATCTCCTGCTCCAAACTACCGTTCTGAGTGCACTGCATCTGGGTCTGCTGCAGCTGCTCTACCAACTCTCTCTTTTCATTCTCCCTGATGCTCTGTTGCTGTTTGACGTCAGCTGCGAGTTGTTCGCACTCTTTTGTTTTTAAGGCCAACTGCTCCTGAAGCTCATCGAGTCGACTGATGCAACTCTCCAGCTCCGAGGTGAGTCCGCTGACCTTCTGCTCTTTTTCACTCAGCACCTGGTCCATCTCAGACTTGCTGATGGACTGATTGTCAATACTGGCTGTCAGCCTTTGCAGAGATTCGTCCTTTTCAGCGATTTCTCGCTCCAGTTCTTCCAGCCTGGTCTGTAGAGATGTGACAGTGTTGTCATTCTGGGTGAACTTGTTCTCATACTCAGACAGACTGTTCCTGAGTGCATCCGCCTGCTCTAAAGCAGACTTTCTCTCCTGCTCTAATCTCTCTATGGTCTCAGCAGCCTGTTGTCTCTCCTCTTTATACTGCTGATTCAGCTGATTTATGGCTTCCTCCTTCTCTTTTATGCTACTTGCTAGCTGATTTTTCAAGTCACTGATGATGCTTTCCAAGTTACTGATATGCGACTCGTTTGTTTGAATACTTTCTGATATGATTCTGTTTGCTTCACTCAGCTCCTCAATTTTCTGAACTTTCTCACTGATAGACTGCGAATGATTCTCCTTCTCGTTTGTTAAGGCTTTGACATGCTCCGTATGAGCATTTACCTGAGCGGTCATCTGTTCTAATGAAATGCATAGATTCTTATTTTCCTCCGTCTGCTGCCGGAGATTCTCCTCTAAAGTGCAAATTAAATCTACTTTAGTATCGATAACGGCTTGTAGCTTAATTAAATTTTCCTCAAATTTACTCTGTAAGTCCTCGCTTTCCTTACATCTGGAACCTTCCACTGCTTTAAGCTGCATCTCTGTCTCCTCCAACTTTAATGACAAGGTCTTCAACTTCTCTCCGTTTTCATCCTTAGTCTTGCTAAGCTCGTCTTGGAGGGAGTTTCTCTCGTTTAGAGCCTGGTTAAGGTTCCTCTCTACTGACTCCATTTGCTCTTTGAGCAACGCCTCCGCCTTGGACAAACTTTCAAGCTTAACCGCTGCTTCATTCAGCTCTTCTTGCAGCTTCTGCACGGTGGTTTCTCGAATTGCCAGGTCCTCCTTTAAGTCCTTTATTTCACGCAGCACTTGCTCGTTCTCCTCTTTGCTTCTGGTAAGTTGCTGAGAAAGTTCCTCCAGTTCCTGAGCCTTCTCCTGTAACATGTGAGAGTGTTTCTCCATTAATTCTTCCTCCTGCTGGCCCAACTTCTCCTGCCAACGACCCTCCAGCTCCCCAATCTCATGCTTGTGGGTGTCACGTAGCTTCTGCAGTTCTTCCTTATGGTTGGCCTGCAGCTCTGACATTGCACTGCTGAGGCCTTGGGAACTTTTTTGGGACATTTCCACAATTTTCTCTTGAACTTGTTGCTCTTTCTGCTGAAGCTCTTTCTCCTTCTTTGCAAGTTCCTCCTTCATGGTTTCTTCATTCTGCTGGAGCTTTTTCTTAAAGCTCTCATGCATGTCTTTGGCCTTCTGCTTAAACTTTTCCATTTTTGTTTCCTGTGATTTCAGTTTAGCTTCCATCTCAGTTATAGTGTTTTTCAACTTCTTCTCATGGGCAGCTTTTTCATCATCCAGCTGTTTCTTAAGGCGTGTCTGTTCTTCCTGCTTAGTGTTCAGTTCTGCAGTAAATGACTTCTCCTTCTCTGATAGTTCCTTTCTGCCCTGTTGTAATTGGTGCTCTAGTTCTTGAAGTGATTTTTCTTTTTGTTGACAGTCATTCTTTGCTACTTCCAACTGATGCTCCAAATCTGTCAAATCCTTTTTACACTGATCAAGATCCTCTGAGATTTTACTTAACTGTGCATTAGATTCTTTTAGGCTTTTATTTTCCAGCTGGGATTGTGATAAACACTGCTGCAGCTCCTCCAATTCTTTAACCTTGACATTGAACTCCTGTGATTCGCCTTGTAATGTTTTTTCTCTAAGCACGAGTTCTTTAATTTCCTTTTCCTTTTCCCTCAGAACAATCTTCATTGCATTAAGTTCCTCCTTCAGAGTTTTCTCCATTCCTCCAAGTGACTGCTCGTGCTCCTGTTTGATATTTGCAAGCTCCACATTGTGCTTTGCCACCTGATCTTGAAACTTCTTCTCATGTTCCTGTTGAGCTAAACTATGAGCATCTTCAGCTGCCCCCAACTTCTCCTCCAGAAGCTGTTTACTCTTCAAAGCTTCAGAAAGTTCAGCAGAAACAGCCTCTAGCTCTGCCTGCTTTGCATCCAGTTTCTCTAAAGTCTTCTGGTTCATGTCTTCAACATGTGCTTGGAACTGCAGTTCTTTATCTTTCAGAAGGGTCTCCACTTCAACTCTGTGTTTTTCCTTGAGCTCCTCAAGAGCAGCATTATGCTGCTGGGTTAGGGTGCCCTTGTGCTTTTCCAGCTGCTCCTGGTGCTTTTCCTCTAATGCAGAGATTTGCTCTTTGTGTTTATCCTTCAGCTCATCCAACTGACTGGAAAGTTCATGGGACAGACTTGATCCATCTTGTGAGATCTTCTCCAGAGAGCTCTCCAGCTCTAATATTCTCTGCAATCACATACATGTAGGTTGTTTATTACTTCATTATTAGATTAGATTGTACTACAAGTACAAATACTACAGTTAATATCACAGAAAACAACTATAAAAACAAATAATTAAGATATTTAACAGTGGGACTGTATTAAATCAGTAGTTACCACCAAATATTCAAAGCTTCAAGGACAATTAGTGTGTGGTGTTTCTGAATAACAGCCTGTTTCTGATTTAAAAAACAAAAACAGAACACACTATTACAGCAATATCTACCCATTTCATGTGAAGTTACTTAAAATATATTGTCAGTTTATATATATATTTTTTTCTTTACTTTGCAACACATTGTGCAATTCAACCAAAGGTATTATGCTTTTCAGTAAAATATGCTCTAATATGTGCATGAGTTCAAAATGATAAGTAGCAGCATTCATCTTTATTTACTACCTGGCTCGTTTCTGTAGTTCAGAGTTCGATTTTATGTTGAATAAATCTATCTTGCCTTCCCGTCTGTCTGTGTGTGTGTGTGTGTACATTTTTGTAGAGCCTAAAGCTTGCCAAATACATAAATACATAAAACAGATGATATAAATGCTATTTTCGTTCATCAGTTAACTTGGAAATGAACAAAGATTTGAGCCTCAAAGCTTTCTGTCACTCCTAATTAACAGGCCAAATACTATTCAAGTAGCTACATTTTAAAAAAAAAGTAACCCACAGTTCTTGCAGCCTCCAGCTCCAACTGTATCTCTTTAACCCTGTTATCAGCTTCTGTCCTGAGGGCCGTCTTCTGTAACTCTACATCCTCCAGAGCCAGAGAAGCCTGCTGTTCTCGCTCTTTGCCTAACTGGGCAAACTCCTCTTTGCATTGCTCCTAAATACAAAAGAGGCACAGTCAATGTAAAAATCGAACATTTGAAAGTATTTTATTTTCATTGGATTTAATAAATGAATGAAAACCTTTGCCACATACCACAGCTTTGTTGATTCTGGCACTTATCTCTTCTTCCTTAGCAGCCAAAGCTTCACTGTGGAGTTTTTCCATATTGGCCACCGTTTCCTCTGATGATTTCTAATAAAGTTAAAAAAACAAATCTGATATATATAGTGTTTCTGTGTTCTCAAAGACACTTAAAAAACAATGTAAATATCAACAAAGTAAATAAAATCAAACTAAATAAATTTGCCTCTGGTAGAATAGTTTAAATGGGCAGTATTGTTACTAAGTTTGCTGTTTACCTTCTAATGTAAACTTAAAATTTCACAATTAATCAGCAGAAGTCACTTCCTGACCTTCATGATGGTGACAACCTCCTGTTTGACTCGTGTGAGCTCCTGCTGTAGACTCTTCCTCTCTTCCTCACTGGCCCTTTCAACTTCTTTCAGTTGCTCCTCCAGCTGAACCTGCAGCTGTTTTCGGGCCTCATCCGCCCTCTGAGCTACACCCAGTGCTCGTTCAAGCTCTTCAAATGCTTTGAAAAAAAAAAAAAAACAACAACAAACATTTCATTAACATATCCGGAAAAATAAATGTTTCCTGTACACATACAGAAGTGGATTTCACTCACCTGATTTCTCAGCCCTTTCTTTCTGTTCCTGTAATTCTTCTTTCTGGGCAGTAGCCTGCTGGAGTCTGGAGCGTAACTGGGCAACCTCTTCTTCTTTCATTTCCAGAGTCTCATGCATCTGGCGCTTTGTCTCAGCAATGACCATTCCCTGACAGACAGACACCCATGAAGGAAAATCAACATTTTAATAACTGTGTGGTCTAAGCAGATAGACTGACCTGAAATTGATGTTGATAATTACTATCTCTGTATTTTACACTCCAACTCAAGCCCCGTGTCTGTAATTGTTTCTGACTTTAAGTGCTTTTAGCATTCCTCACGTGTATCTCATGAGCTGCTGTCCATCCTGCTGAGCTGGGGTCAAAGTTTAAGAGGAACAATATGGGACTTCAAGGTGTCTGACTTCTTTACTCAGTGGCAGAGTAAAAAAACATGTCTAGTTTTCTAACCTTCAATGAAGATGTGACTAAAGCCTGAAAAACTCCTCACTCACCTTGTCTTGCTCCAGCTGTTCAATCAGGTTCTTGGCATCACGCAACTGAGTGATCAACTTGGTCTTTTCGGTTGTATGCAGTTCCTATAAACATAACACATTTGACAGAATCACAAATGAGAATGTCACATATGTCCAAATGTCAGTACAACTACATATCCAGCTTTTCATTTCTGATATGGGCATCACATCCTGTATATGCTTTGGTCAGATAACTTTAAAATGAGAGGTTTGCTGCACCACCCAGGATGCCTCACCCACAAGCCAAATGACTGGACAGTGTACACAAGCCCAGCTAAACCAACAAGTCGTCCTAAATTACAGCCCAGTTTAGCAGAAGTGGCATGTAGTAGCTATGTCTCTGTACCATCGCTGTGTAACCAGTGGTTACTAAACAGGAAATGCTGGGCTGACTGTATTTCTCAGTTGTTTGATCTATGTGTGCAACAAGGCATGGGTGTCTACACAGTCTTTAGGATTAACTGTATCTAGGACAAATTTTACTGCAAATATACAAAAAGTACAACCAGACTGTAAATAATAAATTCAAAAATCCATGAGCTGAAGGTCTGGGACTGCAGACAGATGTTCCGTTTTATGGGATATTTGTCTGAGAAAGGGGATGAGCACAGCCTTCCCAGCAGTTCCATGAAGCCTTCATGCTGCTTAAGAGGGCTAAACGGCTGTTAACCTTCGCTTTTCCTGACACAGGAAAGGCCCCATTCCCAAACAGAGTGCAGATTCAACACAAGAATGATGGCAAAAATGAACATGAGTCAATCAATATACAGTCACAGACAAGCTGTGTATTGTCTGTCTTTGTAACAACAAACATTTGTTATCAGACACTGCAAAAAAACATCAGAGCTGCCATGGACAAGCTTAACAAGCCGATCATACCATTGAAGCTAAATGTTTTGAAATCAATGAAAACAATGGTTCACTCATGTCACGCTGACATGAACCCTCGTCCTGGAGCTCGGCCAGAGAATTTAGATGTTCCCTCTCTGAGAACCACAGCAAACCACTGTGTCACTGTGATAATGGAGTCACATTATCAGTGGAGCGTAAAGACTCTGGCAGACATTTGCAGCACAACATTAATGACCCTAAACACACTGTTCAGTCATTTGCTGCATTTCAGTCCAGCCCCATTTTAATCAACCCTCCTCGTAATTACAGTTTACCGCCACATCAATTTCTAGTGAGTGGTTGTCTTCAGGAAATTGCTTTGAAATATCTGGTCACTTTGTATTTTTTTAAAATACCCTACTGACAGAGTGATAATGTGTATAAGCAGACATCTAAAATGTATGAAAAATGTTTTAATAATACAATATGACCATGGTTGACACTCCAGTATTATTGCAGTTAAACACAGGTTAGCCACCTTCATCTTCTCCAGCTCCTGCAGTCTCTCCTGCAGCTGCTCATGCAGAGTTTCATTCTCGGTGCCCAGCTGGGCGCTACGCTCCTTGTGCGTACGCATCACTTCCTTGCACTTCTGCAGTAGGTTTTCCTGCCTCTTCACTCTCTTCTGCAGAGCCTCCATAAGTTTGGTTGGATCACTGTTGCCCTCTCCTGCCAAGAAAATAAAATGCAGAGGTTAAAAAAAATGCATTACACCTAAACAGAAATGATTGTCATGTAAGTTTCATAAACAACAACTTAATGTTTTGCTGTTGTTCTCAACCACAACACAAATAAACACAAAATGTTTGCTTACCCTCAGTGACGTCAGGCTCTATTCCTTGCTCCTTCAAAGGACTTTGTGTGGAAGAGTCCGGAGCATCTTCAGATTGAGGGACGTCACCCAAAGCGCCATCAGAGACCCCCTTGGCTCGTTTCTTCAACAGAGCAACCTGTTAGAAAGAGCAACTACAGTTAGTGAAATTAACCTCTGACTACTTGGGTGAAAGACCAAAATCTGGCATTATTCTCTGCATGCTTCATTTTGTACTTTTAACGGATGAACTGATATACCGCTTTAATTTCCTATACGATATTAATTTTTCATATACTGCAACACCACTGCATAGCTGAAACAACTTGTGCAATAGAACAGTTAAAGTTGTTATACATCGTTGGTATAGCTTTTATATTTTTAAGTTCTGTTTTTACTACATTGCAGTTTGTACCAGTGGCATAATTGTGTTGCTTCCATACGTAAGTCAAAATAATTTTGTGTTAATGGTTAGTGTAGCATTTTTAAACTATTGTATTGGTTAAGACTACATTTCTGCCTGATATTGAGGCTGCTGTGGAAGACTTTGTCACACATAAAAAAAAAAAAAAACATGTACACACTCTCACCTGTGTTTGGAGAACAGTGATCATCTGGTCTTTCTCCTCCAGAGCAGCGTCAAACTCGTCCTGTAGATGTTTCTTGGCCTGCTGGTCCATTTGAAGCTCCTAGAGATCATTCAATATGTTCACTCATACGTAAAACTTTAATCAAAAAAAGGGAAGACAGTTATTGACCTGGACAGACAACAACATTCATAACATACAGCCATACCTCCCGCAACTCCCCTATCCTGCGGAGAGCTTTATCTTGACTCTGACTGAGGATGACCTGAGGGGATGGAAAACAGTGATAAACATCTGATCGAATCAGGATGCTACATTCCTTTTACAAAAAAATGTCCCCCTAGATTAAAATGAAACATTAGCCAACATGGGAGTTAGATTACCTGCGTTTTTTCTTTATCTCGCTGTACTGTTCGGTACGCAGTAACCAGCTGCAGGGTTAAGAAGTGGAGGTAAGAGGTGAGTAAATCACTATCAGCGTAATTATACACTTGTGCTCTACACTTAACTCTCTGTGTGGCTCTCACCTCTGAGTACTTCCCTCTGTACTTCCCCAGGCTTCTTTCCACTCTAAGCAGTCGGTGCAACAACTGCTCTTTGGAAAGGGACTCTGCACTTCCTGGTGGCTCCTCAGCCTCGCTCTCGATATCGGAAGGGGGATCATATGTGGGAGCGCCCGGTGACTCTTCTCCCAAAGGTGTCAGGGAGTCACGCGACGAGCTTCGGACCAGGTTTTCTTTAGAGGGAGAGCGGAACAGGCTTTCTGCCCGACTGGCACCGCCGCGAATCAACGACTCCACTGAGGGAACTTTTAGCTGCAGTTTCTGGGCAAATGACTGAGTCTCCTCTCTCTGTTGGGAGGATCAAGAAATTGCATTAAAAGCTCATTTTAAACGTATGAAATAAGCAACGGCGAGCTCAAAGAGGAGGTAGGATTAAAGTGGGTAATAAACGTACGTGAGGAGAAGCACTTCCATCCCCATTGATGCTACCTCTGGGAGATCTCGCTGGTCCTTTAGAGGCACTCTGCAGATAAAAGGACATTATGAGAGGAAGGAAAACTGTGCCAGTGGACTTGACCTGGGCCAGTTAGTCATCCACACCCAGCATGGCTCTCCCTGATTACTCTGGAGGGAGCAATATTAGTATTGCTGGGAGCAATGCAGGGGCAATGGGTACCCTCATGCAACTTGGAAAAAACAGAGGGGTTAAATACATAAAAGAAGGCATCTCTACTGTAAATTAAACAAAAAAGGGTTAAAACTAGACTCTACAGAACAGCCATGAGGTCAGAACAAACAGACAGTTAAAAGTCAAGTAGGAGAGCTGATATTTGAATTAAAGATGCTTGGCAGTGCCGTATGCAGCTGTATTACAACAGAGTCGTAACTGAAGTAAGTGAACATTTGGCAGCTTAGTTGGTTTAGTTGACTTGTTAGAAGCAGGATCAGAGTAAGCAAATTTCTCTCCTCCCTTGTCCGGCTCCGAGCTACTCCTTCCTCTGGATTACTGTGCAAAACATTCAACATTTCTGTCCTGTTTCTTGTGGAAATGTTCTGATGGTAGTCCCTTCCAGGATCTCTTTTAGTGAGTGTTGCAGGTTACCAAAGGGCTTTTTCTTCACAGCTAAAATGTTTTTAGGGAAGTTCAAAACCAAATTATTAAATGTATTTTCCACCCTTGCTTACAATCTATTTAACCAACAAATATATATAATAATACCTTGATGTATAGGATAATATGAATGAAATAAAGATAATAAGTGCATTTTAATTCTAATGCGTATCAGGGCATTTGTTTTATTGAATGAGTGTGTGAATGTGTTTGTGTTGGGGTCAACAGAAGTAAATTAGTGTAAAGAAGGATTCATTTTATTCTAAGTTATACTATGTAGAAGGGGAAACATTGATGAAGTCTTCATTTAAACAAACTGTTACCTGATTCTTTTATATGGAGTTTATATGAAGGAACAGGAACAATAAAAGGACCCTATTTAAAAACTCTATATAGCATATACTAATTACTGACTTCTTTCATTACTTCACCGTGTGTGTCATCCCATGTATACGCGTCGCCTTTTTCCAAACCAGGACTTGAATGCCTCTGTATTTCAGTACTGCATCCCCAAACACTCAACTCCCCAATTCTCAAGAACAAATGATTGACTAAATTTAAAGTGGTTCTGAATCCAAAATCCTCTGACTCATAACAGTAATTACAAGTACTACTCCTTGATCAAGTACCAACACCAACATTATTCCAACAGACAGAGAAATACCTTGAATATAGCTCTGGTCAAAAGACAAACAAAGCTGTCAAAACAGGTTTGTACCTCCAAAATAAAAACCAACAAAAACGAATGAGATAGTTGAGTTTACGAACACTGGATTGAGCAATTTTGTGAGGATGTGTTGATAATATTTTCATAAGATGTAGATGGAACATGACAAGGACGATGATGATAATGATAGTTGTATCTGTAGTTGTGCAATAATCCACTGACCTCTACTGACAAAGTACAACAGAAGAAAAGGTTTCAGACTAACCTGTTGAGTACAGTGCAGTTAAATATTTTAGACTGTTTTCAATTAGATGTAATTTAGAGTTACAATAAAAGAGAATCAAACTACGATTTACCCACTTTACCAGAAAGCCCTTACTTGTGTTGGTAAACAGGTTATTCACATGTTACCACTGCAGTTTACATTTATTTATAATTAACTGTGCTTGCTAATATAAAATAGTCATATCGGTGAACAAATACCAAATATAGATGGTTTGAGTAATAAGCTAAATCAGCATTTTGAAATTGGAGTTTTAAATCAAATGCACATTACAGGAAGTGCAAATAGCCAAATACCCTTTCCAACAAGCAGTGAGTTAGTCAAACAAACATTTTAGATTACACGTCACATCAAATATCTTTGAACAGACATAAAATGTAAGCAAAACGAATGTACTGTGCGTATTTAAAATCTGTTTGTATACGGCTCATCTTTTCAAAATGTTGTTTTCCTCTTGCTGCCTCCACATATGAACACACATCTTCTAGTTTTTGAGGCATCGACCAAAGGTGCTCTGGTCTGTTTGTTTACTTGGAAGAGTTACGAGCAATTTAACAATTAAACTGCTGAATAGGTTTTTCCCATAGCTTGGTGAAATGAAAACGTCAACTCTCCAAATAAACAGACTTGTGGGGAGAAGGGACAGAGGCCATCAGGCAACATAACAGGGTGTTGAGGGTCTAAAAAGCAAGCAACTAAGGATACCTAAAGACAAGGGGGGCACTATTCAGTTCTGTGACAGATAATAGTAACTGAAAGGTAGGGCAATAAACCAACATACGGCAGAAAGCACACAAGCTTCTATCCCACAATGTAAACCATAACTCCCATTAGATGCAGGGTTAGCCTAGATAGGAGATGCCTTCTTGTTGCTAAATCCAAAGGAAACAGGAGACAGAGAGCAGGGAACAAGCTGTCCCTACTTGGGCCACAGTCCTCTACCGATTCCCCAAAGGCGCGGAGACGGGAGGAAGGAACAGGGCAAGAGGAGGAGGAGAAGGAGGAGAAAGATGAGGAGGAAGAGACAGGAAGTGAGGACAAACTCACCACACTGGCTACCTGGGCCGTTTTGGGTCGTTTTGAATGGTCCAGAGCAAAGATAGTATACTCAGAGAGAAAAGCGGGCTCTGCTATCATCCCGGCCAGCACCTGACCCCGTCAGTGCAGTAACGGGACGAAAGGTGGGGAAAGGAGAGGAACACAGAGAGCAATGAGAAAAACAACACCATGAGTGTGAAATAGCGCTGAAGGGAGTGTCTAGCCAGACTGTCCAGAAGAGGCTGGGCGAGAGAGACTGGGATGGATGGAGAGGAAAAGAGAGAGAGCGGAGATAGAGAGAGGGAGAAAGACCACATGGGATAGGAAGAAAAATAAGAAAAAAAATGGGAAAGTGAAACACTCAATCAACAGTAATGTTATGAATAACAGTTTGACATCTCTGCGTATAGTTTGAAGTTGGGATGTTGTCAAAAAAAAAAAAACAGGTTCAATCTGCCTCCAATAATCAAACAAACACTTCCAGAGATGTCAAAGTGTTAAAGATCTGTGAGGTGAAAAACGATGCTGCGATGGTAAGAAGCTTCTAGGTAGAGGGGCTCATAAGTCCAAGTTACAACAAAGGGAGAAAGCAGAGTGTAGAAACCTCACTAAAAGTGGAACTTTATTCCAGTTTGGGGTCTCCAGTGTCTGAATGTCGGAAACCTGTCACAAATGAGTAATTAAGCCCATTTTTTGTAATCTAAAGATCAAACAGTCACAGCTGTAAACATCCAAATCTAAGCTCTAAAATAAATGTATTAACCATATGTTGCATCGTCAATCTTACAGTCGTGGTCGGTACCTCATTGCCGGTCTAACTCCGTCTAATGAATCAAAAGGAGTCTCAAACTTTCCCAGATCCACTGGAGGGAAATGTTGCAACAAACCACCAGAGAAAGAAAAACACTGAGAAGAGGATTCATCAATTATTCATATTGAAATATGGCCTGCTCTCCACCTTTAAAATGCCCTTCCCAGCGTCTCTAAATAAGAATCTCTTGTAGGCAAGCAGTTTCAGTACTTTTAAAAGCTGTTTAAAAAGACCACATTATAACAATCGGCCAAATTTTCTTAAAGATGAACATCAAAATGCCCTAAATCAAATCTAACTTCGTTGTCCAATATGAAAATACATGCAGTTAAAAGAAGGGAGAACTCGACGGACCATACCTGTATATAATGAGATCACCGTGCTGAGTTCTCTCTACAACATCAGTTATCACAGTGTTACACTGGATCATGTGTTCGTGACATTAGAAGCACCACGTGGTGATAGAGTCCCATCTGTTGCTGCGACGATTCAGGAGATACGCTTAAGGAATACAAGCTCAGACTTATATGTATCTTTGATTATATTAACAATTCATGGTCAGTTTGGAACAGAGAGTTGTCAACTTAATTTGAGAGTAGATGATGAGTAGTGAAAATGAATAGCCTGCACTCTTTAGAAACTGAAAGCACTACTTGGTCACTGATTTACTTTCACTCTGTCGCAGCAATCAAAAAGGCACTGGTTAATATCGAGGGAGCATTACGAGTAAGAAAAAGACACATGACACAGAAACATTACTCGGTTGAAAATCAGAATATAAGCTGGGGAGAGAACATGACATCTGTGCAGGCTGCAGTTTAAGCTCAAAGATATCAAACATATATCGATCACAGGCTGACACCGTGCTC
This sequence comes from Morone saxatilis, assembly GCF_004916995.1. Classification (NCBI taxonomy): domain Eukaryota; kingdom Metazoa; phylum Chordata; class Actinopteri; family Moronidae; genus Morone; species Morone saxatilis. The sequence continues at coordinate 7,353,087 of NW_023339751.1, forward strand.
ACCTCTCTGTCACTGGGAGAGGGCGAGCCATCGTGAGGAAACGGCGGGGTCTGGCTGCTGCGCCGGTCTCCACTGCCCATCTGTTTAAAACAAAGAAAACAGTGTAAGTTTAAACCAAATCACAACTATGCTCTAACTTTACTGGTCACTGAAGCCTGCTGTTCGTCCAGGGCCAAGTCGCACAAAGAGCAACTCAAACGATTCATAAACAAACAACACTGATATGTAAGTAACCAAAAAACAAACAGTTTGTGTCCAAATTGCAGTAAAATTGTTGAAAAATGAAGAAAATAAATACAAAACATTAACAAGCTGCAGTGACATATAAGGACAGGCTATACCCAAGCAGCAGGGTTAGGATAGACCCATTTAATATACAGCAATCCATCATTGAGCCCGAGATGAAGCAGCTTTGTAGCAGTACTTTAACTTTTCCACCACTGCTTACAATCTATTTAACCAGCCAACAAATATATATAATAATACCTTGATGTATAGGGTAACACGAATTAAATAAAGATAATAAATGCATTTTCATTCTAATGCGTATCAGGGCATTTGTTTTATTGAATGAGTGTGTGAATGTGTTTCTGTTGGGGTCAACAGAAGTAAATAAACATAAAAGAAAGATTCATTTTATTGTCAGTTATGTAGAAGGGGACACACTGATGAACTTCTACTTGATTCTCACAAGTTTACATGAAGGAACAGGAATAATAAAAAGGACCCTATTTAAAAACTTTACACAGCATATATTAATGACTGACTTCTTTCATTATTATTTACTGTAACTTCCACGTTGGAACATGATTTATATGTATGTAGTACAATGCTGGGCGTTTGGTGCTGGCAGGGTTTGCATGTGTCAAATAAAGCTGCCAGCTGACATCCACTTGCAGCCAAAACAAGCAACTTAAAAAAAAAAAAAAAAAGACACGACGCCCATATTGTCCAAGAGAGAAACCAAGAAGATTCCTGCCTGGATGTTTGACTACAATTAAATTCACGGTTGGCTGCCTGTTGTTGGCTGTTTTTTTTTTCCTGTCTGGGACAACGAGCTTTACCAGTAACAAGGTCTTTGAACGCACCTTACAAGCAGCAGCTGACGACAGCTATAGGTGACCAGAAAAGGGGCGAAACTGACCAAACAAGTTCAATAAAAAGTTCACAGCTTATTATTGCGCCACTTACACGTTGCCAAACACTCGTTTTCGACGCATGAACTGTTACTACTATATGAGCTTAGCCCAGTTTTAGCTCACAGCAACACAACAACCAACCTGGGCCTGCTGTGGTGACTGCGCATTCCTCTGCGGCGACTGCTCCTCGTTTATCCTCTGCTTCAGTTTTTTAAACATGTTGTCAGGGCCGACGTAGCGAACAGCCGACGAGCAGATGACTACTACAACCCACCGGAGATGTGTTTATTTTTTTCCAGTGCTAGCCTGACATCCAGTCCTCAGGGCAACACTTCCTCCTTCGCTTCTGGTTTCCCCTCAGCAGGTGACGGCGCTCTCTGCGCATGTGCGGCCAACGTGGAGGCAACACTGAAACGTCAGAGTTAAAGGGCCAGTCCGGGTTGAGTTTAAAGCCACAGCGCCACCTGTGGAGGAGGAAAAGCACTCCTGGGATTGTTCAGGCAGCTCTCCTAACAGGTCCTGCCGGTATTACCTCACATTTGTTTTATAATTGTAGCCCATCTGGAGTTTGGAGTTGCATTTTACTTGCAGAAGGTAAAGCAACCCCTGAAGATGCTTGTTGACAAACATAGATAGATAGATAGA
>NW_023339751.1:7355000-7363136 GCF_004916995.1 Morone saxatilis
TATTGGAGTTTAGAGTTTTTTGGTTTTCCTCCCCTGGGTGGAGTTGAAGATCATCAACATCATGGCATGAAAAATATTTGTAGATTTATGAGCATGCCTTTATAGAATAATGCTTACTTTTAAAAGAAGGGAGCTGCATGTTTGGAAGTACAGTTTGTCTTGTGTTTGAAAGACAGAGTTTTCAATGCTACAGACAGGATCCTGTTTAAAAAGTTTACATGATGGTGCCACATAGCCTATTTAGTTTTGTTTGTCTTTATGCACAATTTGTTTCATATTTCATATTTCCTTAAATAAAGAAATATGAAATATGTACTCATGTCCCCTCATCCCAGGTTATGGCCATACTTTGGATAGTAGAACAGTGATGGTCCTTCTCGCTTTGTGTCATTTAAAGACTGTTTACAAGCCTTTTCAGTATTTTATTAGAAAAACCTCAAATTAGAGAAAAAGTCTGAATTTGGTGTAACTTAAGTTTCATACATTTATTCTTGCTTTCTTTCTTTTTGTTTGTTTAATCATCCTCATAAGACTTGTCTTACTACCGACCAGGTCTTAACACTTTAAAAAACACCCTATGCACCAAATAAACATAAAAACTAATCAAACTTAATGGAAAATATCTGCCCATTTATTATTCTGGTTTTTACGATGGATTTTTTTTTGTAATTAAATGTTTGCACAAATAAAAAGGCACTGCAGAGGCATACAACAGCCTTCCTTGGACTGAAGAGGGCACTGTTTAAACACATTTTACTGTAATTTTGCTTCAGGCCAGTTCAAAGCACAACTAACAAGACTTACATGAAGTTTCATAGTGTATGTGCTATAATGACTGGGGCTATTTTTCCCTGCTAAAAGAAGATTAGTTACTCCTTACTCTGTATTCTTTGGCAGCATCCCTTAAAGTGAAAGTCGCAGGGAAAAGCTGTGTTACACACACTCCGCTGCAGAGGGTAAGGACAACCCATCATGTGCAGCCCAACACAAATCATGTTTTGTAAAACTTTTGTTTTGTTCTATTGTAGATTATAATTTGCTTACACAGTAGAAACAAACAGATCAAAGTCTTCCTGTTTATGGTTTATCTGATGATCTGTGCTGGGCCCCCTGCACTCTGAAGTTGTATATTATTCTTATATCTAAAGATAGAAAGTCTGTATGTTTGCTCTGAGTCATAGTGTCTTTGTAACAGACAGAGAAGTTGATAGAAAAGATCACTCTGTGGGCGTGAGTCATGGTTTAAATATGTGGTATTTTCCTTCCTTTGGGATCTGGCCATGTGCAAATATCTGAAATAAACATTTATGAGTCAGCCGTTGCTGTCTGGTGGAGAAGGAATACAAGACATGCCATTTTTGGGGACCAAGTCCATTAAAATGAAGACAACAGAATGAAGATGTGATTTGCATTTTTTCACCATTCATGCTCTAATGTTTACGACTCAGCAGGGCTTTTGATCTATGATGGGTGCCTGGAACAGTGAGTATGAACGATGGGTGGTTAACGGCAGAGAGATGGTGCTCCCCTATACCATGCCCTGGGGCATACAACAGAGAGGATCAACACAGGGGAAACGGCTGCTGCATGTATGCAGTTACAGTAGTGTGTAAAAATAGCTTATAGCAAAGAAAAAAAACGATCAAACAGTTGGGACAAAAAGTGGGAGTGTAGAATAAAGTGATCGAACATCCATCAATAAAGGTTGTATTCATTCTTGACCTATTCTTTAAAAAAAAGCTGTTTCTATTGAGTTGCTGCTCTGGATTATATCACAAGATCTTTATCAATAAATTGAGTTTGCCCACTCTCGCCATTCTTAGACCTGGAAACAGCATAAACATCTCACCACAAGGTCCGTTTAGTAGCTGTTCTGGACCTTTGGATCATAGGATCTTCACCACAAACTGCAGCTTTTAGAAAAGCTTCATCAAACATTATTTAGCTAAGTGTGCCTAAAACGTGGCACCGCAATATAAACTATAATGATACTACCATTGTGTGTATTCATCAATTGGTTTTACAAGAGAATAAATCATTTTTTGTGGAAACAGCAGCAGCATTTTGTCATGTCACAGTCTGAAAAGAACAGAGTACGATGAATGATGGCTGAATTCCATATAGCTGCTTCAATTTCAAGGTCCAGTTATTGTTCACGCTGGCTCACTGTCACACTGCCTTACTGGGACACTTGAACAGAACAGAGCCATTGTTAATGTTATTAGTAACACCAAACACCAATGTCATTTTCTTACTATTACAAGTCAAAATGTCTGCTGTGAAAAAGGTTTTATTGTAAGGAAACGTGCTGTCAACGTCCATAGTGTAGTTCACAAATCTGTAGAAATGCAGTCTACAAATGTTGATGCTAAGTGTTTTCAGGCTTCAACATTGCTTTTCCTGTTTAATGTTTAATATTTTCATTGGTAAAAGAAGTACATAGATCCTTCACTTATGTAAAAGTACCAAAATACAGCATTGCACTAAAGTCTTGCATTTAATATTGTACTTATGTAAAAGTAAAGCTAAATAAGTATTAAGTATACACTTGAGTATTTTAGTCCAGTGGTTCCCAACATAGGGGTCAGACCCACTTCAAAAGGTCACAAGACAAATCAGAGAGTTTTTGTGTTTGATAACACACAGAAATTAAAATTACTCATTTTGTAGGATTGTAATGAATATAATTAAGTATTATTACTTTGTTACACTAGCAAATACATTTGCCCATTCTAAACTGAAATCTACATTTCTGTTTCCATGAGAGAAGTTGCCTGGTTTCTCTTGGCCTTTCTGTAAGGTTACATAAACCTTGTTGAACAGCAGGTTTGAGACCTCCCCAGCACATTCACTTAAGAGTAAGGCTCCAGTTCAATACTGTGCACCTCAAATTCACTGCTGACAACACAGCGGGCTTCAAAGACCAAATCAATAAGAAGAAAGCTATAAATCCCTGGAGTGTATTGATGTCCAATTAAAAGCATATCTGCAGGAGGACCTAAAGACCAAGCAAAAGTTACACAGCTTGCTCTTTGTGAATCACTGCAGCTTTGTTAGACTTTGTTAGAGAGAACTGTTGTTGGGAGTTAGCATGGGAAGACCTGCAAGAGTGCCAGTATGAGCTCTATAACTAAACTGCAAACAGGAGATGGGCAAAGGTGTGTAAAGTGAGCCTGAACTGTAATCAGAATAAATATTCCCATAACATAAACATAACAGTGAATTCTTAATTATATATATCCAACAATCTGATGATAACAATAACAATCATGCCCTCAGCAGTTTTTAACAGTGGGGTGTGAAGTGTAGATGTACATGGACTCAAACTCTGCCTCATACGGTATCTCCTGATATTTTACATAATTATTTCCCTGGAGGGAGTCTCCTGAGAGAAAGAGCCAAACTGATTAAATATTGATGCACTTTATACCTGACTTGATGTTCCCTTTTCTTACCTCCTTCCTCTCGAAAAATCTCTCTACAATGCAGACTGGATCCTGCTTGCACCCCCTGAAGGATGGTCATCTGAGGTAACCATTCTCTGCTGCAACGTTTAATGGTGCCTCATCATTTCTCCTTCCTTAAAGCTGTTTGAAGTGGAAAATTAAACCACTGACTTCCTCAACGAGGGATCAAGCAGGCAATAAGGGACTAACTAGAGGTAAAAACCGCACCATAATCTGAATTATTTCCATTAGTATCCCTTCTGCCAAAGGCCAAATGACTTGTTCAAAGTATCCTTAAGAACAGTCTGACATGTGTTCAACATCTGTGCTCGCGACTTGTGACCATGTTCTTTTAAACAGATGTTTGATGATGTCCATGTGGTTTGTTTGTGCAGATTTTACCACAGCAAACGAGCAGACGTGATTTTGCATGCTGTATGTGCTAAGGGTTTAAAACATCAAAAAGTAAATAAGGCAGCTTTGAGTCAAAATGCTGAAGATACTTTATTATTATTATTTTTACACTTAAAGTATTCCTCTATATTCGTTGTAAGTTGGAGAACGTGTCATTCTTGTGCTCAGGTTGATGTAACAACTGTTTTGGACACTGATTGATGATTAAGCGCTGGTACACTGACCAGCTCTTGCCCCATTCCCATCTCCCATGGAGTCATCATCTGGTTGTTTTGTGCCCATGCCTCCTGTCACAGTGAGGCCGTGCCAGCTTAAAGAGCCTGTCTCAAAAGCAGATCCTGGGCAAGTCTCTGTCACTGGCATGCATAGCTAAGAGCACAGCCATCAACTCTCACGCCCTGTCCAAAAATGGCCGTATATGATGATTCGCAAATCTTTTCATGTAGCCTTTTAATGCTCTGCATTTAGATAGTCTTTAATGTGAGAAATGGACCTGCACCTTTATGTGTCTCACAAAAAAAAACATACATATACACAATATACATTCATGCCCCAACATGTATCCCCCAATATACTTACATATACATATACACATGCATACAGTTATATTTACTTTATTGCATATGGGACAAAATCCTCCGAAGGTCCTGTATCTGCGACCAAAGTGGAATGAGGGGGAATCATTTATTATGGCGCATCTGTGACAGGTAATCTGTGAAACAATGATTTCTAGTATTATTTAAATGTTGCTACATGTTGTTGTTGTGGTTTAACTAAGGGTGGATCCACTAGATGGAGCTACCCCTGCATCGCAACCCACCCACTTTACTCAGCAAAGGATAAGGCTTCGTATGTTAGGAGAGGAGAAACAGAGTGAGAGACAATGCAGCTCTGCCTGTCGTATTGGACTGACCTCATCATTGTAGCCTAAGAGTTGGCATTAACATTTACTGTTTATGTGAAGTAGATCAATATCAGGCTCTGATACAGAGACACACACTGTGTATAATATATATAATAATATATTTCAGAGTAAATTACACACTGTAAGCATTCATACCTGAAATATTAGCTATGATGTTTTGTTTTTTTTAAATGTGCGTCATCTGTTGCATCAACTACAGATGCTCCTCATTGTTCACAAGTTACCGTCACCTTGCAACCTTAGAAACCTCCAAATAGAAACTTGGCACAATACTGTTTGCTCAGCAGATGTTCTGACCTGTCACACCCAAAAAAGCACATGTGTAGCTAAGAACATTAGCGATGGATCTGTTCCATTTAGGTGAGCCAGTAAGGTGTGACAGTGAGGCAGATTAGCTCAAATTTCACGTTTCACATTTTGACTTGTCATAGCAGAAAAAGCACACGTGTTACTAATAACATTAACGATGGCTCCGTTCTATTTAAGTGTCCCAGTAAGTCTTAACAGTGTAGACGATAAACATGCTATTACTTGTCTGATTTTTGCAGATCATGAGCGACTGAGAACAACTGTCGGGTTGTTCACAGGCTGTCTAATCGTCTGACAGCTTGTATCTTGCTCCCTATTGGACCTCTGTGGATGTCGATGTATTCCCAGATCTCAGCAATCACATTGGTGAATACAACGTGATAAGTGGAAATGGTGGCCAAAACTACAACAACATCACCCAAGTTGGAATAAACCAGAACAATCCTTACTGTAGTGGCTCAATAAAATGAGGCTTGGACAGTCAGTCAGAACAAGCAGTCATGTCTAAAGCAGGAAGTCAGAAAGGCAATAAAGTTCTGCAGAGCCATGGCAAAAGGGCAGGTATACAATAAACTGGGGAGCTAATTAGGGAATAGGGAGCAGGTGCGCGATAAGGGAAGGTAGGAACACACTGGGTACTAATGCTAGAAATCCTAACCCTGTAGTACAAACTGTGTAATGTAGTCTCACTCTTCCGCAACTACATGTTGCTACTTGTCACTTTGATCATGAAGGTGACCCTGCTCTATAGGGTACATAGGCTACAATGTAGTATAGACTTGAGTATTATAGTATATGTTTTAGAGAATATTGTAGATCCAAGATGAAAACTGACAGAAGGGCGGTACAGAGAGAAAAAAAAGCTCAATTACAGTTCCATTTGCTATTTCAGCACCAAGGACAGCGCCATGGATTTATCAATACACAGCACAGGCTACTGATATTTCAGAGCCATGGTTGGGGCCACAGATTCCAACAGATGAAGGACAAATGAGTCACTCAGACTAGACTAACACATTCAGCTAAACAACTCTTGTTTAACCAAGCCTTACTTGGTGCGGTACGACCGTAAGCTAAGTGGCTAATGCTACCAAACATTAGATAGATGTTTATTTATAACTTTTTGGCTACACTGTTCAGCAAATGTTGCATAGTCTCCCTTTAGTGCAAAAGGTTATTATTGACTTTCATCACCACACTTAAACTATGATCACTGCCTTTTCTCTACACTTGAACTGTACCATGATCATATTGTGTAGGCGGCAAATGCAAAAACAGCCTCAGGAGCCATTGACCATATGAGTGTGAAATTCACTGAAAAATAGATTATGATTATGTTGTTCACGTATGAGAACCTGTTAAAAAGTCATCAAGTATAGATTTGCATGCCTTTTGTATGAACAAATTAAATTAAGTAAAATAAATGCATGCTTTTAGTGTGATGAGGCACTGGCATTTTACTGACTCCTCAGGACCACTACTTTGAATAAATCAAAGATCAGCGCTATATTTATTTACACAGCTCGATTTATTTCTACATGAAAAGTGACTACTAACATAAATCAGAATCTAATTTCCTGCCAGCATGAGTTACTGAATAAAAAAAGATATGTGGGCTCTTTGAATAATGCGATAAACATGCCAGCCAAAGACCTCTGAATGTCTCACTCTGTGGGTAAGTTTTTTCACCCCATGAATTTCCACACATTTTTTAACCTTTTAAGTAAGTCAAAGACGTGATTCGGCATAGAGAACAGGCATCTATATAACTAGCAAGAGTCTGTCGTGGTCATGAATACTGGTCCCAAACATCGAAGCAGTTAAATTGCTGCCTCCCTCAGAAACAGAAGCCATTACAAGGCATTCCCCACAGTCGTGGATTCACACAGAACAACACATTACCCCCGAGGACATAATTGCTATTTCAGTTCTTTCCTTTTATTTCATCCGTCAGTATATCATAACTTTCTGTATAATTGATGTGGGAAGATGGAAAAAAAATATGAATCTTGCTCTTTGGAGGTATTGACTACACTGCTGCAATTTGTTTTGCTCCTATATTGTGACACATCTAGAAATAACATGCAATAATTGTTTAGGCTTTTGTTGTATTCCATCTGGGGATTGGTTCTGTTTTTCTGGTGAGAACGATGGTGTTCATTACAAAGACCCCCACTGTTAAAAGATTCTGCATCTTGAGGGGAGGAGGGTACACCTGGATGAACATGTTTTATGCAACAAGCAGAATATTTTTTTTGGAGCAATTGGATTTCCATTCTTCTCTGTGGTCAGAGCTATTGGCTTTCCCAGATGGCATATAAACAGCATACCGGTATTCATCCCAGTCTTACCTCATCCACAGCCCATTAGTGCTTACATAATTATTTTGCATAAAAGCGCAGAAATACTGATATGTACTGTACATATGTATTTGAAATTGAATAACTCTACATTTAGACGGGCAGACCACAGTACGTACGGACAGCGAAGAAGATCGTAGCTGGCCACAACCAGACTCGTAGAACATCCTCAGCATAGTCCGGCAGATGGTTTTAAAGGACCTCAAGCCTTCCTCAGGAAAAGGAGTCCGGCTTTGCCCCTTTTTTTGTAGACAGCCTCGGGTGCTTTCTAGTTCCAGTTCCAGTTTATTATTAAAGTACATCCCCCAGCCCGTACTTATACTCCTCCACCAGTGCTTCCACAGTGACCCCTGGATGGCAAACAGGGGTCACAAGCGCTGTTTCGCCCTCCTCAGATCCACTATTTGAAGCTGCCTTAGTCTTTGTCACATTGAGCTGCCCGGGATGTTTTCCGCTCACCCAAGTGACAAAGTTGGCCCCACAACAGCTCCTATATTCACTCTCATCACCCTTTTCAATGCAGCCAAACTATTGCTGAGTCATCAGAAAACTTCTGGAAGGTGGCAGGACAATAGTTGAAGTCTGAAGTGAAGGAGGGTGAAGAGGAAGGGAAAGGAGGACGGTCCCCCTGTGGGGCCCCAGTGTTGCCTAACACCTCTCAGAACACCACCAGGGTCTGTAG
>NW_023339751.1:7363161-7385521 GCF_004916995.1 Morone saxatilis
TGAGATAAAGCCCTCAATGAGCTAATTTCAGAATCTCATGACATGGTACAAATGTCACCAAAAAACAAAGGATTTAACTCTATTTCTAGATATTTAATCCTGGTAGTATGGATATGATTTAAAAACACAATTTAGACCTTAAAGTAAGTATTCTTAAAGTATCAGTGTGTAGGATTTAGTAGGATTTTCTGTATTTGAGCATTTAAATATATTTACATTCTGTTTTTACCTCTTAACTTATTTATAGATTAAAAATACCCATGAGGGGTTCACAGGAAATGATGCATGCAGCATTGCTGTTTTAATTTCATTTCACTCATATCAGCCTCATTCACTGAAAATTTCCTACTGCAGCTGTTTAACATTAAAAGTATTCAACTTTTAATGTCGGGCTGGCTTTCATAGTGAAGCTAACTTGGGAAACACAATCTTCAGTGACGTTAGTATTAATTATGCAGCATTTTATCAGATTGTGTTTGTGGTTATGCAATAATTATTGACTGACTTCTTATTAAAACAACATGAGATTGTTTCGCTGCACTGTAAACAAATACACAAGATGCTTTTTTTCTGTTACATTTTGTTGTTAAATGAGTGTTTGCTGTAGTATAAAACTGCATTAACTGTTACTAGCTGTATATCTGTACTAGGACTGAAATCTTATTACTTTAATGTAAAAATAACTTAGAGAAAGTTTAAAATTGAGCACTTAACTACCTTTTTTTAAATCTAGAAAACTGAAACAACCTGAGGGTGTGCATTGTGGGGAGACCTCAGCATTTTTTTAAAATGCTGGTTAAGGCCCAGATTTTTTTTACAACTTCATTATGCAGAAATAATAGGAAACTGCTTTGTATGGATATCAGACAGGAGGAAGCAGTGTAGCATAATAAGCTGTGAGTTGAAACTTGTCACTTATCTCCATGAATTCCATCAAGTGAGTTCCAATTAGCCTCTACACTGATACGAATATGAGTCTAATTAGATACACTTTCATCTTTTTTAGAATACAAGGCATCTGGCACCACCGATAGACGCTCATCTGTTGCTGACAATGATCAGACAAACATCACTCTAGCCAATTAAAATGTCTCCAGTGTGTTTTTACTGTGGCCACCATTGTCATGGTGCAACCTTGAATGGGGTTTGATAAAGCCAAGCTGAGAGGACAGCTGTAGGTCTAGTCACAATGCACAAGCAGGGGAGGTTTCTTTCGGGTAATGGCATAGGGTTATCTGTCTGATCTCTCTCCCCTCATCACCATGCCAGTGGTAATAAAGTATTGCTTTGTGTGAGAGGATAAAAGCAGCCCTGCTGATAACTGAGATTCCTCCCCCTCAGAGCTGTTGGGGGTGGGGCTGAGACAGGAGAAGCCATTAGAGAAGAAAGAAGCCATAATCTGATCATGTCCTATAGGGGAAAATGCAGCATCAGTCAACTGTGCCATAATCTCAACCGTCTGCCCCTGGAGCAAACATAAATTTCCCATTCGTTTTGTGTTTACATCAGTTGACATGTGTTCTGGTTGCGTTCTGGTGTCTGTATCGTCAGGATAACCTATTCTCTCACCTGACTGCAGGGAAACATATGGTCTGGCTTCATGAGTAGGCTTATAAAGTGATTTGCATTTTGGGTGAGAGCCCGAAAAAGACAAATTCACTAATAATGATTGAAAAAGGCTGTAGTCCATTTATGTTTAGGTTATCTAAATTGATGCCAATACTACTCTAAACTCAAGCAATATCATTTATGGGTATGGATTTTTAAAGGATGGTGGAAAATAATATTAACAACTCCGCACCTCTTTCACGTCAATTTTCCAATTATATTTGAAATGCACAAAGTCTATTTGATGAGAAACAACTTGTTTCGGTTTAAATGAACTGCGGGGTGGCTATTGAAAGTAATTTATTCTCCACCTAAGGGCATGGTTGATGATGGGTTTGTTAAAATGATTTCCTGCTTTATAAATAAGGGTCAAGGCAAACAAATGAGAGGGTTGAATCCAGCTCTTCAGCCTTTTTTTTCTTCCATTTTTGTCAGTGTGTGGGCATTTTGTCCTGTGATATGGGACTACTTTATAAATAATCATATTACTAACGTCACTGTAGGACACATTACTATCAACAATAATTTGCGTTAGGGTGAAGTTGTGAAAAATGTGTAATTGTGTGACCAGAGGAGCATTAATGCGCTTTATGTTTCTGTCATTTCTTTTGACCCCATTAGGCATTCAAGCATTATTTTAGCAGCATATCAACATAAACATTATCTCAGCAGCAGCATATGTTCAGTGACTTGGTTCATGCCATTACATTATATTATAGATGCATAATTCTGGTGTTTATTTCCTGTCTCACTGGAGCTGTGAAAGATTTATTTTCAAATGTGTGGGTGACAGATATACAGGCCTTGACCTATAGGAGGCTGGATCCATAACACATAGTCTAAGTCACTGTTTGACAGAAAGCTTTCAATATAAACCTTTTTTTTTATAAATGTGGGGCTGCGTCCAGCTTTCCCAATCTGCTGACTAAGATGCTCGCCCAGAAAGCAGCATACCTTATCGAATCACTTTTAATGTACCGTGACAGGACTTTCCTCCTCTTAATCCACAACAACACAACATGCTGTATTGTATTCCCCCAACACCTTGCAACACCTGCTAAACATCCAGTTCCGTGTTCCTGAGCTGCTGCAGTCACTGTCTATGAGTCATACTGTGAAATGCCAAAATATAAATAAAAGCACAAATTAAGACTAAAGGGATGAATTTTATCCAGACAGGAGGTTTACTAAACCAGTTTTTAAATGTACTTTTATTCTGCATGGAAGCATAGTTTTTTTTACATATATTACATACATACATTTTTCTTTAGGGATTAAAGCAGATTTAAGTGTCTCCATTGTCCATTAGGTTGTCAGAGCAGTGACTGCAACTAAGACTTTTTGATTGCCTGTGTACCTCCTATCCCTTTATACTACAGATTAAAAAAACAAATTAAAGGTAAATGTTAGTATTTTACGAGGGTGCAGGTTTAGTTTCAGAGGTACGGGGACCCACAGAAACATTACTCCTGCCTACCAAAATGTCAGCGTAACATAAAATTAAAGTATGATGAAAATGGTTATGTTTTTCCCATAATAATGGTAGTTTAACAAAAAAATGTAAATGCTATGTAAACCTCTGTATTGTTAATACACTACACCTACTTAAAGGTCCAGTGTACGATTTTAGGGGCTCTATCTGCAGAATATAGCAGATATTAAATATAATATTCATTATAATACATTATACTTTATAAGTATATTAGGTATGGGCCACAGACCTAGAGCCGAGTGAGGCCTGTTCTTTACTATCTTATCTCTGACTGACATTTACTCAGATCTTTTCTCATCTGGACAGTGTTGTAAGGTTACTTTAAAAAATTAATAAAAAAATTATGAATTACCTGTTAAAACATGTTGTCAGTTACCAAATCCAAGTACTTGTGGTTACTTCCCATTACTTATGGATTACCTAAAGACCAAATATACAAATAAAAAGAGAAAATTAAGTTTAATAACATGATATGCATTCTACAAGACAACAATGTAAATGTGAAAGATAAAATGGAAATCAAGATTTTTGGTATTAAAAATGTGTTCTCTACTCAAAAAAAACTGGCAGCCTAGACCATTTTCACAACTGGAAGGCAGTACTGTACTGTGATGTTGTTTCTCTTTCTGCTTTATAGACATAATAATGGTGACATTTCTACCCAGTGAAAGCATTTTTTACCAATAGATGCTATGCTATTGAATTGGCAACTGTAAGATTAGCTTTTGTTTCACCTGAGACCAGAGTGGTGTTATGAGGCTCGTGGAGTTTTGTAATGTGTACGCACTGCACATGTGCATAGTACTGATTCTTTATCTTTAAATTGTAATCATGCTAATAATACCCATTTTTACTAAATGGAACTGTAATCTGATAAAATAAATGATCCCCCTGTAACTGTACTGGATTACAATTACCACGTTTGTGTATCCTGTATGTAATCCATTACTTCCCAAGCCTGTATCTGCACTATGGTGACAGGAAAGTGAAAGAACAATGTTCAGAGTGACTTGTTAAGAAAAACTATAAAACTAAGGGGGACAATAATAGGATTTTGAAAAGTTAGGGGAACGTGTTCCTCCATCCCCAGTGGAAATTACAACCTTGATGTTTTATAACTCATCTGATTGTAGATATCCACAGATGGCATGGCAATACATGTTTGTGTGTGTGTTTTCATGTGAAGGTATGTGGCACACTGTATCCCGAGTGTATCGTGCAGCAATGCTATCATCTCGGCACATCTAAATTAAAAAAGTTGTGGGAAAGGTCGGACAGAAAATATGGCCTATGGAGAGATGGAAAACCTATAGCAGGCTATAAATCATGGGGGTAGTCAGATTTCCTTCACTGTACAGCTCAAAGTCTCAATGGGCCAAAAATGGTTCAGTTTCAAAGGAACTCTACCTACACAAAAAGACAGGAATCTGTATAATCCTGGGATTAATCGATTGTGTTTTTCTGTATGTGATGCGTCATCATCTTGTAATGAATAGGAATAGTCTTGGTGTTATTGCTGTATCCATAACTCATCTCTATTGAGGATGTTGAGAACTGGTGTTTGTGGGTAAATAAACACAGTAAAGATGTGGAGTGTCACTTTCTGGAGATACTTGATTTTTCCCAGAGTTCTGAGTTTACAGCAACGACTACTAGACCATGACATTTGCTGCTTCAAGGGATTTACAGCAACCAGGGATGCAGCCCATGGGGTGTAAAGCTGTCCAATCAGCCTTTTTCCCAGTAATTAACAGACCCTCGCTACATCTCAGCCTACTGTTGGTTTTTGCAAAGTTTAGCATCTGTGCGTCGTGGTCTTTAAGAATTAAAGCCAATCTGAAAAGGAAAACACTGCAACGCCTCTTGGTGCTCTGTCAGCCATCCACTTGTTATAATTAGTTTAACTTCATAAACACATAAAATCAAACATGACGACGCGTGTGATGAATATAAAAAGTCAACGGTACAGCAGAAAGATACCAGAATAGGCATGTTTTAGGGAGATAAACATCCAGAGCAGGTTTATCCACTGTCAGGCACTCCTCTTGCATATCAGCTTTCCATTCTGAAGTGGTGTTGATAAAAAAAGATTATGACAGTTAAAGACCTGGCAATATGTTGCCTGCAATACCCCTGGGACATTTAAAGGTCTGCTTCCCTCCCCTTGTGCCATTTAGCTTGTCGGAAAGTTATGATATGTTAGTTTGTAATTCCACTCCTCTGGCTGCCCTTGAGAGCTGCAAGCTGTTGAAAAGGTGAGTGGATTTGAAAGGTATAATAATGTAGGAGAACTGCAGCAAACCATGTAGAGCTCTTACTGTGGACCACCTCCAGGTTTTGACTGGATCGTTGTCTCACCAAGAGATATATGCTCTGCACGAGAGGATCCTCTCAAAAGGCTTCCATTCAGAGGACGTGCATAAGGTTTGTCTCACTCTGCAGAATGTGACTCAAATAAATGTGTTGTATTAAGGCGTTAATAGCACATATATTGATTATAAGGGACAGGAAATGTATGTGGACATAAGGTAGGAAAGTGTGAGACAGTACATACAGAACACAAGCTCTTTTTGAAGCATTTTTAATGTAATGTAATTCCTCTTAAGATAATAAAGTTTGGGCGAGCCTTCCACTGAGGTATCACACCCCCAAAACAGCTTTTAACTTTCAAAAAGAGAAATGTGGGCAGCTAGAGCCCCGTGGAGTGGAAAATCATATATTGTTGGACAGGGTTCGCCTCAATCCACTGCTGAGCAGCCGAAGTGGATATATTTATTCTTTAGCTAAATGAAATGCAGGTTCCACAACTGAATGGACCACCTTAAACCTACCTCCTCCCCCAAATAATTCACCTTCCAGGATTTTCTAGGAGACCTATTGTTGTTGGACTGTAAATCTAATTGGATTCTTGATGGCAAATCCTCCTCAGCAGGAAGAGTGGGGAAGTAGTTTTCATTTAGAGCCAATGCACGCAGACACACACATGCACGCACACATGAAATCACACAAGCACAAAAGCACTGGATTAAAGTTGTGGGACACTGATTGACTTTTACTTTTGTAAGTGCTTGTGTCACAGATAACTACAGGAGTTTATTTAAAAAGAAAACCTCTGATTTATAATGGGAGACTTGCATTATTTTTTTTGGCATAAAAACAAAAAAACTTCTTATTATTAACATACTTTTAAAGATGCCAATAAACCACTGCAGTTATGGTGAGATCAGCACTATGGACAGAGCTAGTGGATGAAGATGGGACCTTCTTGGCTTGTTTTACTTGCTTCATTAGTTTATCTCTTATCCTGATTTGAATTATTCCAACAAAACACATCAATTATGGGCAAAACTTAAATGTACCGACCTTTAACACAGTGTGCAGATGTTGCTAGTCCATCGCTCTATAGTCTCCATGACAAATTAGGTTTCTGAAGGATTCCTCTCAAATCTCAGAGGACTGTGCTGAGCAAATTGGCCTTGTCAAGCAAGATCTAAATCAATATACCCTCACTCATTTCAACTTTATCTTGCCTGCCTTTCTTTTTTACTTCTAACATCAAGCACGGTAGAATTTGTGGAATGCATCAGATCACATTTACCCATTAAAGGGCCCTGTGTGGAGTGTTTTTGAAGAAATGACAAAATGATTGATTTCCCCATATGTTCTCAATCATTGGGAGAAGCTCTAGCTCAGCAGGGTGAAAGGAAATCCCTCATTCTCTTCCCTTCCCTGTTTCATTTCTCACCATAAGTGGATGTGTATCCTCCCTTGTCACCTCATCTTCATTCACTACAGGAGCCCTTGTTGCTGCACTCTGAAGGATTGTCTCTCCTCTGTCTTTGCAGCATGCCCTCTGTATCTCCTGTAACGGGCCAGTTAAGGTGTGTGCTGAGCTATGGGCTGTAGCGCAATTACCATTTAACACTTAGACTGCTGCAAAATGGCTGCTGCATTTACAGGGGGATATGACATGCAAGTATGAATGTATTTCTAATGGTAAAAAAGCTTTAAAGACAAACTATGAAATGTCACTAAAACACACCATTGCTTAATTTAATAGACTCAAGAGTTTTCTTGCTACAGCCTCACTTGGTTTGGTCTGATTAGCAGCTTAGGATGGCTAATGAAACAAACTTTAGATAGATATTCTTGTATATCCTTTACTTTCTCATGAATCATTATCCAGTAATTGTCTCTATTGCCACCGTAGCTGTTGTCACACAGGCTCACTTTAATTAACATTAAAACTTTAGCCTCAAAGGCATCATATCATAGCAGAAAACAGGACATGTCTCTGCACTTTTTGACAATTGGCAATGTTATCTAATTGGGCCTAAAAGTGATGCATGTAGACATTTTATTATTTATTATTTATTTATACTAATTGTAGACTGACAATTTTACTGTTGTGACACTGCATTGTTTTTGCATTTATAAGCAGTATACAAACAGTTTCAAAGTAGGTTATAACACATTATATCACCATATTGTAGCTGTGTGCAGACATATGGACACTTTTAGTATTTATCTTATCTTTATTGCTCACCATAGATTACAAATGAACAGTATATATGGAATATGGACAAAACAGCTAAAAAATGCAATGAAATATGTCCTTATTATTATTGTTTGTTATGTTTTAGTATTAAGAACTTTTATTATTTACTGCTAATACCGGTAAATGCTAAATATTGTTGGTTACAATAAAGTGTTAACAACTACTATTTGATTATGATATGCTGATGTTTAAAAATGCTGGATACAGTGTCTCAGTGCTTAATATTGTTATTGACGGAAAACAAATGGACCCCGGATTAGTTTCTGCTTCAGCTGTGCCGGTTTCCTCCCACAGTCAGGTGGACCGGAGACTCTAAATTGCCTGGAGGTATGAATGAGTGTCTGCACTGTATGTCTGAAAGCCTGTAATGACTTCCCTGCCTTCCTCCCGTTGCATGCTGGGATAGTCTGCGGCTCCCCATGACCCTGAGCAGAAATTAGTGGGTGGAGAATATAAACGAGAGAAAAAGAGAACATATTGTATTTCACTTAATTTGCACTGATGTGTACTTTCCTCATGCTACTCATCATCACCATCACTGATGCTTTATCTGTATTCTGCTTGTTTTTCGTGTTTCCCTGTATTGTCCATTCAACGGCACAGTGCAGCAGCATATTTCTTACTGCAAATAGCACAATCTATAGTTAAGTAAATGGACAGGCCTCCTGTCAATGCCGCAGATAAAACTTTCCATTGATGTCTTCTTCTATTACATCCCAGTCCTCTGCTTTCGTACATTTTGAGATAATGATTAGAATTGACAAGGACAGCTGAGATAACTGTGTTGAGCATGCCCTTGTTCTGCATTCTGCCTTGATATTTGTAAGCCAATTAGCTAGATTAGAAAACATAATCAATATAGCTACCTTATGCAACCCCACTATTGTTTTATCATTAGAAAAATAACCACTACCCGTCACAACAATATGGTTTAAACCTCACTTTTGGGCTCTGTTTCTCATAGGGTAAGTTATCTTCATAAAGGCCATTATTCTTTATTAAATATACACTTATATACTACAGTGACCGTTTATTTGTGATAGGGAATCACTGCTTCCACTTCAGTTGGATAACTCCTCTTTTTAAAGCATCAATCGATGTTTTCTCGGGTATTTTCATGGATCAGCAGCACCAGGTTGTCATTGATTTTGTTAGAATCTCCACTGCGTGTCCAACAACCCAAAGGGATATTGCTCCTTTTTTCTGAGCGGTAAATTGAGCTTTGTGTGCTTTGTAAGACTTCACTCAACCGCGTCCTTTGTTCTGAAAATTGTCAATAGGAAGTCTTGATCTTGACCTGCTGTAAATGTGACCCACATTTTGTTGTTCTGTTTTATGAAGATTTTGGCACATGCAGGCACACACAGTATCAGTGCATTGCAAAACTCTCTATCTTACCAGTAGTTCTTCGCTTGGGTCTTAAAAGCATGCAGAGTGGCTCATTATTCATTTAAGCTGAGTGAAACAATGACAGCAGGGTGAGATCATGTCTGTCTTTTCTCAACGTTACTGGAATATCATATGCGCAGTAGCCCACTGGTTCCCCACCTAAGGGTTCAAACCCCCAGTAGGGGTCTGCAAAAGCTTTAAGGGGGGTGGCAAGGCCTTCTTGATTTATTTTAAATACATACTGTATATATATATAAAGTAGGCCTATGTCTCAGCATTTCATTCATTTATTTTTTAGATTTTTTAAAGCAGAAATTAGTATTTAAGATACAAATTTAAAAACAATCTCACAGGATAAGGGCATAGTGAAGACCTGAACAACAGTCACATCCTGCATTAGAAAACGTAAAACAACTAACAAGCTAACAGTGACCAAGTGTCAGGGAGAAGAAAACAATGACAGCCTAAGATTGTTAAAAATGATGATGATGTAATATTCACAGGACAAAATTCATCCAAATCGCTGTAAAACTTATTGTTATCAGTTATTGCGTTCATTGTTTGTGTTACTTGTACATTTTATCGTCTGTTCTCTGCTGTTATTATGAATATGTTATGAAATATCAATAGAATATGTCACTTAGTCAGGGGCCATCAGTTTATTTAATGATTGAAAAGGGGTCCCTTAAGGAAAAGGGTTTGGGACCACTGCAACATTATATGAAGTAGTTAAAGTTAAGTTAAGTTTATGCATCTGTACAATAAACCAGCAATGATTATAATAATATAATTATAACAGTAGCCATTTTGCTGCATGACGAGTACTTTTCCTTTTATTACTTTAAGTATAGCTGGCAAATAATACTGTACTCGGTATTTTTTACTTTTACGATCTGATTTTTTTTCATTAGCGTTATTTCTTGTTGTTGTTGTTGTGTTGAAGCTTTTAGAAACTTTTTAAGCCGGTAAACTCTGGAGTGCAGCTTTGCTTCTGCATTTGAGCCCAGTTTCCAGTGAGTCGAGTATCCTCAGTGCGCATGGCACAAAGTAACACGGCTGCAAACAGGTGAAAATATAAACCCTCTGTTACATCAGAGGACTAAGGACGCATGGGAATACTCCGTTTCCTCGGCCAACAGCACAGCGTCTTATCAATCTGCTGTCCTTCTACAGTGCCGGGATACTGTAGTCTCCGGTTTATAGCGAGGAGTGATCTCACATATGCACTGATAGGATGCACTGTGCCACTATAGCGTCCAAATGGAAGCCGCAGCTCCACACTTCTCCAGAGCACGTCTGAGGATAGATTACTTTATTTTAAGAACGGGGATAGTGGTTTTCTTTCGGATCAAAAATCTGTAACTTGCAGAATTTCGAGCGTCATCGTGGACACATTTTGGTGCAGGGGGACGCAGAGGAGACTACTACCACCGCTTGCATTTGCACAAAGAAGCGCGCCCGGTTGGATTTACGCTGCAGTCTACTTCACGCCAACTGCATTGCCACAACTGTATGAGAAAATGTATCTATCATGAAACTGTGCGCCCGCAGCTTTTCTCATGAACTCTTCCGCGGATCTACAGACTTACATCCACAAGTGGAGCGTTTTTCTGCCTCTCGGCTGCAGATAAAAATCACTTCACAACTACCATGGGACAGCGTGGAGGGCTAACTAGAGGAAATGTTGTCCACACAAGTGCAGTGAGAGAGCAGGACAGTGACTTCCAGAGGGCACCTGCAGACGAGTGAATGCCGTCTCCGATGTGGAGCTTGTCGCTGTCCGACGCGCGAGTGGTGCTGAAATTTGGATGATGCCTGGCCAGCGACTGCAAGGCTGCCGCTCCCTGCACCTCAACGAGGACAACGGCCGCTTCGCGCTGCTCGCCCTCCTCATCATACTGTACCTGCTGTGCGGCGCTGCGGTCTTCTCGGCCATAGAGAGGCCCTCGGAGCTGCGGGCTCACGGCCGCTGGAACGGGACGCTCCTCAACTTCAGCGAGACCTTCAACATCAGCCTGCAGGACCTCAACTCCTTCCTGCGGGAGTACGAGGCTGCCATCGCCGCCGGGATCCGGGCTGACACTCTGAGGCCACGATGGGATTTTACAGGGGCTTTTTATTTTGTTGGAACTGTGGTGTCGACTATAGGTGGGTGATCTATGCAGCATTCACTGATTCCCCTGACCTTTGCATCCATTTGGTTGCAGGCATGGTGTCCTTATACTTAAAAAACACATATATATTATTAGCCAAGCCCATATTTAAGTCTAAATAGTAAAAGAATCCCCTAGAATGCCTATGAATAAGCTCACACCTTTTAAGGCTGTAATTATTGGATCTTTATAGTTGGTAGGGGACCTATTTGGGCCCCTAATATCCTGATAAAGCCACATTCCAGACAAATAAGTTTGAGAATGGTTCATATTAATGGAGCTTCTGTTTGTGAAATAATCATATAATTTCTGATAGTCTGGGTGTCAAAAGGACTGGAGCTGCCATCCCAGTGGGCTGCTTTCTTTCCACTGGCTTACATACAGAATAACAGATTAACATTTTTGTTTTTTCCAGTCATGTGTTACATTTTGGCTGTGAAGGCCTTTGGCAATGGGGGCGACATCTGACTCGCCTGCCAGGAACGGCACACTCATCCCTGGCTATAGGACAGCACCCATGGGTGCAGTCTTTTTTTTTCTGCTACATTTCCATTTAAACCAACAGGAATGTCAATGAGAAGCCCCGTCTGCTCCCCCTCATTTTAACATTTGCTTGTGCGATAGGTCAGAAAAGAGCAAGTGTCCCTCGCAGGGCACCCCGAGGGCCAACAGTGTGGTGCTCTGCATGGCTGATGGCTCCAATAGCCACTAACACCCCTCTGCCCCTCCCTCCCTGGCAGCTAGAGAGGAGCAACAGCGTATGAGTGAGTGAGTGAGTGTGAGCGGTTGAACATGTAATCATTTGAGCTGACAGCAGCTGTCAATCTCTGACCTTGCCCTCAAGACACAAACACACAATACACACAGTTGATACCCCCAGCACCTTCTATTAATTGAAAACTGTGGCAGTGGGAGTGATAAAGAAAACTAATGGCCGGGTGTGGATGTACAAGAAGGATTGGATTCACATGAGCAGAAAAACCTGTCAGAACTTTATTTACTGTTAGACCTTTCATGAGAGCTTTAACTGCTCCTCCACCCTCTGCTGTAGAGCTCTCCCGGAGCCCATGCACTCAGCTCACCCAGTCCCAGGAGGGGAACCACAGCAGCTGTGTTTGTGTACATGTTTGTGGCAGGTTGGAATCCTTTGTGCTCCAGTTGTCATGCAGCAGCGCAGTCTTCCCCCGACAAGCAGATCATATAAACTGACTCAGCTGCTTGGGGGGAAAATGGAGGGGGAGGAGGGCTGATGCCTGTCCACAGTATTTGTCTTTTTCTTATGCTCGCATGAATTTCTGTCTTGATTTCCATCTCGCTTTGATCTGCTCCACCCCTCTCTCATCCCACTGGCTTGTGTGCTACTTTTTCTGCATGCTTGTGAGCTGGTGATATAAAAGGGATTTGGGAGCCTCCCCACACAACTCTTTATCAGCCTGGCATCCCCCTGCGCTCTCTAGACACTCCTCCAGAACACTTCCCGCCTCTGACTCTGCTGTGGCAGAGGCTTCAAATCAGCAGTGACACTTTGCTCCCCTTGATGTGCCTCCACAATCTCGCTTTGAAGAATGAAAGTGAAGCTGTGGACACTGAAGGCACTTGTTTACCCAGGGTTTTGACCAGATTCACAGGTCATTAGTAATTCACCTAGTGTGTTGTTTTCCGATTTCAGGAAACACTGCAGGAAACACAAAAAGTATATTGCAGCCTTTTCTAAAGCACGGTCGAAACAAATCCGACCAACTCAGCTCTTTGACATTTTCTTTTCATCTTTATTTTGGATGAAAACAATCTCACACAAGGTCAACTCAGCTGCTCTGGAGATTCTTGTCCATTTTAGCTTAAAAGTTGATATAGAAAGTTTAGTCTTGACCTTCAAAATGGCAGTGGGAAAAAACATACTCACCACTTTCTTATGGACTCTTAATCGTGACATCTGATCTTTCTCTGCAGTAGCCAGGTTGTCATGGAAATTTCTCAGGTGGTAACAAACAGAAACCCATTTTGCAAGGTCAAGAATAAGCCTCCATCTTAGCTTTTTCAGCAATGCTGTATGGAGGGTCAATCTGGCGGTCGGCTTAGTTTGTCCATCAGTTTGGTCCAGATTGAAATATCTCAACAACTGTTGGATGTCTTGCCATGACATTTAGTGCAGATATCAGTGGTGCCCAGAGGATAATTCCTACTGACGTTGGTGGACTTCCTCCCAGTATGACCAGCCGGTGGCTGGAGCTAATACATGGATTGGTACATAAAATAAAATACATGGCCCACTGGATGAGGATGCATCCATGAGGATGAATGCTAATGACTTTGGTGATCCTCTGATTTTTCGTCCACCAGCAGGTTCACAATTGTGGTTTTGAGTAAAATATTCAGATCACTATTAGATGGCTTACCACTTGTCCAATATTTTATGACCAAATACTTGCAAAACTAATGACATTCCCATCTTTCTGTGCAGTGTCCAGTTCCTATAATACGTCCATGGTTAAACATCAACATGTTAGCATGTAGTTTAAAGAATGACTATGTCTAAGTCACTAACATGGCTGTAGGATCTTAATCTTCTCTTTTCAATGATCTTTTCTTGTTGAAGTTGGATTGAAGAGTTTATTTTTGTCAGCATCCAACTTTTGGTTGTGTTGTCTGCCCTAGATTTTCAGACACAGTTTGACTGTTCACATTCATTGCACATTCATTAAAGAGGGCACAAGAGTCTGTTCAGTAAACAGAATTTCTATTAATACGAAAGGTATTTATAACCCTCAAGGCTGATTGATGGCTGACAGCTGCCAATTAGGACAGCTCTCTGTAGCCGTTTGCGGCCTTGTAGGTCTCATTGTAAGTTTCTGTAATGCCATTTTGGAGAAATACTTTGTCAGTTTTGAAGCGCTCCAATGGGTAATACTTGTTTGAGATTCAAGTGTACTTAATATCTGTCTGATCTGAGACTTTTAACTTGCTGAGATTGAGTGGGACAAGCCAGTTAGGGCATTTAGTTGTTTAACAGTTTTCCACATTATATTCAGCTGCAGGTTTGGATTGTGTTCTGGGTTGTTTCTTTCTGGGGGATAGACTCTGTCCTGTCTCATCTTGCCCCTGGCAGCCACTGCAGATTCTTGCTCCAGTACACTCATAGCCACCCACTCAGAGAAGTCACAAAGGCAGACAAAGCAAATAGGACAGTTTACTAAACAGCACAAAACAAACCCTCATGCAGTTTGTCCTTTAAATGAGGCCTGATTTAACCTCCACAACGTGCAAAATGAGCAAAAATGTCAGAGGTGGGCACAGTTAAGAGAAGATGAAATCCTGCTAAACCCTGACTGTACAGAGCTGTGCTGCAGCAAGATGACATGGCGCTCTTCCCTCAGGATACACTGGGACAGACAACGTCTCTCTTCCCTCACAAACCACTGATTCAGGTTGAAATGTGATATTTTAATCAAAGCGGACTCATTTGGCTAATGGCTTTCACTTATACTGTAATGTACAGTTTATGTTGATACTTTAAGAGAGGTATTAAAGCAGCTCTTTGGTATTTTCTAGATAACAGTTTGTAGTGTTGCACAAGAATGAATTGGAGAAAAATGCAAAATTCAGCTTAAAGCTGCACTAATGAATAGTATTAAGGTTCAGTGTGTAACATTTAGGAGGATTTAATGGCAGAAATAGTATTTGTTGTTTTTTTTTCATTAGTGTATGAGTTGTTTATATCTACAGACACGCCGGGTTGCCTTCCTTGGAGGCCGCCATGTTGAATCGGCATGTTTCTATAGTAGTAATCGACAAACCAAACACACAAACAGAGCTATTTGTGTTTTTGCGACCACTGTAGTTTCTCCCTCGGAGTTGAAAAAGGAGGGTGAAACGAGTTAGCTGCAATCTGCAACTACACCACTAGATGTCACTAAATCCTACACATTGGATCAAATGGCTGTAATGTGAATTATCACCTTAATCTGCAGTTCCCCATCAACTCTAAATAGTGCTTTAGCCTCTTTCAACTCATTGATGTTACTGACATCGCAGGCTGCTATTTTCAGCAAAAAATACTTTAAAAAGCCACCTGCTCTGCACTTAAAGGCAGCATTTAGCAGCTAAAGAGCCAGCTATCTCCCTCAAGAGTTGGTTGAGTGCTGGATTAGATGGATGTGCAGTCAGTTCTGTATCAAACTCAGACTCAGCTTGTAGGATTGAGAAGTGTAGTTTTAAGCTTGAGCCATATCATGTTAATAATGATTATGCAGAACACAGGGCAAGAATGTAACTACCTTTCACGTTTTTGCTAAAACGGGGCTAGTAGGGTCTGAGATAGCTCTTTTGAGTGGATCATCTTGCCAAATTTAGTGAAATTGTCACTAGATGTAACATGTGCAATACATGTACAATGAACAATAGATCAGACCTAAACCACTACAGACGACCAGGGAAGACATGCATGTAACTGTTTGTCAGGTTTTGCATGCTCATTATCGCAAACTAATTATCTTATCTCAACATAAAAATAATTAATTTGCTGAGATCAAATAGTAATTATGCCAAATCACACAAACACATTTTGGTATTATATCCGGATCCTAAAACAAAAATAAAGAATTTAGTTAAACTCAAGAACATTACAAGCTTGTTATGTCATGATCACAAGGAGAGATTTAGGGAAAAGCCATGTCATGCCCTCACTGCGTGCTGTACAGTTAATAAACAATCAGGCCTAATCGTTTAGTGGGTGTTATCTTCTTCTTCTTGAGCCAATTTAAAAAGGGCTGATTTGGCAGCAGAGTGAGGCACACTTGTGAGGTCGGTGAGACTATTACACGCCTGTCTGACCAGGACCTATGTATCTGGGATGAAACCAAAATTTGTTCTCTGTACTGTACTGTGCCTTGTAATTTGTGTGTCTCTGAGGTTAGAAGACAACATCACCTCAGACTAGCAGAGTGTGCATTTGGCATTTAAGCAATTCTAAATGTCAATGATAGACAGCGTGCACTCCTGAAGGCAGGCTGTGTTTTTGCTTTGATGTCGTGTTCTTATTTAGATTAACCACTCAGTGCTGCCTCGCTGGGACAAAACCATCTGTGTTGTTGTTACTGTTGGTGTATGTTATAAATGTGCTTTCAGCAGGTGGGTGGGAAAGGTTTGCAATCTGTGAAAGCAGATTCAGCGGTGCATGGCAATGTTTCAGACTTGTTCTTGCCTTCTGTCTCTCACTTCGGCACTGTTGCAAGACTATCCCAGACAGTGCTGACTCCTGTCTAACGTCTATCTCAAATCTAAACACTTTGCTCCTCTGTCCATAAGTTCTACCACAGTTCGATCATTTCTTTGGATTATTTCATTCTGTTTTGATCTCTTGCTCACTTTATATTGTGTGTTTCTGTTGGACAACATTGCAGTTGTGTTACAATATAGAGTCTGCTCATATTGCACACGCAGTACATTACTTAACGAGATGAAGATCGCTTTACAGTTCATTTTACAGAACCATTTGAAGCTGGTCAGCATAGCTCTCTATTCTTTACCTCGTCTCTTCTGCTGTGTTTTTTCCCTCTCTTCTCTTTAGATCTCCTAGGTGGCTCTGTGAAATCACAGACTCAGAGGAAATGTCACTGTTAAAAATGGAAAAACAGAGGGCCTTCAGTCACATGAAAGGCGCTGGAACTCTCTTTAGATTGAGTCCAGACGCTCAGCACAAAAATTGTGTCCCCAATGTGGAAGTGTAGCCAAATTGCACTACTGCTGCATATAAGGTCCAAAGCACTGTGTCTAAATTAATCCAGTTCCTATGTAATGTCACTAATTTCTGTGTTAAAGCTGTACTACTGAATATATTTATATTAACAAAAAAAAGGACTGTATGTAATGTGAAAGGAGTCACTCGTCTTTCAGCTCATTGTTTACGGACCACAACTTGGTTCACTCTCACCAAGCTAGTTTCTAACCGCTGCAGTTGTTTTCAAAGTCATTCACCAAAGTGAAGGGAGGCATCATCTTGCAACCATGAGTGTCCGTACAAAATTTAGTGGCACCATCCAGTAGTAGACTGAGCATCCAACCGACCAACATCCTATCCTCATGCCTCTATCATGGCTAAAATCAAACATGACTTGATGCTGACAAAATGGATGCCAACTGGTACATGGACGAATAATTCATTTATTAAAAAATGAGTAAATGACAAAAAAAATTATAATATAAACAGTTAAATTGACTTAAAAGTCAAAACAAGTAAAAGCATAACATAACACACAGCTGCTTGAAAAACATTTTATTCCACCATTTATACCCTTCTCCCAGTGCCTCTCTTTACTGGGTGCTTCTTGGCATGGAGCGGAAATGTGTGTGTGTGTGTGTGTGTGTACTGGCAAACCTGCTGAGAAGCACTGGCTTCAATAAATCCCCATCGTAGTTAACTGCTACTCCACAGGATGGCTGTACGCACCTCTGCGCTCTGTCACAGCGGGTCATAAATCTGCCCTGACTTGCTACAGCGTGTACTCACCTCTGTACAGTAACTCACAGACTCAAGTCATCATCATGGCCAAGTGATACCAAGATCATTTTAGAGGACACAGCAGATTTGCCGGGCCTCCGCCCCCTCAAACTGATTAGCATTTCCCTGATTCTGCTCTTTGAACCTACAAGGCAAAGAGAGGATAAACTCAGTGTGCTCTTTGCACTCTGCAGTCATCTCACCTGCTTCTTATCAAAGCTAACTTTGACTGCCATTTTATTCTGGTGTTAATAGTTTGATCATCATCAGTTTCTCTGACAACCCAATTTGCCCAGCGCTGATGTCAATGCTGACTTGCAGCTGCAAGAGTTTAAACTTTCCCCATAAGCAGAAAAGTCCCTCTCTTGAAACTTTTGAACGGTTGGGAACCTCTGACGTGGTGCAATCACGCTCTTGCAGCAGCAAAGTGTTTTGCCATGTTGCAGAAAGCCTGCATAGCAATTCCACTCCTGCAGCTTGGGGTCATGGAAATGAATAGTTATAAATGTTAATAAGCTAACAACAAGTAGGCGAACAGCATGATTTGGCAGCCGTCCATCTGTGAAGAGGCTGAGCAGAGAGAAACGGGACAGCTGCACTATTCTTACTATGTTTCAAATGCAAACAACCTGCTGAAATCGTATTTATTGTACAATTGTAGTATATTTGATTTCAGATTTGAGATTAATCAACATTGCGTCACACCTCCTTCGTTTGAGCCTCAGTCAAGACTTTTTATAAAACAGTGTAACTTAGGGGAGACTTTGCAAAGAGGAGGCACACTTGACTTCTAAGCATGACCTTTCAATCGGTAAGATGGTTGATCATTATGATTAGTTTACATGTTGAAAGAATCGACAGAGCCCCATGTCATCCTTGGAGCTTGAGCACATGTGCTGCATATTGCATATCTGCTTTCAAGATAAATGACAAAACACAAGAGCTTGTTGAAAATTTGGAACTAGACTGTACGGGCAGTTGAAGTTGAAGTTTAGACATAAAAATCTGTTTGGATTAGAGGGAACAGCACTCTTGATCCTTTCTCTATCTACAGAATAATGTGCTTATTTCGGTAAAACCATGTGAGCTTCTCAGTGATTCCACACTAGCTCAACAGGAGCTTAACTGTTTGACCCAAAAACACCTCTGAGTTAATGGTTGTACTTTTTTTTATTCAAGTAACAGACCCACTTCTCTCTCTTACATTAATTTGACATACATTTTGGTTTTCATAATAAAATAATGATTATTCCTGGAAAACACCAGGATTACACTGAATGTGCTGAAATGAAAATATTTTTTTTTGCCCAGCTACCTCCAGGTTTGCAGCCTCTGGCAGAGTCACACAGTCTCAGATTCATAGTGGGCACATTCAGTTAATAGAAAGTAAAACATCATTTAATTATGAGCAACAGAGCAATGCCTCTTCAAATCTCTGAGGCAGCATGATCCATGTATGATCCGAGATCATTATTGCAGCTGTCAGTAACCCAGCAATCCCTGAAAGTAATCAGGTCTCTGCACAACCTTAAATTTCAGGGACTAGTACTTCCACATTAACAGTAATGAAAAACCATTAAATCAATGTATACTGGTCCTGAAGCATTCATTTCCTGCTGGCATCTGATTCGACTGTTTTCATGTAATGGGTGAGGCTAAAGATCTGAAGCAGCTATGAAAGACATACAGTATTTTTAATGTAGCGTTACCATGATACTGTATGAGAACCCAATTCTGTGTCATCTATTATGCGGAACATGGAGGTGATCTGAGGACGATAGTGTTTCAAAAGCTCCACCTGGACAGGTGTGTTTACTTTGGGGAATAATACAAGAGAGCTTTATGTAGCTAAGCTTTTATTCAAACATTGACTGTGCATACAGTACAAAATAATACAAAATGCAAGGACATAGACTTTAGATCATTCAGGGAGAAGCTATTAATCTGATGAGAGAATGACTCCTCAGTCTCATGAAAGGACAAAATCCGTGTAACAGTTTGCAGATGGACAACGAAGCCACATGAATCCTAATTGTGATTTTGCTCATTTAAGCCCTTGCTTCCCCGTCTGTAAAACTGCATAGTAGTGGGCTCCACACATGTTGGAGTGTTTTCAGTTCTTTTAAAATTCTGCTAAGATGAAAAACAGATCGAAATATGGAGAAAAAAAGAATAAATGTTGGCGCAGAACCAAAGACAATGCAGCATATTTTTCGGACAATAAATCAATACAGACAGCAGCAGAATCATCAATCCTCCTGGCTCTCTTTGCAAGTGAATGAAGTACTGAGATACAATTTAAAACACCAGACTCGATTCAGTTACGGAGGAGCCAAACGAATCAAAAAATCAGAAAAAGAAGGTATTTCAGTTTGTGTTGCTCAGTCGATGTCACCTTGTTACTTCTAAGAGTGTGTATACGTCTGAGCTGTTACTCTAGTAATTTATATCTGTATCGACCAGCTTTAACTATAATCACCTCAGTCCATTATTTCTAATTATTGCAAAACACTCACTATCAATGCTTTGACATGCAGAACAGATACCATTAACGTGTCTACCATATTGTGTGTGGGTGAGCTGGGTGTGAAATTCAAAACCACATTGTTTTGCCTCTGGGCCCCATAGAAATATTGTTGCAGGTTTGCTTGTTTAATAATATTATTAATATTTATTTGTGCATGCAGTGCACAACTACAACAATATAGCCGCATCGCAAACTAAACTTGTCATGTATGTGACCTATTCTACCATCTGATTTCTGTAAAACTGAAAGCAAAGCTGTGAATGTTCCTATTATTATCCAGTCTGCCAGTAATCCTGGCAGCTCCTCAGCAGATGGTGGGGTGATGATGTCTCAGGTCTGGCCATGTTGCTGCTTCCTCAGCCCTCTGTCCTCTCTGCAGACCCCTGCCACGCCACCCCATGACTAATTATTTCCTGTTCGTCACAGAAACACAGTCATCAGAGGGACGTGGCGTTTTCTACTGTCGCTGCTATCAGGCCAATTTAAGACTATTCCCACTAGTGGGACACTGTTGGTTTGACTGGGAGCTTGTTTTTAAGCTCTTTAATTGGGGACATTGGGAGGCGATAGGAGGCAGAGAGTTGATTTTTGGTTTGCAAAACAGTCCCATAATTAATCTTTAGGTCCATTTCAGCATTTTCAGCCCTTCTGGGAGTCTTGTGTGGGGATGTTGGCCTCAATGACACAGAGAGGTGAATGTACATGCTCTTCATTCAAACATGGAGACGTGACTTGGAATGCTTTTAGTTGCCCTTTATTCTCATTAGCTGTTTTGACCTGCTTGTGCTGGCTCTACTGTATGTTATTGTGTACTCCTTTATCTGTCAATTATTTCTGACCTACCTTATATTCCCTCATTGATGAGCTGAACTAGCTCACACTAAGTGTAAAGTCCCCTAACACGAGACTGGAATGTGCTCAGCTTTATGACAGTTGGCCTTGTGACCCTATTACCCAGTGAAATGAATCAACTTGTCTTTTTCAGGATACTTTGTTTTGAGAAAATATGCCACAAGCTCCAAGGTCAGCTCTTTGAAAATAGCACTGAATATTGGATATTGAGTAGAATAACATATAACGTATGGAACATTTACATTTATATGTAAATGGATTAGAAGAGGTCACTATAACTGTTGGGATCACATGTTTATATGCTTATTGAGAAGTCATATATTCTACTTCAACACTGCTATTTATATGTAGAGTAGCACCATTCAACATATCTTACCAGGGAACATTTCTCTCCGGCTGAGAAGAGTTTGCACGATGCACTTTATAGGTTTAGATTTAATAGCTTCTGTTAACTGCTTAGTGCTGCAGACTCTTCAGATAATGACATACCTGTTGAATGTTGTAGATTTTGTCTCCTTCGCTCAGAGTGAGAGCTCTTTGGTGAAAAATCTGATGATTGATTACTGTTCAGAGGCGAGTGGTCTCCTAAGTGTAGCAAATGAAATGCAGAGCATTCATGAGGTCCATCAATACTATTAGCAACACGCTCAGTAATTTGTGCTATTTGTTTAGGTCGCGGCTCTACTACACAACTTAATGAGCCATTGTGATTTGCCTTTGGACCGTAATGAGAGATGCTCGGTCTAAATTGTGTCCGCTGTCTGATGGCTGCCGAGCACATGCGATTTCAATTTGACCACTGGTGATAAAAGCTGACCTAAACACTGAAATTACTAACAGTAAAGTAACAATCTATTTTCATCTTTCCCCCCATTTAATTTCCCCACAGTCTGATAACCATTAGAGCGTCTTCTTCTTCTTCTTCTTCTCTTAAAACTGTCAAATAGTAATTAATGGATACTAATGGCACCATTTCCATCACGTTCCTTCTGTTTGAATCTCTAGTGTGTAATTACGTGTGCAAGCATCATTAGCCATTAGACCATAACATCGTTCTCAATGTTGAGTTGAGCATACTTTATTTAATGTTAATGAATAAATATTCTCCCAGGGCTCTGATTTAATTGGATTAGCACACATATGATTTCCTGCCTTATCAAGTTCTGCTGAATTAAATGACTCATCTAGGCTCGGACAGAGTGGAAAGATTAGAAATAGTGTTCACCGAGTTCAGCAGCAGGATCATTGGTCTGAACTGCTGGTTTCAGTCGTAAGAATTAAGAGT
>NW_023339751.1:7385530-7386600 GCF_004916995.1 Morone saxatilis
AGTCCTTGTGAGTAAAGTCACACAGGGTTTGCATCTTTGGTTTCAGCTTGTGTGTCCTTTGCCTTCTATTATTGTTCTGTTTTCCCTAATGCATCTTGACACAGTAGTCTGGAGTAATGGCTCTGAAATGCTACACTGAATCGATGCCTTTCCTCTCTTAGGTAATTTACTTGGTAATGAGAGACGGTACGGAAGACTGTCTCTGTGCGCACTGAGAAGATGTAATCTGTTTTCTCTATTATTCAGTTGGGTTAAAAAGACCTGGGCTGCTAATTAATTAACTATGAAACACTGAAATAGGATTTCACTGAAGGGCTTAATTTGGGTAATCACTGCCCCTCACCTTCTGGTCAGTGCTTAACTGTCTATTACTGAACTTTGTCACTATCTATAAAACAAATCATTCAATGTCTGGTATAAAACCTATACAACTCTATCTGCGTGTGTGCAAGGCCATAAGGTGTGTGTACATGCGTGGATATGTGGGGGGGTTATATTCCCTCTTGTCTCTACAAAACAGTCTGTATCAATCAGTCTTGATCTAAATCACCTGGCATGTCAACAGCAAACCCACAGGAGAGTGGTTTTCAGTGCGAGAGATAAGGTCAAAAAAGCCATTTTGGGTGTCATAAAGGAAGTATTGTCTAGATATTGATGTCATTTATTACCTGACAAGGATGGTTATAGACGGGTTGGTGAAAAAAGGGGGAAAAGTGCTGCCCTAATGCTCAGAGAAGACTGAAATGGAGGATAGCCATGATGGAAAAATCAATTAACCTTGGCCTGGAAGTGAACTAGTTGATCTTTCAGCACGATTTTATTTGTTGACAAATATGCCATCTGCTGTTCTGTGGATAAGGGGCATGACATTGTGTGTGTGCGTTAAAATGTGTGTGCATGTGTGTGCTTGCATTGGCCCTGGGAGAAGAGTATTTGTTCTTGTGTGTGTGCATACAAATGACCATAAAATGTGCATATAAGAGAAGAAAATTTGCATGTGAAAAATCAAACATCAATAGTTACCAGAAACGTACATTTGTATCATGCACATGCATATGGTGCCATCCTGT
>NW_023339751.1:7386713-7395062 GCF_004916995.1 Morone saxatilis
TCAATTATGCTATAAACCAGTGATTTCAAGAACCTACAGATGGATCTGAAATCTGAAGGGTCACAAGATTATGAACAGGATAACAAACAATATTTAGGTTACTATTTAATTAAAGGTTGTTTTGCTGTAGTGATGTCTGTCAGTCCACCTCTCTGGTCCAGACTGAAATATCTCACCAACTATTGGATGGATTAAAATGTTGTACAGAATCAAGAAAAATGCAGCAACACCCACGGCTCACCCATTTAAATTATATCAAGGCTTAAAGTTATGCATAATTAAAACAAATGGCCGCTTTGAGTAACAGGTGGGTGCCATCACAGGCGACTGTATTCAGTAGGCTTTATTCGACCCGCCTTTGTTCCACTGATGAGCCATATGTTTTGCCCATTTTTGGAGCCAGCAAAGTCATGACTAACAAGATGGCGATGGCCATAGACACCGCACTCTGAACTTCACAACAGCTCTTCAGAAACCTACGGGTGACCTCACAGAGACAACGCCATATATGTGTTGTGTTTAGTCTGCAAACACACTAAAATTAGATGTTGAACGTGGTAAACATTATACCGGCTAAACATCAACTTGTCAGTAAGTTGTTGTTAGCATTTAAGTACCGCTGTGCCTTTAAGTACTGCCGCACACAGCCACTAGCATGGATGTGTCTCTGGTGAAATACTGGATAATTTCACCTATTCAGGCGTCTAAAAATCATTTGAAAAACAAGTAGGAAGAGTCCCTCTTTGAATTGCTTGCAGCAAATGCCCACACTGTGGCTATAACCTGTACTTAGGGATTGAAAGTAGACGCTTCATTTTAAGGTGTCGCAAGCCAAAAAGGTTGAGAACAATTGCATAAGCCACTGCTAACTATTGAGCTAAATGATGTTTTCAGCCTTCAGCGCTGACAGAATTTATCAAATGATTTGATCTTATAGAGGAATCAACACTGTTCTCAAATAATAAGAGACTCATCAGCTAATGTTAACATCAGAGCTGCAAAGTCAGAGCTGCACCTGTGACACTCGTCGGGATTGAGAAGTGCTCCTGAAACATGCAGCAGAATCCATAAACATCCTTTCCTCTCCTGTCCTCTTCTCTCGCAACCCCTTCCTCAGCTTGAACACTCAGTCTAATTGACTAAGAAATCAGAAGATAGCAGGAAGCCAAACCACACAGCCAAGAAAAAAAATATTCAGAGGGCTTACCTAAGCGTATTCCTGGCATCTTCCTCCTCTCAAAATAGCCCATATGCCCTTGGTTTTGCAATCACACCAAACAGCAATAAACAGCATAGTAAATACTGTACTTTATGTAAACACACATTGTGCACTGTACAATATCCAGTGGCTTTACACAATGCAAAATGTTTTATTTAATATACAAAAATATACAATATATAAAATATACAAATACACTATAAAATTATCTTATGTCAGTGTACTATTTACATTTCCTGAATTAATAACTACAATAATAGCATTGGACATTTAAATCTGCGCATTCAGTAAAAGATGTGTTTGGTTTTACATTAGTGTAATTTTTTTGTTATTTTCCCTCAATTTCTAAACTTCATTATAAATGCAAACCACTGTTTTTTTAATTATCCCATAGCCACTTTTTTATGGTTCATCTTCCAGAGAAAGCTTACAGTCTCATATCAACATCAGCACAAATCATTATCAAGTATTTTCAGCACATTTTTTGTGTGTAATCCACTCAATCCCCTCTTTTACTGAATTTTTCATTAAGGGCAGAAATGTTTAGAAACATGATTTAAGCCTCATTTAAAAACCTAATTTAGACTTGAGTTTGCTTTTATGCTTCGATTCCCTTGTCTCTAGACATAATTTCTTGAGATGAAACTGAGGACATCTTTAGCCTCAGTTAGGGCTCTATAGTGGACTAACTATCTGATATCTCTCTTCTGTCTCTGCAGGTTTTGGGATGACGACGCCTGTGACAGTTGCAGGCAAGGTGTTCCTAATCTTTTACGGGCTTCTGGGCTGTGCTGCCACCATCCTCTTCTTTAACCTCTTCCTGGAGCGAATCATCACACTGCTGGCCGTAGTGATGAAGGCTGTGAGGGAGCGGCGAATCAGGAACAGCGGTCTACTCCCGCCAGGCATCCGCCATGACTTCTCAGCCTACTCCCTTCCAGGCTGGAAGCCCTCCGTGTACCATGTGATGCTGATTCTCGGCCTGTCAGCCATTACTATCTCCTGCTGTGCATCAGCCATGTACACCCCGGTGGAGGGTTGGGGTTACTTAGACTCACTCTACTTCTGCTTTGTCACCTTCAGCACCATTGGTTTTGGGGACTTTGTCAGCAGCCAGAGCGCGGCTTACGAATACCAAAGCCTCTACAGAGTGGCTAACTTCCTCTTCATGCTAATGGGTGTGTGCTGCATCTATTCGCTCTTTAATGTCATCTCTATTGTCATCAAGCAGGTGCTCAACTGGATGCTGGAGAAAATGAGCTGCCTGTTTTGTCAGCGCTGCAATAAAGCCAGTGCCCTCCTGGGCAGACGCAATGCCATCCGCCCGGGCTCTAAGGGTCGCCAGGGTCGTGTTGGCCAGCCGCCCGACTCAGATGGACCTTGTGATAGTGACACTGAGGGACGTAGACTATCAGGGGAAATGATCTCTATGAAAGACCTGGCAGCCTCTAACAAGGTGTCACTGGCCATCATGCAGAAGCAGTTGTCCGAGTCGGCCAACGGGTATCCCAGGACAGTCTGTGGCAGCTCACGCCATAATGGTTTCTCTGGAGGGGTTGGTGCCCTCGGGATCATGAACAACCGGCTGGCAGAGACGAGTAACTCCAGGTAGACACAGAGAGACAGGAAATAAAGTATGGGAGTTCCCTATTCTCACACTGTGTAACAAACCCTGAGGTTGATTGCCATAAAAAAATAAGGCTTTTGAAAAGGATTGCCAATGTAACTTGTTATGCATGATATAGATGATTTTTTCGGATACTTTTGGTTGGAATTACAAGCCTGTGTCCATAATACCGATAATGATGGTGATGGTTTGAGTGATGATGGCATGAAGAGAGAACAAAAAAAGCAGAAGTTGATCTGGAAGCAAAGGGACCCCCGATCACCCATTTCATTAACCTCAAATCCAACCCAGAACAAATCACTGAAAGTCTCTTAAATGTAAGTGTTAGTCTGAAGAGGAATGAGTCTGTTATATACGATCAATATATCAGACTTATATGCCTGAAATGTTGTGGCTGTAAAGGAGCCAAGGGAAGCATACAGTGCAATCTTCATAGTTTTGGGCTTTTGCCAGTTTATTTGAATGTACATATTGAATGATGATATAAACAACTAGTGTAATCACTGAATGATATAGCACATCCTGATCTATGCATTATACTTCTCATCCATTTTTTTGCACCATTTCTAGACCTTCCATTGATTGTGCAAATCCTATTTTTTCTCAACATGGTTCAAGTTTTACCCTCAGGTGATTGATTTCATTTCTGGGGGCAAGTGGCTGCTGGGATGCAGCTGCTTTTGACAGGATTTTAGTCAGGGGCGTTTTTACAGTGTGCCACACTAACAGGCTACAAAGAGTAACTTACCATAGTGCAAGATGGCGAAAAGAGCAGAGTTGAAGAATGAAAATCCATTCCTCGTGAGAGAGGAACTGGCGTTCTTATCAGCTCAGAAAATGCTTTGGCAGCCAAAGACTTTGACTTGAAGGGTAAAAGAAGGGACTTGCCATCCCTTTCTCTCTTTTCTTTTTCAAGCTTACAGCTGCCTGCAAGGGAAACAAATGATAAAGGCTTGTGTTGTATTAATTACTCCTTTAATGCAGAACGTAGAGTGATGTATTTGTAAAACAGAATATATGACAAGTCATTTTATGTTTCCTTGAAGTGAAATATAACAGAGAAGAGGGAGGTGGCGAAGGAGGCGAAATATGGATGGTTTTATCCCGTAGGCACATTATGTTTCAGTAAATTATGCAGATTGGAAGTAGCCGGGTCAATGTCAGATGCTGGAGTGGAAAGCAAAACTCTGAAGGATTCTCTCACTTACACTAACTTATCTTTTGTGGTGATTTTAGGTTTTCATCAAGGGAGATTTCATGGCAGATACATTGCTCACTCTGTAAAACAAAGCATGATCCAAAAGCCTGCAGAGGTAGATTTTCCTTGTGTAAATGTGTAGCCCAGGTTTAATGGATGGAGGGTGTTTGCAGAGG
Organism: Morone saxatilis; assembly: GCF_004916995.1. NCBI lineage: Eukaryota > Metazoa > Chordata > Actinopteri > Moronidae > Morone > Morone saxatilis. Next base: position 7,390,934 of record NW_023339751.1, read on the forward strand.
ATACGGTGCTACCCTGTCAGGCTTCACGATCGATGCCCTCGTTGCCGGAAACTATCTCTTCCGAGGCATCTGTGATTTAAAGCCGCGTGATGGTGTTTGATGTTTTGCAAACAACAAGACAGAGGAGCAGACACTGTTAGTTAAACTGTCCAGAAGGCAGTGATGAAGGAAGGGAGGGACTGGTGACAGCAGTGGAGGTAGAGGAGGTGGCGTTAATAGACTCCCTTCATACCCATGCCCTATTCAAATCAACGGCCTCTCTTGGCCAAGGGCTCAATGTTTCCTGGCGTCCATCTTCAACATCTAATATGCTCCCAGGCCACTCACTTCGTTTTCTCTGTCATCTCTGCATTCACTTCACACACTGCACCAAAACCCTCCTGCTTCCTTTTTCTCGCAGATCTCAGCTCTCTCCTCACGCTCATCACCCTTACACTGTGAATATGATGAGACATGCCATAAGTGTATATATATATATACATATATATATAAATATAACATTGGAATGTCTTAAAAATCGCTTTTACAAAAAGGCGTGAATTGGATCTGGATCTATCCTTAGTTGATTTTCATCCTGTTCGTGCATAGATCTGAATAATTTCCTTTACTCCCCAGTCTCACCAAGAGGAATATAGAAAATGACTCAGGTAGTTAAATCTTCAGGCTTGTCTTAGTTTTTCCTGCATGCCAATATGGTAAAGCCATACAAGATAGCTGTATATAAAACAGAGGACTTTTTCAAGTCTATTTTTCTACATATAGCTTTCAAATATCTACCTGTGAATGATTGAAGAAGTCTAACTGTCACGTCTCTCCCACAGTCAGTCAGCAGACTGACGAGATTCAGCATCCAGAACTTAACTACCTTCTAGAAACATGGATATTGGAGTTGTAAAAAGAATACAGGCTTTTCAAATGTTAAAGAGTAGTTTGACATTTTAAGAATACATGTTTGCTTTCTTGCTGAGAGTTAGATTGAGAGTTAGTCTGTAAGGTAAATATGTAGCTGGAGCTGGTGAGTTTAACTTGAAGTAAAACCAAACTGACTCATTTTTCCTCTTTGGTGTTTGTACAGATTTAACTAATGAGATATAAGGAGTTAATTAGTGAGCTTTAGATGTGCTGGTAGGTGGATTTTGTAACATTTTGGACAGAGCCAGGCTACCTGTTTCCAGGCAAAATTAGCTTCACCAAGTTTTTTCTTAACCAGGGCCAGTAACATCCTGGAGTCTCTTCTTATTAGGCCACCTTGTAACTGGTGCTGGCCAAGAAAAAGCCTGGCACATAACCCTCTGTAAAACTATGAATTGTTAATTAGAAAGCTTTAGAACAGTCTTTATTGTATGTTGAGCTAACCAGCTTCCTGGTTCTGTTCTGATGTAATAAAAGCTACCTACACACACATCTAAAGCTCACTAATTAACACATTATATCTTGTTTGTTCCCCTGTTTCCAGTCATGCAAAGCTAAGGAAAAGAGCTACTAGAGTGGTATCAATCTTCTCATCTAACTCTGCAAGAAAGCGTTCCTTTAACAATTCCCAACAGAGACTCTGTGTGTCAGTGATGTGATGTGAAGCTCGCAGTGCCAGGGGGAGTTCATGTGTTGCCACGCCGTTAGCAGTGACATTGCAGACAGAAACATGTCAAGCCCTGGGACATTTGAGCAGGAGTATGGACATGCTGTAGCAAATGACATACTGTTAGTGGTGTTCCTCCTGCTATCATATGTCAGGAGTGAACGTTTTTTTTCTGGCACTTCTCTAGAATAATGATTCCTAAATGATGCCGTATGTGAACCTTCATTGTCCCTCTGAGGCTTAAGGTTACAATGGCAGAGGTTTCCGGATTGCTGACTGATTTTTAAAAGCCTGTGTAGCTTTTGGAGTCTAGCTAGCTGCATTGTATCCTTAACTTTGACAAGGAGCATGTGTGTATGCATTTGTGTGTCCAACCCAGTGAGGTTGTAAAGGACTCAAAATGAGAATTAAAGGACTGTGATATGTTATCTTAAATGCTTACCTAAACACAAGTCCCCCGGAAGGTATTTGACTTAATATAATATCCATTAAAATGTATTTTCCTTAAGCCTGAAACACATCAAGCTTTTAAGAACCTGAATATAGTATTTAGAGTAATGTTTGCTCACCTAACATGCATGCGTGGCTTGAAATCAATTGCCTTACTTTAGTCCTTGCATATTACAAAAAGGTTCCTTATTGAAAAGATTATAGTGTGTAGAACTCGTGTGTTGTACCTTACAATCTTTTTGCATTTTGCAAAATTGATCTCCATTGATTGCAATGGTTTTAACTTGCCCACTGTCCTCTGTATCTTCTGTAAGAGGAGACAGGTGGTCTTAGGATTTACTGTATGTTTGTATTTGTTATCAGCAGAAACGACTCTTAAATGTGATATCTCTGGCTTTTCTTTTTAGTGTAATTAATTCCTTTCATGTTCTCATCAAACATGAAATTCGATTGAAATGATGCAAAATTTTCAAGCCCACACTATTAATATGGGTGAACATAGCAGACTTGGATCACAGCGCTGCCTGATTTGCAGTGAAGTTTTCAGCGTTAAATAATTCTTAGATTGTTAAACACTGCCAGTCTTTATTCAAGTCAACACATAATGTCGTGTATTCAGACTGGAAAATGCTCTGACTGCTCTGTAGTCAACAGTATTTTGACTGTAAAATAGCACCATTAAAATGTCATGCTCCATAGCCATTACAAGCCCCATAATAAAACAATTTGTTTGAAATAAGCAGAGACTGGAGATGTTGTTAGTGTTAATCTTGAAGGCTGTTGATGGTGCTAATGGCATTATTATTTATTCAGCAATGCTATTATTTCTTTGTGATCGCAGTATGATACATAACACTGTGCTCACTCGAGTTTCCTCGGAGGAAGAGTGCGTGACCTTTTGTATTTTGAGACTGTTAAAGCTGCTTCTTTCAGAAACAAATTGTATTTACATTAATTTGGCTGGAGCACATTGGAAATGGCTGCTACCAGCAGGCAGGTAAACAGCTGAGTGGCCCTGTAACAGAATGATGTATTACTGCTCTGCTTGGCTGCTTCTGATATTTAACAAGAGTCACATTGTTGGCTTTGATCTGGAGCTTGATTCCCAAATCCACCCAGCATGTGTGCCTGTTGTTTCTTTCGAATGAAGACATATGATATGGAGCCACAAACTGCATTCAGATCTCAATTTCAAAGTTACTTGAGGTGTCTGTGATCCACAGTTATGTTGACCTTTGGCTCTATCGACATCAACATAATTCTACACCTTGGTGTGTGTCTCATGTTGCTTGCATCGTGGTGTAACATCCAGTTAATGTATGCAAATTCATTCTGTTTGCAAGTTGCACATTTATACCAATGATTGTACTTTTATATTTATGTAATTAAAAGTAAAACCTATATGAAACAAGAAGGAGTTCCATTAAACAATGATATTTATTGATGTTCCTCTGATTGTCTTAATTGTTATTCAAATATAATAACTCAAAATGTAAATGTTTATGGACAATATAATATTGTATCTATTATATTTGGGTTTAATTACATTGAATCACAGACCTTGTCTTAAGTGTAGAATCCCTGATTGCTTGATTTCTTATAGGCACTAAGTGCTAAGTCTTCTAGAAAAATCAGAGGTTCCCAGTCATGATAATGACTTGAAAGTTGACTTGAACACTATTTAAAAGTTGGAAACTTAATAAGTCCAATATGACATGATTGCAGCATAAAGTTCATTAATGATTAGCAACTTCCAGGGGTTTTGTCCCATGGATGTCGCCAAACAACATGCAGAGACTCCAAAAAGTTACTGCATTTGGTTAAGAAATAGTCTGGTACACAATGACATAAAAACACAAGATATCATATTTACACTTTGCCTTTTGTGCAGATTGGGCAAAGGAGATATACTGTGTTCATTAGTGAGCTTTAGAAGTGCTGGTAGGTGGATTTTCTTACCTTCGGGCTAAGCCAGGCTAGCTGTTTCCCCTTATTTCCCATAGTAATGCTAAGCTAATTAGCTTCATATTTAGCAAATGGACATAAAAGTGGTATCAATCTATTTATCTAACGCTTGGCAAAAAAGCAAATAAGTGTATT
>NW_023339751.1:7395162-7427506 GCF_004916995.1 Morone saxatilis
AATATAAAATGCAAAATAAAAAATATAAAATGTATAAATAAGCTGTATAATTGTAGTGCAAGTAAAAATAAAAATATAAGGTGCAGTGAACAGATAAAACATATAAGGTGCTTGGAGACAGTATTATTATGACTGATCAATCAGTTTTACCAATTGCTGTATTTCTTTCAGATATTATTCCATCAGAACACACGCAGCTTGCTGGAAGGACCTTGAAACAGTGTGGCTCTCCAGTAATGGGTCAATCAGGATGTTAGTCATAAAGGGGGACCTGTAATTGCATTCATTATTGAAATGAGTCTGATCCCAGCAAATTATGCTGAAAAACAACATACATTATCTCACTGCAGAGGGGTTAAGAGGAGTCTGTGTAGAGGAAATGTGCCACAAAGTCTGTGCACACCAGGGATTTTCTGTTTAGCAAGAAGCCAGGTTTCTACTATTAGTAGGGACATTAAACAGTCCAATATTGTTGTTGGAGGAATTAACACCCACCTAGGCTGAAATGACTGCAGTTTTTCCTCTCCTTATGCTGGACTACATTTGATCACCAGAGCTTTTGTTTTGCTGGACTATCAGCATGTTGCCAGACTTGTTTAAAATACTTGGAACTGCTACAAGAAGCTAAACAAGAATAAGTCCACTGTAACGCATCCAACTCAGCTTTGATACCCGCAACAGTTCCCTGACTTAGTCAGTTATGGGAGAAATAAACTTGTATATTTTCTTTGTTTTTCCCTTGCCAGGCATACAAACAAACCTCTCCGTCACATCAGTACAGTGTGAACAGTCTGAGCATCCCTCAGGGAGACAGGACTGCAGTTAAATCTCCAGCAGCAGGCTGAAGTGTTTCCTCTGGGTCTCAGCTGCTGTCAGAGACATGTGCCTCAATTCCTTCACTGCGGCAGAGACCTCTGATTCCATGCCATTTGTCAAGGACTGTTCCCGCTTTTTCTCTGCATCTCTTCCCTGCTTCCTCGCTCTCTTTTTTTTTCCAGTTGGTTTTTAATTAAGAAAATATAAACACTCATATTACAACTGCAATCAGATACGTTTATTTCTGGAAACTAGATATGTAGATAGATAAAAATTGTACTCCACCACTTCACTTCACACACACACTGATCGAATGTCATTCATCTTCATTTCAAGATTGTCACAAGTGATTTGGCTGGCAAGTTGTTGAGAATCAAGTGTTCTTAAAACCTTGTCAAATTGAATACATTGTCCGATCCATCTTGAGAGAAGAAAGCAGTGGCATGTATTAATATAGTCAAGGAGGCAGTAAGGTCTGTGAAAATACACCATTTAAGATTATAGAGCCTTGAACATTAAATTATGTCATCTGAAGCTGTTTTCACTTACACCGTGAAGAAGAAATGGTCATCAGAGGACATTTATTGATTTTTATGAAGGAACAAAAGGATCTGACTGCTCTAAAACTGATGAAACTGTAATTGGAATTCATGACACAAAAAATGTAATTTAGTGTAATACATTTTGTAATATCCAAATTCTACCTTAAAGGCTGGTGATATTCAATAGTTTTCTTATTGTCATCAAACCTATTGAGATTTCCTTTGTGCCACAGAGGTCCATTGTTGTTGTTCCTTACACCACATCAGCAGCTAAAAATAGTCCCAAACAAAAATGGCCCACTATTTCCTCCTTTGAGTAAACTTTTCTAAAACCTACAGTGCCCACCTATTTTTCAAATATATAAGTAAGTGTGGAGCTGGTAGCTACAGACAGGCTATGGACGTCAGAAGACTAGTGAGAGACAATTAGGCATTGGTCTTTACATGGGATTTGTTGAGAATAACAACATTTCATCATATCAATATCCGCATTGTCCTTTAATCGGAAAAAGGGCAGCAATTAAGTTAGAGCTCACAAAGTGGTACATCTAGATTCAGATCCTAGGAGATAAAAAGCTGTGGCTGCATTAAATGTTCCGTGACTGACTCTCAAAGGAAGGATAAACGAAGGACTCTTGAAACATTTATGGGCACAGAGCACTGACCTACGGCTCCTCAAACGGTTGTCTGTGTAAATGTAGACGCTTAAATAATCCCTATAATAACCGGGTTTATTCCTTCAGTTGCCTTCAATATCCTCAGGCTGTTTACTCTTATGTCTTCACCTGAGGCAATAATATGTTTATTCACATTAAGAATCACTTTAAATCCAGCAACCTCTTTTTAGCTACATGCCTTTCATGTCAAGTGGCCGCAGTTTCATCAGTCTATTCAGAGCGCACACGGGGAAAAGCCTGCAGTGCTCTAATGGTATCTGAAGAGACCATGAGTGTATCAGAATTAAAGGTAGAGTGAGAAAATCAAAAGTCATTGTGGAAACGCAGCATTTACATGTAGAGGGGCTGAGCGGTCTGAGTGATGAGGCAATTACTTTATAACATCTGCTCTTTCAATTACCATGGGAGGATAAAAAGAGGGAGAGAGGGGTTAATAGATAAGGGAAACTCACCATTCAGCTAATGAAGTTTAATACGATCTCTTCCTCAGATTAGAATATAACCGTGTTTACTTTTGCAGAAATTCTTCAGTGTCAGCTTGCTCAAATGGAATAAACCACACAGTTCACAGCAGATAAAGTTAGATGAATACCAATCAAGCGTTGAGAAGAGGTGAGGAGAAAACCTTTCAGCTTTAAACACCTCGGTGACTCAGATGAAGTGGAGATATTAAGCAAATTTCAAATGGGTTTTCATTATCTTGAGTGAGAGAAAAAGGTCCAGATTCTACAGAAAATCCCCCTCCTTCTGTGCTCCAGTGGGATGTTTTGCCTACACACTAAGTGTCATCCAGGTGCTCTAAAATAACCAGACATTGGTAAACATAATTATTGAATTCCCTGGGAAAACAGAAAATACCCTAAATGGTCAAAGTGGAATCAGATCAGGAGAGTAAATGTCAGACGCAGACTAAAATAAAGAAAGCTCTGGAAGAAAGAACTTTAAAAGCTTGCGTGTGGTTCACTATATCCTTATACCAAATACCTCCAACATTTATCTTTATTCACAGGTAAGACAGCGTTGACTTTTGAACTGCCAGTTAAACCAACATCTCATCTCTGTGTTCAAAAGTCCTGACAGCGTAATAATATATTTATACAATTTCTCACAGAGATTTCCATTTTGCTTTTTTTCTTATTTCATATTACTGTTTCGGCAGACTACCTTAGATATGTCAGCGCACTCCACAGCAGGTGCAGATCATTGCAGTAAACATAAAGGAAAACTCAACTTTAGTTCACTTCAGTCTCAACTTTGTTGTTGCTTTGACAAAAAGACATTCCTGCTGGTCTATCTGAGAGACAGCTGGAGGCACACAGTGACCAATAGTTGCTCGTAGAAAACCCACACATCGCTCAGCTCTTCGTTGCCCAATTCTTTCCCCTCACTGTTTTGGTTTTTCAGCACAACTTTGTGTTTTTTGGATCACTCTTAACACTGCCATAGATTGTTTCCATTCATAGTCGGCAGCTGTTGTTTAGCAAAAAAAGCTCTAAAACCCCACTGCACACTACCTGCCGACCATCAAACAGCAGACAGACGCAGCCTTGACCAGGAGCGTATCCAGTGAGTTGGCCTGAGGTGTCCAATCAGGTTTTATTATCCTAAAGTATGATTAGCTATCTGCCCGGTCAGAAGGCGACCTTAGTTTGAACCAACTGTTTGATGAGTAGTTCTTTTTTAAGGACTCAGAATAAAACATATGGAAGCTTTATATTAAATTTGTGTGTGTGTTAGCGCTCCATACACCACTGGTAGTGACTAACTGGTGAGCAGATATTTCCCTCAGGAACAAACCAGAGCTAAAAGAGAGTGACTATTTGCAAGTAAAACAACACCGTATGAATGTTAAGGTCGTTATCTGATAGATGGTGGTATTGGACATGATGTAAAACATAATTTGATGTTTAGCTGCAGGAGATCTTGTCCTTCTTCTGGGAAAAAGTCAACAACTTCAAACTCTGTGTACGGAGGATAAGAAATGAGGTGGGTGGCATTATGGGTCTTTTTGAACCACCAGACACTGTCCAGTCCTATATAAAATTAAGCTGAAGAAACATTCATTAAGATGTAATTTGTGTCTAGAATGAATGTGTAAATTACATTTATTTACACTATACAACTGTAAAAATAAATCCTTTATGATTGGGAGGATGATTAATAAAGTTTCTCTTATGTACTGTGGGGTTTTTAATTATTTGAGAGGTCAATTCCCATTGCTTTGGGATGGACAGTTAAGTATTGCTAAATCTCTTAAGTAAAAAAAACAAAACAAATTGGATTCTATAAATGGGGGTGGTAAAATTGGTTTTGAATTGCAAATTAGTATGCAGTGTGCACAACTTTGGTGCATCTCAAGGAGAGCAGAAATTATAGAGATGATGGAAAACTAGATAACGCCAGGTATTTTCTTGTTGATCTTTTATGGTCACATTTTTATCTGTGTGGGTGCTCCAAAATAACCTTGTTTGCAAAGACTCAGCATCTAAATGCATCTAAATATAGAGAAAATTGTTCATACTGCACCATAGGGAGGACAATATCCTGTACATTGCAATAGCTTTCTCAATCTCTCTTCTTTCTTGTTTTTCCATTCTCATCTACACTAATCTCCTCTGTCTAGAGAAACAGTTACTGCAGCCCTGCAGTTGGCATTAAATCTGCTGACTGCACTCCACTATCAGTGACTGTCCCCACTTCAGCTCCCCCAGGGGCAGCTGAATTAATATATGACTGAACCTTACACATTTATGGTATTTCAATAAGGTTCAGTGGCAGAACAGAGCTGTGGAGGAACATATAGCAGGAGGCATTAGTCGTTTGGATTAGGACTTTTAATTGGTCTGTGTGAAATAAAAGTAAAAATGAAACCCTGTGATCATAAAATCTGTCTCATGCCGGTGTAAAGTAAGAGCAACAACAAAGAGGGAACTGGTCACCCTATTAAGGAGCAGAACAGAGGAAGAAAAGATGAGAGGAAGGGAGGAAGGAAGAGAGGGAGGGCTGAGTTGTTATTTCATGTTGTGTCGCTCTATACAGTCCCAGCAGTGCTTAGGGAATCGCTCTCTACATGAGCCTGATGTGCACTCCTCATTATGCTAAGAGGAGTCCCATATAGCTCACTCTCGGATAGCACTGCTTCAGGAGTGGTTGTAGTGGAAGAAAGACACCCAGGAGAAACAAAAAGGGTAAAAAAACCAAACAAACAGGTATGTTGATGGTGGTGCAGAGCGAGAGAGAGACAAAGAGAGTCTCTGTTCTCTCATCAGCTTAATTGCTTTTGCTGTGAGGTGTCCATTAAGATGGTTGTTAAATTTAAGTTTAATATTAATGATACTGTTTTGAGATTTTTTACTTGTTGCTGATCCATGCTTCCCAACCTTTCCTGCACTGATGTTACTGGTGCAATTTAATTCAATAGCTCACAGGATCCCACTCAAACACTGTCAGTTACTGTAACATTTTGACAGATCTCCTCATCTCTAATACACCAAAGCCATATTAAACCGGTGCCCGCTGAGCTCTGCCACTCACATCCTGGCAGTATTTTTAAGAAGAATCTATAGGAAGTATTTCACATTCCCAGTGGTACAGCATAATATTTAACACAATGTGAAAGGAATAGTTCAGCATTTTTGCTTTCTTGTCATGATTTATATGGAGAGATTGATACCCCTACGATGGCTGCAAAACATGTAAAAAATGTGAATGCTCCTGGAGCCGGTATTCCAATTCTGCCAATAGATTCTCCTAAATGTCACACTGGAACTTTAATTCCTGTAAAACAGTGAATTATGGTTTCTATTTTCGTATTGGTCAGCATTTGAGCCAGGCTAGTGATTTCCCCACTTCCTGTCTTTATGCTTTATGCTAAGCTAAATGGCTGCTAGGTGTAGCTTCATACTTTCCCGACAAACAATTGACAGTATATGGTACAAACATGAAAGTGTTATCAATCTTCTCATCTCTCAGAAATCTCTCTGGCTTTGAAAATACAGAGGGAATTAAGACATGTTTATCTTCCACAGCAGCCCTACGCATCTCTGCAATTTGGTAGCCCAGTACACAACAAAAGATTTTGAAGGACAATAAAAATTGATCTACAATTGCACAGTTTAGTGTGCGTGCTGGTGTTGGGGAGAAAATCACAGCAGCTCTTTTTGTCACTTGGCAATTCCCACATGACTTGTAAGCTTCTCAATGAGGTGGGATGGAGGGATCTTCCCTCTCGCAGGCCCCAGTTCATGATGTAGGCAGATGAGGTGGGTGTATTTTTACACATAAATCTTACCCGGAGCAGCTTTAGGACCAGGTGATGGCCACATCAGTGAGGGCGGAGCAAGATGTAACATTTTATAATGCTATCCAAAGCTGCACCTTGTATTTGTTACCCACTGTATTTCATAAAGCACTTGACTTGAGTTCAAACAAGCAAATGCATATGAAAATGTCTGTCATACAGAATGAGTATTTTAAGAGGATTTCTGGGCTTGGGGTATAAATTCTTTATGAGTCTTACACAGTCCGGTGTATATTGCTCTCTGGCTCGAAGCCATACTGCTCTCAGGGTAAAGCACGGAAAAGGGTGAGAGGTGAGGGAGCACTTGACATTATAAAACACAATTTAATATTGACAACAGAAGCTCACCAACGCTGCCTGCTCTACCCTGTTGCATCAGCCTGATAGTGTGCCTGTCGGGCAGACCACACACACTACAGCGAGGAGGATTAACATGCGGAGAGGGAAAGGAAAATGCAGTCAAGACAAGGAGGCGAGGATGAAGATGATTGAAGAAAAGAATTTAATTAGTCTGGGTTTAGCAGGGGTTGTTGTTGTTTTTTTACGTTTATTTTATTATTTTTTTCAGCGATAAAATAAAGGAAATGTTGTCAATAATATAATGAAGAGGTTTAATCTATTTTTGTTGTTAACAGAGATTCATTTTGTCTCACCAATATCTTGCTGTTGAATTTATTTATAGACATATTTTTTCTTGACAAAATGACTACTAAAAGCCACATTGTTACTACCTTGCATATATAACATTCTTATTCTTCCTCCTTTTTGGTTGCAGAGGAATCATTAACTGCCTTAGGGGATACTTAATTTCCCACAAACACAGTCTCTCCTTAATAATAGCCCTTTGAGACTACTGGTACCTCTACTGCTGACAATCAATGTGCTAACAGTGGTACATCTGCTAGGATCCACTTTTAGTTTTATGTTCTTTAATAAATCAAAATGAACGTCTCGTGAATTTAATTTATTGCGTACACAAGGGAGAAGAACTCTTAGAGTGGAATCGGCAGTTTTTGAGATGTTCTCTGTCTTTATACTAAATAACAAAAACAATCCCACACCTCATTCATCAGATCGAATTTTCTCATAACAAAAGTCTCCTTTCTCATACTTAGTATTGACTGGTTACCGCATACATGATTCAAGGTTTAGATAATAATGTCTGCCCTCTGTCTTCTCTCAGAAGGTCAAAACAAGTGTTACTTTCACACCATAGCTGTTAAATCACAATTTATTCAACTACACACCCAGAACACCCTAGCAACAACCTAGCAACACATCATCTTACCAGCAACAACCTAGCTCTGACCTTGTAACAACCCAGCGACCACTAGCAACACCTTAAAGTACCTTAAAGTCAAGGATTTAGTGGCATCCAGCGGTGAACTTGTGGATGGCGACTTACTGAGCACTGCTCGCGTCTCTATCTGCCGACCTGGGTTCATGTTGACTTTACTGGCTAAATCTAGTCTTGCTGAAATAAAACAGCTCCTCATAACAATAACTCTGTCTTAATTAGATGCTTTCTATCACCCACACACCATATGCCAAAAAGTCATTCGTGGGTGGACGTTTGGTTGTTTCGAATATGTAAGGCCACCCTGTTCTGGTGTTTAGCAGTATTTATTTACTCAAACATGAATATATGCAGATAGGTATTTTACATTTTTTTTGTACACAACTGGGAACATTTCCATGTAGACTGTAATATTCCCACTGAAACAAGGCCACCTATATATAGCAAAAGCAGTGCTGACTCATGCTTTAATGCTTGCATGCTGCTCCTTTTGTGCCTATTGATCAATCTGTTTAACAATATATTAAACAAAAGGGCCACAAAAATAACTTTTTATGTAATATTCGGATTGTAAATTGTTAACAATAAGATAACAAGGTGATACAAGTGTGCTGTTATCAGATAGATTGAACAGGAACTGGAATAATTGTACTGCCATCCCAGAGTTGAATTGTAGGAATTAAATAGGAAGATAGAGGCTCTTGCTCATGAAGCTTCCAGCATTATGCTGCACTCTGCTGGTGGTGTATGACTAGTACACATCCTGTAACTCTAATATTAATCTGCACACATAAAAAAAAACATTAATTTCCTAATTACCTCCGTATGTGATTGACTACTCCAACACAAATGTATTCCGTTCTACAGAATAATGATTGTTAATCTTCCTGTGCATATGTTTTGACGTTGCATAACTTACCACTGACAACCCAGCTCTAATTCCTTTCATGTGTGAGCATAATCGGCCAATTAACCGTATTACAATTCGGGTCCTACTTCATCATATTCAGAGCTTAAGGAACATCCAGATAGATGGATGTGACTCCTAGTATTTATCTGATGGGGGACCTAGAAGTAGATCAATACTGTGTGTTGCAATGATGAATACAGTCTGTCTAGATGAACTGGTGTGCTGTTTACAAACTGTCAAACACAAAGATTGAAACAGTATATCTATATTTTTATCTACTATGATAATTATACGCAGCATATAGCAGCAGTAGCTCAGTGCACTGGAACTTGGCTTGGGAACCTGGTGACCATCAGGTCCAGGTGTGTGGACTGGTAGCTGGAAAGGTACCAATTCACCTCCTTGGCACTGCTATAGTGTCCTTGAGCAATGCACCAAACCCCTGACTGCTCCCAGGGGTGAATCTACGCGGCAGCCCATCACTCCTCCATCTCTCCACATTTGCACATCTATAACCCCTATGTTTGTGATTTCATTTAGCAGTGTTGGGCTAGTTACTCAAAAGGTGTAATTTATTACTCATTACTCTTTTCATAAGTAATATTATTACTTTACTTATTACTCTCTGCCAAAAGTAATTTGTTACACTAGTAGTTATATTACTTTTCAACCAAAATTGTATATTGTTTCCCTTCTCGCCAAATGACTTATAATGATTAAAATCCAGTTTTGTTTGTTAAAATCAAAGTAATGACTATAAGCGTTTCCATCCTCCAAGGTAGTTTGCTTCATGATTACAAAAATGAATGAAGGATTGAAATGTTGGATTTCAAACTAGTAGGGGGTTGCAAACAAAAATAAGGTTGTAACTATTTATCTTTTGGGCGGGCGGTAACTATAATATTATTAATGACATGTATTAGTAATTAGTTACACAACTAGATACTGGGGAAAAGAATATTATTACTGTCCAACACTGGTGTTTATGTATCTATATGTATGTGAGGAAGAAATGTAATTAAGTGAATCATGATCATCTTCATGTGAAAGTATCTTGATCTGTTGCTCTTTTACCTTTCAGCAAGTGAGTAAATATTAATATGAGCAAACACATACAAGGTACAAACTGTATGTTTCTGCATTGTAAATAAAGTTAGAGAATAAAAAAAGAATTCCCAAGGCGCCAAGGGAAGTCGTGTTTATACCACATGACTTCCACGTTTCAGTGTAGTCGCTTCTCATTGGCGGAGGCCTGTCCCCGCCCACAACCCCGTGTCTTGTCTTTCCCGCGAACTGAGTGTAGCTGGGTGCTAGGTGACGCAGGGAGGCCTGGGACTCTGTCGCTAGGATTATCTCCAAAAAAAGTAGAAGAAAAAACAGCGTTTAAACTCGCAAACATGGCAAAGCAAAGCTCCCTCTTCAATTTTTTCACCAAGTCTCCGCCGCCGGTGTCCAAGCCGAAGCAGAGTCCCTCTCCGACCGAGGCGGACCTGCCTTGTTCCGTAGAGAAGTCCAACTCCTCTCCGAAAGAGCAAGCTAAACAGGCACCAGCACAACAACCGAACAAGACCAGCAAAGGTAAACCGAAAGGCAACTCCAAGCCTGCCAAAGGAGGGTTCAGCAAACTATTTGGCGACAAGCCCCCAGCAGTGGTAAAAAGGTGAGTTAGTTAGCTGTGATAATGTTGGGAGCGGTGTATTTACTGGAAACACGTTTTGCACTGTTTTTCTTTTTCTCCTCCTCTGCTGAAGATGGTCTGCGAGGCCCCCATAAGATGCATTTGGTTGAGTCGGAAAAAAAAGCAGCTTAAATATACATGCATGTGCTTTTGCTACAACTTGTTTCGTTTTCATTTGATAGGTGGGTTTGGACGTGCTTTCGGTCATAGTTGAAATGACTCAAGTGCTGCAGCCCGTGCTGTATGAGGGTTGTCTCTTAGTGAAGTCAGTGCTAATGCCTCTCATGTGGAACAAAAAGGTTAAATGTGAAATGTACTAGTGATTGTGCATTGACATGTTAGAGCCACATGAGATAAGATACACTTTATTGATCCCACTCTGGGTATTAGCTAGTAGTTTAATCATGGCTGCTCATAATACAGTAAAACCCAGCTCATAATTTAAGTGTGGCCCTGAATGTAAACACAGCAATGATGCAGGGGACTTGAGTGGATATTTAAGTCAATACCTGTAACACTAGTGCCCAGAAAACCATTCCAAGTCATTTATAAAACCTACACACAAACTATGAGTTAAACTGGGGAGTCTTCAGCATAACATTGATGTTGTGTAACATTTAATAAAATGTGCAACTGCATGTTAAAAGGATGTGTGGACTTTCTTTGTGCGTGAGTCAGTTTAGTCAAAATGTGCAACGGACAGTACAGTCGGTTAACTTTTGCTTGTAGATTTTCAGGCGTGTCCCAGTTTCATTTGTTGATAACATGTCAGTAGCTTTGAGTAGTAGTAGTAGTAGTAGCAGGGGTCTCAAATTCAAATATATGATAATGACATCTCATAACATTTAAGTACTATAAGAAACTGCAAATTCTGAAAATATAGACATTTCTATACATTTATTAAAATCATTTTTTTTTAATCATCTTTGTTGTTCACAGCCAGACAACAAGGCCTGACACCTATATGAAGGGGTAGTTTAAATTGATAAGAAACAACTAGAAGAAGTAAATAATAGTAATAATTGTGCAAAAGGGATGCAGGACTGGAAGTGGCCCCCTTGACCAGCAGTTTGAGACCCCTGATGTATAGTAATATCAGTAATATGAGCTGTTAACACACTGTCTTGGTCCTGGTTAATATACTGTATGACCTAAATATGTGTTTTCCACCTTCAGCAGTTCCTCATGCTCGTTTAATGCTGGTGCCCTCGTGTGGGCAAAACTGGAGGGACACCCCTGGTGGCCATGCATGGTGGTGCCCCAACCTCTGACTGGACAGCAGATGAGGGGCAAGGGACGCAACCAACGCATACACGTCCATTTCTTTGATGAACCCCCGACTAGAGGATGGGTCAGCACCAAATATATCAGAGAGTACCAAGGTTGGCTACATTTACTCCCTCGGTTAATGTTTATAATAATCTTAAAGCTGTGACTCGTCCTCCAGATAAACTACATAAGAGCATTTGCTACAGTTGAAGCACATCCCACATCACATTTGTACTGTTACGCAGGCTCTGACAGCACTGATGCTAAAACGGGAGGGGTGTTCTTCAGTGGCAAACCTGTAATCCGTCATGCTATGGAGCTCGCTGATGGAGTCATGACGGACGGCCCTGAAAAAAGATTAAAGATGCCTATTTGTGTGGATCCCTCTGATGAAGAAGAAGAGGATGATGATGACGAAATGGAGGTGACATTGTGATTATAATTGATTACCGTGTTGACAAATATGGACTTAAAAGTCTGAATTTTACTATAATTAATAGGAATGTTATTCTTATGACTGTCCTCAGTAGTAATATGAATACAGTGTGTTTGTTATATCTAATCAGGTCAGAAATGTGGGATATATATTTATATTTTTCTCTGTCGTCCTTTGTGTTTTTTTTCAGGTTGACAAGTCAACTGTGAGTGATGAAGAGGTCAGCGATGAGGAAGTGAAGTCACCCAAGGGCAGTCGACGTTCATCACGGGCTTCGACTGAAAAGGGAAATAAGGCCAAGCGCCGGCGTATAATTGTAGCCTCAGACAGTGATGGATCAGATGAGGAATTCAAACCAGAACAAGCTGCGCCCAGCAGTGAGGATGAGGAGGAGGAAGAAGAGGGGACGGTGAGCAGTGAAGAGGAGGAACAGGAGAGCACACACGAGTCAGAAGCAGATAGCCCCGTGAAGCCTGCAAAGCGCAAACGTCCCGCAGAAAAGTCCGCTTCTACAAAAGCCAAGGTGCCCATTGCCCCGTCCACTGCGCCAAAACGAGCTCCAGCTGTCGTTGTAGCTGACACAAAGTCTCGTCTGTCAGCGTTCTCTGCCCCGGATAACTTTGAGAGCCAGGCAAACGGATCAGGCACCGGTGGAGGCGCCACAGTTTGGGACCATGAGAAGCTAGAGTGGTTGCAGGATGGCAGGAGGAAAGATGGCGGAAGGCGGCGGCAGTCCGAGGATGGCTACGATCCTACCACCCTGTACGTGCCAGAAGACTTTCTAAACAAAAACACTCCCGGTATGCGTCGGTGGTGGCAGCTCAAATCTAAGATGTTTGATACGGTCATTTTCTACAAGGTGGGGAAGTTTTATGAGCTGTACCACATGGATGCCGTGATCGGAGTCAATGAGATGGGACTAACTTTCATGAAGGGGAACTGGGCCCACTCAGGCTTTCCAGAGATCGGCTTTGGACGGTTCTCAGATGTTCTAGTCCAGAAAGGCTACAAGGTGGCCCGTGTGGAGCAGACGGAGACCCCAGAGATGATGGAAACGCGCTGTAAGGCCATGGCTAAGCCCACAAAGTTTGACCGCGTGGTGAGAAGAGAGGTGTGCCGGATTATCACACGCGGTACTCAAACCTACAGCGTGTTGGACGGTGCTCCCTCTGAGAGTCAGAGCAAGTTCCTGCTCAGTTTAAAGGAAAAGGCTGAAGAGGAAAGCTCTGGCCGTTGTCGTACCTATGGAGTCTGCTTCGTAGACACCTCTGTGGGTTACTTCCATGTTGGTCAGTTCCCAGACGATCGTCACTGCTCACGACTGCGCACCCTGATAGCACACTTTGCCCCAGCCGAGGTGCTCTTTGAAAAAGGCAACCCCTCTGTTGAAACGCGCAAAATACTTAAGGCCTCTCTGTCCTCTGCTCTGCAGGAAGGACTCAGTGCAGGCACCCAGTTTTGGGATGCACAGAAGACCCTTAAAACGCTTTCAGAAGAAGATTACTTCAGGGAGACTGCTGGAAAGGATCAGGGGACCGGGAACAACTATCTCCCTGCTCTTCTAAAAGAGATGACCTCTGAGAGTGATTCTCTGTGCCTTACTCCTAAAGAGGGCTATGAGCTGGCACTCTCAGCACTGGGTGGATGCATTTTCTACCTGAAGAAATGTCTGGTAGACCAAGAGCTGCTCTCCATGGCCAACTTTGAAGAATATGTCCCTGTTGATGTTGAGATGGAGAAAGCCACGGGACCTGCCAGTTTCTTTGCCCAGACTCGTCAGCGGATGGTCCTGGATGGAGTGACTCTGGCCAACTTGGAAATCTTTCAGAATGGGTCTGGAGGAACAGAAGGGACGCTGCTGGAGCGTTTGGACACATGCTCTACCCCGTTTGGAAAGAGGCTGCTGAAGCAGTGGCTCTGTGCTCCTCTGTGTAACCCCACATCCATCAAAGACAGGCTGGACGCAGTGGAGGACCTGATGGAAGCCCAGGCCCAGGCTACTGAGGTTTCAGAGCTGCTGAAGAAGCTACCAGATTTGGAGCGTCTTCTGAGTAAAATCCACAGCATCGGCACCATGAAGAGCCAGGATCATCCTGACAGCAGAGCAGTTCTGTATGAGGAGGTCACCTACAGCAAGCGCAAGATAGCAGACTTCCTCTCAGCACTGGAGGGTTTCAAAACTATGCAGGAGATCATTTCTGTGCTCGCTCCAGTCTCTGGCGAATCTCGATCCACACTGCTCCGCCAAGTTGTCAGTGTGAAAAGTGAGAAGGAAGGGCTCTTTCCTGACCTCTCTGCTGAGCTCACGCGCTGGGAGACGGCCTTCGACCACCAGAAAGCCCGCACTACTGGTGTCATAACCCCTAAAGCAGGCTTTGACCCAGAGTACGACCAGGCTCTGACCGGAGTCAAGAACTGTGAACGAGAGCTGCAGGATTACCTGGACAGACAGAAGAAGAGACTTGGCTGTAAAAACATGGCCTACTGGGGAACTGGGCGAAACCGCTACCAGATGGAGGTGCCTGACAGTGTCTCAGAGAGGAATATTCCTGAGGAGTACGAGGTGAAATCCACGAAGAAAGGCTGGAAGCGTTACGTGACAAAGGAGACCGAGCGGCTGTTCTCTGAGCTTCAAGGATTTGAGGAGAAGAGAGATGCAGCCCTGAAAGACTGCATGAGGAGGCTCTTCTACAACTTTGACAAGAACTACAGAGACTGGAAGACTGGGGTGGAGTGCATGGCAGTGCTGGGTAATTACATGCCCTTTGTTCTCGTTAATCAGCATTATTTTTTTTACAGCATACATCATTAAAATTTGTCACGTGAGACATTTAAAGTGTTGGTACAAAATTGAGCGTAATTGTGTTAAATTGTTAAACTGCATTGCAGGTGCCTGCTCTCAATACACTTCCTGCAGATGTTACTGATATATATCCATAATGTGTATTAGATGATGATGTTGCAGCAGAGTGCTTGTTAAAAATCGTGCCATCATTAAGCACCTATTCCATTTAAAACTTGGCTAAGCTGACAGTAATTAGTTCTTCATTCTTATGGAAATCATGCACTGGTGTTTGCTGTGAGGGAGAGATAATTGCATAGTTTATTACTGATCTCTGGTGCGGTAACATAATGTGCTTTATAATGTGTTTTTCTTAAGCTGGGCCTTCCCTCAGCCACAGGTTTATTTATTTAATTTTAAGAGCTGCGCTGCAAAATCATCTCATAAAATCCTAAGAAAGCAGGTAGCAATAATATGTTTAAGGATGAACCACTTAATTCCTCTTTACCTTTTTATTACTAATGAATTGTCAATGGTTTTCAGATGTGCTGCTGGCATTGTCGCGCTACAGTCAGGGTGGGGACGGGCCAATGACCAGGCCAGAGGTGGTACTCCCCGAGGGTGATGACCAGGCAGTGCCTTTCCTTGACCTCACTGGATCCCGCCACCCTTGTGTCACCAAGACCTTCTTTGGCGACGACTTCATCCCCAATGATATCTACATTGGCTGCCCTGGTAGCGGTGAAAGTGATGAGGAAAAAAGTGATGCCTCCTGCGTCCTCGTCACAGGGCCAAACATGGGCGGAAAGTCTACGCTCATGAGACAGGTGGGTCAGTTGAAGATGTTTTCTCCATGTGTGTGAAAGTTAACAGAAGGAAGAAAGTAATGCACACCCATGTGAACAGCACAGGTCTTTGAAGTGTCTGTTGGCCCACATTGAGATACTGTTCTGCTCTTTTTGTACAGTGTGGACTGGTGATCATTTTAGCTCAGCTGGGTTGCTATGTTCCCGCTGAGAGCCTGCGCTTCACTCCAGTTGACAGGGTCTTCACTCGGCTGGGAGCCTCGGATCGTATTATGGCTGGTAACATCATGAGCTCCTTTAATGTAACACACATGGGGAAATGCATTAAGCTTCCACTTCATGGGCTAAGCTTCTGTTATCCAATATGTCTTCTTTAGGAGAGAGTACCTTCTTTGTGGAGCTAAGTGAAACTGCCAGCATCCTGCACCATGCCACCAAACACTCGCTTGTGCTCCTGGATGAATTAGGTACGTTTGGTGTTGCTTATTAAGGGTTATTCATAGTAACTGTGAACATCAGAGGCTGTCTTCTCAGCACTGTTTTGTGAGGTGTAACCATTCAGCTGTGAACTGTTTGCAGGAAGGGGCACAGCCACATATGATGGCACAGCGATTGCGAGTGCGGTTGTGAAGGAGCTTGCTGAGAAGATCTGCTGCCGCACGCTCTTCTCTACACATTACCACTCCCTGGTGGAGGACTACGCCAACAACCATGCTGTGCGGTTGGGCCACATGGTGAGTACAGCAATGCAGAACACGCTAAATACTGCCAGGCAGACAGTTTCTGGACCGAAAAATGGAAAAGGCTGTTAAACAGGGAAATATCTTCTGTATTGTGGATTTGTTTTTAAAAGCTGACTGTTTTTCCTTTATATGTAGTGGAGTCGTGTTTCTGTGTAGATAACTTCTTATCCACTCACTGCTATTCAGTTATAAAGTTTATTTCTCTCAATGAAACAGTAGAAGTTATATTTCTTGGTTTCTTACAGAGCCTGGTTGGTAGTCATTTGTTCCAAACTGTCAAATCAACACCGCAGAAACCATATCCTACTATGTTTGTGTAGGTGGCACAACGTTGCGTTCGACAGGAAAAACACAAACTACACCCAGAGTTTGACTTCAGTGCAGAAACAATGTCCCAACGCAGCATCTAAACTGTACTAGACTGTGTAGAGGGAACAACAAGTGGAACGAAAGCAATAACTCAAAAGAGTTCAAGTTGAGAGAATGAATTCAGTAGTTTGTGGGCACATCTACACTCGAGCACAGCTGCTTTCCTGGTGCAATCATTGTGGGTGCTCTAACCACAACGTGTAACTGAAGTTTCTATTATGTGCACAAATGAATAATTGCAGGTTGTGTTGTTTGACCGTTGCTCTCATAAAAGCTGCAGTGCAGTAAAGTAACATTTTGTCTGTTTTTGTGCAGAGCACAACACGTGATTCAGAAAACATGTAGTGCCCTGCTATTAAGTATAATGTCCCTGTTTTGTTACTGTTTAGGCGTGCATGGTGGAGAACGAGTGTGAGGATCCAAGTCAAGAGACCATCACGTTCCTCTACAAGTTCATCACCGGTGCTTGTCCAAAAAGTTACGGCTTTAACGCTGCTCGACTTGCCAGCCTGCCAGAGGAGGTCATCCAATCAGGACACAGGAAGGCCAGAGAGTTTGAGAAGAACACAATCAGCCTCAGACTCTTCAAGTATGTATTTGTATCAGGGCTAAGAAATTCTGTACCGGTAGTTGCATCCAAAGCAAAGATTTAAACTTGGTATTAATAAACAGCAAAGCTTACTTTTGATTTTTCTCTTCTCTTCTCTTGCAGGAAGCTCTGCCAGTTTGCTGAAGGTGGTACACTGGGCAACACACACTTTGCTTCACTTGTTCAGATGCTCAACACACTGTAGTAAACACTCTGTAAACATGCTTTGTTCTTGCTGAGTTTTTGTTTTCAGCACTTGGAAAAAACACTACTGTAATGATCTAATAAAGTTTATTTTTAAAAAATGACAATGTTTCATCTAGGAAATTAAACCCTTTTAATTCACGCTAGCGCCTACATAACGGTTATTGAATACTTCACAATATATTAAGTCTAGATGTTATGATACATGCATACATTTCAGTCTGTATGAGAACCCACAATCACCAGTACACATGAAAGGGGAGGAAGGGAGGGGGCAATGAAACCATATAGCGCTGTATATAGATACTTGTCTCAGCTTCAGTAGAGTAAAAGCATTTAAGTTCTCCAGCAACATTGGCAAACAAGGGAAAAACATTAAAATTAGCTGTGCTTTCACAAGCCCTGTCTCTTTTTCTTTGACCCAATAAGTGAAAAATGAAGTTGTGTATATTAACAGTCTGAGAAGCAGCATTTGTGCCCAATATTGAAGAGAAGGCAACCCCATTGATTCTAACACAGGGCAAGACATGTATAGATTATATAATCTACTTGACTGAAATCAATGACAGGAAATCCAAATGTCTTTGGACAATCTCCTAACAGATGAATGATAATACTCTGACCCCTACCAAAAATGTTTATTCAGTAAAGAACAGGCAGTGTCTTGAGAATACCATGGGTTCATCTGGCTTAAACTACACCCCTAAATTGTTAAACAACTGCAACCTTTAGTAAAAATGTCTTATTTTGCCCTGTAACTTATTAGTCCTTCCTATAAACTAGGTTTTACAGGACAGGCCAATACAAACAGAAAACAAACAAAAATATGCATAGATTATGTAAAACAAACTGAAGTATCACTACTGTTCAGCTCCTTTACAAAGACAGACATTTAAAGATTCTATTCAAAACAGAAAAAGCTACACAAGTCTTGTGAAAGCACATTTCAGCATCTATTTTTCTGTATTGCAAATATAAATGAGTCAACATTGCTGGAGAAAGTGTTTAGTGTTTTCCTCTCTTTTCTCTGATCTCTTTCACAGAAAGAAGTTAGATACTGCGACATGTATAATTACAGCAATTCTAGGGTATAATAACCAAAAAAAATTGAACACATTTAATAAAATAAAGACATTCAAGTACAGTAAGATTTTTGCATGAAAATACAAAACTACACAAAAAGCATTAAAATCAAATCTCAACAGTTGTCTTGAGGAAAAAAAAAAAAGCTGAAGTGCTAGGTCATTTTTCCCGTATTTATCATACGAGCACGTCGGTTGCCCAGTGATGGAAGCATTGTTGTATTTGGGGCCTTTGCTTCATGACAAAAATTGTGCCTCTTCTGACTGAGCGTCTGTCCACGATGGGTCTGTACATGACTGCAGTATCTCGCTCTTCTTAAAAGCAGACGAGTCTCGGTGGCTTTTTGTCCGTCTCTCACCGGTGTCGCTTTACTTGACCAAACCAACACACCCACAAACCCTGAGTCAGCTGCTCTTCTGCTTTGTCCAAGTGATGTCATCTTTTTTTGTCACATAATTGAAGAAAAAGAAAAAGCGAGGCATCCATAATCAGACTTTTTTTTCTAAATGTCTCCTTTTAGCATAATCATGTCCCAAGTCTGTTTTTTTTTCTTCTTTTTTTTTTTTTTAAAGTCACTGTATATGCTCTGTCAAAGTGAATCTGTATTTTAGTTTGGACTTCCTCCACTGCACAACTTAAAGTGTCTTATGTCCATTACTGCTGAAGCGCAAGAGGACCTCGGGTCTCGAGCTCAGTTGTGCTGCAGTGTATTGGACTCTATAGGAGGAGCCGAGTCATACAGTGTGTCTGTGTCATGAGTCGGCTCTCCGGCTAACGTGCAAGGATTTGACAGCGTCCCTGCACCACAGTCACAGAAGAATCTGCAGGTGGAGAAATAAGTTTAGTTCAACTCCATTAATGTCAATGTGTATTCTCATCTGTTTACATCGAAATCAAATCATTAGTATTCATAAAGGATCAATGAGACTGACCTATCGTGTCTGATGAACTCCACATCATGTCCTTGGTGACATTTCTTGATGCAGTTCACGCAGATGGCATTTCGGTCTGTTGTGTTACAGGTGTGACACCTGTGGGAACCCAAATTGTGTCCGTTAATGATCGCAGAGCGAACAATTGACGTTATTCAAGTCACCTTTGTGGCCAATATAAACATCAATTACCTGTAAAAATCGTGCATTGGGTAGCTGGTGTAACTTGAAATCTTGTACAGGCACTGACCTCTGCTCACAGCCTTTTCAATGGCATCTTGATTGTTCATGATTTTATTATCTGGAGGGAAGAGCAGAAATTGGTTACCGACAGGAAATTCAAGGTTTGTCAAGAAAATGTGTCACAATCTTTTTGTGACCGGGAGAGAGTACCTTTCATTGTAACGTTGACACCAGATGCAAGAAACAATCCCCCAAAGCGATTGTTGAAGATCTGATTGCCTTCTAGGGTCGCTGTGGCATGATTGGTGATCTCAATACCTAGCAGGAAAAAAAAAACAATCCATATTAGAGAGCTGCTAGTTCCCATTACCGAGGCATACTGTACTTCATTAAGAACTGTTTGTTTACCAGACATTTTTGTAAAAGGTGTTTAAATACAGATTACAGCCTGTGTGCAGGTGTTACCCACCTGCAGCGAAGCCGTCAAATATCCTGTTTTTCCGCAGTACGGGGTGGCTGTTGGTGCTAATGAGAACTCCTGCTTGGGCATTTCTGAAGATGTCATTTTCCTCTAACAAACCTGCAGACAGAAAACAAACTTAATTACACAAAACCTCTGACGTGAAAATTACACAGTACAAATAGCTTAGAGTGCCTAATTGAAATAATGTTTAGAGATTCAATCAATCAAACAGTGCACGGCTGCGTTGCCAAAGATTATAAACTGACATTGGCCAACAGTCCTACCCAAAGGTGTCACACTATTCCACTGATCTATAGGTGGCTGTTATAGGGATGGGACATGTTAAGATTTTATTGATACCAATGCCATTATCAGTTTGATTCTTTGTTGATTCCTGTTGTTTGTTGATTTCATTTTGTGCAATTTTTAACAGTTTGCAGTGTTGGAATGACGCTTTGGACCAGGGATTTTTTTTTAGACCCCAAAGATACACAGGTGTTTT
Source organism: Morone saxatilis (assembly GCF_004916995.1). Taxonomy (NCBI): domain Eukaryota; kingdom Metazoa; phylum Chordata; class Actinopteri; family Moronidae; genus Morone; species Morone saxatilis. The sequence continues at coordinate 7,415,744 of NW_023339751.1, forward strand.
TGTGGTTAACAATTTGTGTTTGTTCACAAGAAACTCCTTTAAAGTGAGAAGTATCACCCCCCGTTTTCAATAAATGAGTTACCTCTTCCTCCGTTGAATATACAGATCCCACCGTCTCTCCCGTCATGGATCTTATTCCTCCGCAGAGTGGGGTTGCTGTCCGTCTTAATCCACACTCCTGCCATAGCATTGTCAAAGATCTCATTGTCCTCGATAAAGCCTAAGCCTGAAAACCACATTAATGTTTCATTATTAGGCCAGCAGGAAGAACTGCTGTGACACTGGTCAAACAGAACATCAACAATGGAGGTCACTGACAAGTGTAGAGTAGATGAGTGGAGTAAAAGGGCAATCTGGACTCTTTTAATAAGAATAGAAAAAAGAAAAAAAAACTTGTTTCTCACCTGAGTTGTAAACCAAAATGCCTCCATTCTGGCCGCCCCAGATCTTGTTCCGCCTGATCTTAGGATTGCTGCCAGTCCTGTCAAAAAAAGGACACATGGGAAAGTTGATCCACCGCTTCACTAATGCTGAATGCATGTCCTTCCCTACTTAACCATCTTAACATCAAGACAACTGACTAAAGTTTGAGTTCTTTGGGACCTTCATGACTTATTTATCAAAACTTTCACAATACACAATGGAGACAAATTATGTGTCAGTGTTATTAAGATGTTAAGATGTGAATATTTCCATATTATTGTTGTTTTCCACATACCTAATTTGAACTCCAGAGTACATGTGATTGTAGATATCATTGTCTTCCAGCACGCCGTGGCCATTGTCATAGAAGTAGACCCCAACCTGTTTAAAAGGCAGTGAAAACATTCATTTATTCCTGGTAATAAAATGCATTTTATAAGCTACTCTATATGACAGGGCTCCCTATAAAACAACAGATTGTTTTTATTTATTTAGATAACTAGTTTAACATTACAACTTGTGTTTATATACGGCACTGTAACTACATCACATCCAATAACAGCCTCTTTGTCTCTGGTTTGTCGCTTTACATTGATTTCTCATCATTAAACTTGTAACTGTAGTCTGTAATCGTACCTGCTTCCCGCTGTGTATCCTGTTCCTCCTCAGTACTGGCGTACTGCCCGTTGTCACCCACACTCCTGCCAGCGTGTTGCTGTACACCTCGTTCTCCTCTATGACACCTTGTCCTTTTTCATGCTGTGTGATACAGAACCACCATACATCACTGCTGCGTTTCCATATTATAGCATAAGTTGAAGAAGTGAAAACATTCCAAGATATGAGACTATTACTGTAAAAAAGACTTGAGTTGGTGTAACTTCATGAGTTGAATGGTTGCGTATGTTTTGAAAGTATTTACCACATAGATGCCGCCATGCTGGCCATCGTGGATCTTGTTGTGTCTGACAATAGGGCAGCTGTTCGTCCTGATCTGAATTCCCGCCAGGGCGTTTCCGTAGATGTCGTTTCCTTCAATGAGGCCTCGGCCATCACCAAAAATATAAACGCCACCTTGGTTGCCGTTAAAAATGGCATTGCCCCTGTATTTGGACAAAACAACACAATTTAGGACATGATACAACTGTGCATTGACCAGCGTCCAATTTGATACATTTTACATGATACTTTCTATTCAGTATTTGACCTTTGGCGTCCAGCACACTGACCTTATTGTGGGGTCACTGTTAGAGGTGATCCACACCCCAGCAAAGTTATTTGCATAGATCTTGTTTTCGATGAACTGGCCGCGGCCCTTTTCGTGCACGTAGATGCCCCCCGTCTGACCATGATGGATCTCACAGCGAACCACTGTTGGATTGGCGTACGCCTTCACCTCAAAGCCGGCTATACGGTTCCTATGGATATTACAGCTCTCAAAGTAACCCTGGAAATGGGCAGAGAAAAACATAATTACTCTGTGTCCATTCCACATTAAAGAAAAATGACTGCGGCTGTCAGTGAATGGTCTACAACACTGTTTTGAACACAAGCCAAACACCATGTAGCTTACCATGCCGTGGTCAAATGTAAAAACGCCCACGTCTCTTCCATGGTGGATGTGATTACGTCTGATGATTGGGTTGCCATGGTTTTTCACCCAGATCCCAGCCAGAGCGTTGTTTGAAATCTCGTTGTCTTCGTATATTCCCTGAACAATGATCAATGTTGATTAAGTTCAAGGCTTTCAACATTTTCATGTCCACTTTACACTTTAAAGTTAATTTTACTAGTCTATTTTCATTTATTATACTATTATTTTAACTTTACATGTACATTGCAGTTGGAAGACTGACTGTACAATACAGATGCCGATGCTCAAATATTAATGTAACACAGCATGGGTGAAAGGTGTGCATTACCTGTGCATGGTCGGTGATGTAAAGACCAACATTTTCACAGTCACTAATGTTGCAGTGCTTGATTGTGGGACAAGCACCCTGGCCGCTGACACAGACAGCTGACCCCACTGAAACAAGCAGACAGATTTATTAGTAGATATACAAATATACAAAAGATGTCAAAATATCTTCTTTATCGTGTAAAACCTGCTCAAACATATCCACTGGTCACAACATTGTTTCTAAGTGTATCAACATAAAGTAGAGCAGTGGATCCAACCTTTTTTGCACAACTTTGTTTTTTCCTCTTTCCTATCCCATTAATCATCTCACAACCCCTCAGATTTATTGTGTGACTCCTTTGAAGGTTGGGAACCACTGAAGTGGAACAAAGGAGCAGCAGAATTACCTGTGCATGTGCTGCGTATGATGCAGTGGTCGATGATTGGGCTGCAGTTGACCGTAATCTCCAAGCAGTGGTGTGCATTGTGGTGCTGGGCGGATTTATCATCAGGATTGAACTGCAGCAGAGACACAAACGGTTATCAACAACTGCTTTCACCCACAATGAGTGAGTTCATATTAATCACTTAGGTCATCTAAATAAAAAAAATGGACATGGCCTACATGAACCTACAAAAAAAGAGTAAAGGTCATCTCACCCTAATGGTCATGTATCCAACATAAGCATCTTCTGAGCCTTCCATGAACACAAATGTAGAGTCTCTGGTATTCTCAATGATGACTTTCTCTGCTACTTTTCCAGGAGCTACAGAATAATCAGAAAGGTTCAATTAGAGAAGAGACCAAACAAATGCACAATGAAACTGTAACCATGACTTCAGACACACGTACCAGCTCCGATCATTGTGATAGGCGACTCAATGTAGATCCATTCATCTGTGTAAATACCAGAGTGGACGAATATCAGCCCGTCAAAGTGAGGCTCCTGACCCCCTCCGAGAGCATCCTCAATGGTGTCATAGTACTGGAGAAAACATAATGAGTCAGGTGAATGACTGGAGTATTAAAGTGGGGGGGCAAAAAAAATGAAAATGTTGGAAAAAGTTCACTTACAAACATGTTATCTCTCCCTTTGTATCTGGCAGGATTACTGTAGAAGTGTTCTGCAAAACCTGGCTTAACATGTGCTCCTTTATACTGTAAAAAAAAAAGAAAAAAGAAAAAAAGAAAATCACTCAATTATTCACACACTTAAAAACAGAATAATGAAAAATCTGACACAACAAACCCATTGCACAGACATTGCAGGGAAAAGTCACAGATAACAATCCTAAAGGTCAATATATCGCAAAGGAATATAATTTAAACACATAGTTCTCTTCTACACCCTTCATACTGAATGTCACCATTATGGCCTGTGGTGTTGCCCTTTCACATGACATTAGCTGTCTGTACACAGGAGGATTTAAAGTCGCACAGAAGAAACTTTTGGCAACAAAAATACAGACAAAGATTAAAAGAAAGTAGAGGGGTCTAATTTATGCCTCCTCAACACTACCTTTTAAAAAGCTGATCAAATACTGTACCAGAATTTGCTGTGTGTACAGGAGAAGCAACTTATGCTTAATGGTTGCATCCCACATACTTCAACTTTGCAATAAATTTACTTTCAAGTTTTATCTAATTTTGGAAACTGCATTTGCCTCTTCTAGTGTAAAGTCAATGCTACGACACATATGGAACCTAAAAGCCGCGGTAACCATAAAGAGTCGTGCAGTGTTCTAACAGCTGTGTGCCAGGGTCTCATTTGCTTCATAATGAAATATGAAGTCACAATCAATCAGTAAGTGATCCCATAGGAGGTTTCGTACCAGCTGCTGAAAACTTTCCTTCCACGGGTTTGGCTGCTCATACTCTTCTGGGTTTATCTGGTAGAACTTCCCTGCCTCGGGGTGCATCATGGGTCGCGTGTATTCAAAAACTTCCATGTACAGCCTCTTCCTGAAATATGAAAGCACAACAGCGATTATCACCATCTTCCTCTTGTTTGTGTCAGAATTTCTACAATATAGAAGCTCTTCTACAGACCCAGTAAAACATTGCTGGTGATGTTTATGTCACTTTAAATGATTTTGTGAAGGTTGGGTTGCAGGGATGGGATGGGTGGGGTACCTTTCACAATTGTAGTAATTTGAATAATGCAGCTGCCCTACGCTCATATGCACTTTTATTTTCAATACATGTTGCAAACAAAATGTATGGTGGGTTTGAAGGAAACTCCTTAGAAACTTAATTCAGCTTTCAAAATAGATGCACAAAGCATCTTAAAGCAAATTAAAGGCAACATCAAGTTAAAATAAGTTGAACAATTTGCTATTGTTACTGTAACTGCTCTCAGAACATCTGAACTAAATACTGATTCAAATATTGTGAGATACAAAAGTTAAAGCTGCTGTTTTATTAATTAATTAATTATTAAACACATGCAAAGGAGCACAACAAATAACATATAACTCAAAGTACTGGTCAAGAGGAAACCTCCCCAACACCAACAAGTCCTCACCAGAGGATGGGGTCATTGGCCAGCTCACTGAAGCGCTTGCACACACATGCTGCACGGCACAAGTCCTGCTCCAACAGGTACGAGAAGATCTTTAGCACCACCTCGTCTGGAAGCTTCTCCTGCAAATACTGCTCTGCTGGAGCTGCTGGGAGGATAATGACCATGGAGTTAGAATAAAATACTTTAAAAGGACAGGCTTTTGGGGTTAGACAACAGTAGCCACACAAGCATATTTATAGTAAGATTCTGTGAGCAACCAAAACCATCTCTCAAGTGACAATAGCTACAAATTGCTGCAGAAATGATGAAGGCGCCTTTGAAATATTAAAAACATGTAACGATCTGAATGTCCTTATCACTGTCCTACTGCACTGTTGAAAATCCAACATTGATGTGAACAAAGCTGAAAGACAACACTCTCAATTTTAACAGTTTAATTACTATTCATTTCTTACTCCTGTCTGGGTAAGCATTGCTTTAGTAGCCCAGCTACCTGAAAGTGAACGGACATATTAGCCAAGTTTGGGGTATGTTATTAAACACTGAACTTTTGATCCATTAGGCTTTAAAAATGTATACTTAACTTCTAGCCAATGAATGAATACCTATTTACATTATTACTTTAATTATATTGTTCACATTTCACTTTCAGGGGTAACTGGCTGATTTCAATTCATAGACAAACCCTACTTGTGCAGTATGTGTGCAGTATGTGTGCAGTATGTGTGCAGCCTGGATGGAGGCCTGTAACAGTGTGGCTTTAACTGAAATTTCAAACACAGACCACAGTAGACCAGCAGATCTAATCGCATTGCAACTGCAAGACGTTAGAGCTAAATGATGCATAGTTTTACCAATCTTTATAATGTACACGTCTGCAACCGTTTCACTGTAAAAACGCAATATAATCAGGTGAAACAGGTTTAGCATATATAAATATATATCTATTGTGGGTTTTGCATCCAACTGAAAATAGGAGACGATGAATTGTGAAGAAAAATATCATATTTGTTACTTGGAAGTAATTTTGGTTTTAAAGCAGATCATGTGGAGCAACTGTGAACACAACACAAGGCGATGTGACTGTTTCTTCGACACCACAAAGCCAGAACCAAATGCCATCTAACGGGGCAAACATCTATTTCAGACGCTTTGGCCAGAGCTGCACCGTATGAGGAAGACTCCAAATGCCACAAATAACAGACTATGATTTCCACTTTGTGAAACTCATGGTGCTCCTTCATGTCTTTACCAAAGACAAGTAAAGAGATGATCTCAACTCTTGTAAAGAGCTTGATACCAGTGCACATCTACCTTTCCTAGACTGTCATCCAAGAAGTTGATATTAAGTGAAAGGTAAGCCTGGACTAGAGGGTGAATACAGAATAAAGGTGTCATGTACAAAAAAAAAAAAAGACAACTTCCCTTTGTTTCTCTAAAACCTGTTTTATAGTTCCTTGAGATCTCTCATTGTGAAACTGAAAGTGAAACTTAAAATGTAACAATAACAGTATGTGTTCATAACAGACAAAAGTGATGAGTCAACACACTGCTCTCATTGTATTTAAAGAAAAGTAATTAATCCATAACCCTACTCCAATGACCCCTCAGAACTTGTAGGAAACACAAAGATAAATGCACCTTTGTGGAAAATCCACATCTCAAATAATGTGATCCTAATTACCTGGTAATTCTTGACATTTCCCGGACACTCTGGGGCGCTTAGGTCGGTGTCCAAAGTTTTCTGTGGTTGAAGTGGAAGCACCCTGTAGATTGAAAATGTGAGTGGAGACATTTAAACACATGATAAATTATTGTGTTTCATTACAATCAAATCTTAACCTCAAAAAAGGAGATTCCTGATAGAAGTACCTCCATGTTTGTCTTTGTCGGACACACTGTTCTCTTGGGTAGAGACTTTCTTCTAAGTTGGTAGGGACTGTTCTGAGCTCCTGGACCGGATTCTTCTGCGACCATATCTGCAGGAACGTCCTCATCTGCAAACGGTGGACAAAGAAAAAAGAAATAAAATCACTTATACATACAAGGTCACCTCATTTTCAGTGTGTTGTCAATAGCATATCCATGATGTAGAATTTAAAACATGCTTCTCTTAAAAGTGAGTCTGCAATAGATATTCCTGAGGTATCACTCAATAGTAATCCCTACGACTACATAATACACAGAGTACCTCCATGCAGTCGATTTACGTTCTGACATACGTTACCCTGCCCTCCTTTAAATACCAGTCACATTCTGAAATCCACAGTATAACCCAATGTACATACAACTTATGGTTTAACATATCACTACAATTTCCACTTTCATAAATACATTGAATAGTAAAAAGCAATTGCCTAAACAGTATTTAACACACAGGTCACACAGCAAAACCCAGAAAATACAAAAACAGCTTTGTTCATTACCTGCTCTGTATGCCACGAATTGATTACAGATCCTATCTAGAGGGAATTCAATCAAGAGAAAAACAAAACAACCATAGCATCAACCATGAGCTAAACCAGAGGTCTATTTCTAAGGCTATTCACCAGGCATGATGAGTTTATAGCTACCCCAGATGGGAGATGCAAACTCCCTGCTTGTTGCTCTGGTTGCAAGGATGACTCTCCCCGGCTACTGGGCCAGTAACCACTACAAACACGGTCTGTGTGACTAACTGTGCCAGTTAAAGCGACTTCTCTGTAATCGCAAACTGAAATAATAATGTAAAGGTTCCTCTACCTCGTCTTGTCTGACTAAAAGACACACATTAAAGATGTGTACATCAACATTACAGCAAATATATACACTGTATGATGTGTAAAATGGACAGAGATACTGCCTGTTACCAACCACACTATATTTATTAATTTAATGTCCCCTTAAAAACAACTGAGCATTGCTGTGCACATCTGGACAGAGAGAAATAGGAAGCATGGTCATGGCTGCATAAATGAATTGAGAAAGGGGAGAATCCCTCATTAAAACTGCTAATTCATTATTAGTGTGAACATGACTTCCATTAGGATTGATTTGCAGAACATAATCAAGTTATCTTATTAGTTTAGTTGTATGTGTTTTAACGCTCTGCTGCTGACTGACGTTCAATTGATGCTTCTGCAAACCAACATGTAACTAGTTCAACCTAATCGCGTTTCAGTGCCACCCAGACTGGCCTTTAGCCGTGGTAACTATAATTAAAGAGCATCACTAACTAGCTTTTGTTAATGTTTACTTTGAAAAATGTGCAGCCAGTATTCGCTTACACTGCACCGTCTGTTGCCACACAACGTAACTAAAAAAAAAAAATAAAAACACACGACGTGAAGCATTGCAACAGTGTCATTATTACACCAACTCCACGCATTTATATCCACGCATTGACATTTTAACGTTGCAGAGGCGATAAAAGAAACACGACAGGACGTAGATAGCCAAACGTGCTAATAATAACAGCTAGGACAGGCTAGGTTAGTTAGCATGCTACGACAACTGGCAAAACCACTTTGTGTGCCGCTTTCCCCGCGTTTGTCACCCAACACCACCGCAAACAAATGCCTACCACTTGTCATTTTAATCCCCTAATGCAATGTGAGCCGGCGAAAACAAAATGCAGCAGCGACAAGAGGTCAGACGAGCAGAAGAGAGGCCGACTCGGGACAAAAATCAAGCAAAACAAAGCGCGGCCTGAATGCTAGCGACACACACAAAAGCCTCGGTGTTTCCTGAGCGCACAGCGACACTTCTGACACTGCTGTTAGCGCTCCACTGTTTCTACACACACATACAAAAAAAAAAGCAACACTGCACCCGTGTACTCAATGCACACTAGCAGTGCATAAACGCGTCCAATCGTGTTAGTAAACGGAGCTCAACCCCTAACGCTGGCTGCTTTTTTTTTTTTTTTTTTTTTTTTTAAACAACCCTGTTCTGCGATGCTAACGACTAGCTCGGCTCACCCACCTCTTTCCTGGTGGTTCCTCTCCGGCTGCAACCGGGCGCGGCCGTCCGACACTCGCCTGGGTCTTCTGCTAACGTTACTTGCTCTGACGGAGTTTGCATTTTGCGGTGTTGTTAATCTTGAAGGAAAACGTCGAAGCCCTTTCACAGCAGAAGCGGCGACTCGGAGCACTATGTCTTTTTCTTCAAGCGTTGCACTGATCTGCCATCTTTTTTTTTTTTTTTTTTTTTTTTTTTTTTTTTTTTCTCTTTTTTTTTTTTTTTTCTAGCCGTGGCTCCTGAAGAACGTATCGCTGTGTGTTATTCCTGTTCCCCCTGCACTGGTGTTACGTCTTGCCCCGTTCTGCTGAAGCAGGAGGAGCCATAACACACACACAGGCACCGTCGGGCCTCAGTCGCATCACATGGGAGGACCTCTCGCCGTCACGTCGGTCTACTCAGCGGGGATTGCATTTACTTTTCGAGCATTCATCATCGGTGGAGGGAGGAAGAGAGAGAGACTCTGTTGTTTCTCCCTGCAGCGGTTTTATATTTACATTTGGGGTTGAGTGCAACACCTTATAGGTGGAGGTATTGCTCAAGGGCACGTTGGCAGTCCTCTCTGTAGAGGAAGGAAAACAGCTGCAATTTATTCCAGTTTATCCTTTAATCTAATAGAGTGCCATCAGTTTATTATTGTGACATCAAAATATCCAATAAAACGCAGCATATTTTGTAAAGATAAATTATTTTGGACATTTTTTTAATCTATTATTATATCTTATAACAAAATGTAGCCTTGTTCTTACTAAACAATGGATGTTAAACTTTTCCTGGAACCTTAATTTCATCATTTGTTTCTCATAATCTGCTAAACAAATAAATTGGAATTAGGGATTGACCTGTGGTTAGAAAAGCTGTTTTTGACAGTAAGTAGGAAAACCATACTAGCCTACCGAAAATAGCTCGAACTCTTAGAAGAGGCAAGTAAGAAGATAATTCCTCCACAGGGATCAATGAAGCATCTCATGATTATAACTGTGCAGACTTTGTGTGAGGAGTTTAAGAGAGAGCTGAGTTACAAAGCAAAGCTCTCACTCACATTCTTTAACAAGAGCCTGACCTGGACTATAGGCAGAACATCAAGTGTCTCTTCTTTTTACACACACACTCATAATGTTGTCCATATTATGGCAGGGTAGAATCCATTAATACACCTGGACTGACTATTCACCCGCTTACATAACCACACTTACCATGTCCTTCATAAGCTCCAGCCTAGGGGGACATTTTGAAGGCATTTTAATGAAAATAATGAAAGTTAACCATGTAAAACAGCACAATGTAACAATAATGTACATTCTGCAGAGTGTGTTGCTCGCTAAATGAAGAAGACTTGATCGACGCTCACTTTTCAGTGGAATTAACAGCTGGATGCTTAAAAAACGTGTGTCTCGTGAGGACTGACTACTCAAATTATTGTCACTTTCTCTATTTAGTTTTTAAAATAGTATCACAAAACATATTTACAGAGTATTCAGTACGATAGGAGAAACCTTACTAGTCTCAGAAGCCAAAATCCCATACACCTGTTTTTACTGTTTTTTAAGTTAATCTGACTGAGCAAATAGAGTGTAAAGACTGTAAATAAGATATAAGAAGTAGTAATACAGCCACAAGAACCAAACCTTTGCAGCTAATTATTTTGGAACCTTTTAAATGCTTCTAAAATTTGCAGGTGAAATGGAGCTTGACATATTGTGATTAGAAAATCTGGTATTTTGTCTGATGGTGGTGCTATTTAGCTTGATCCAATGAGCTCAGTGAAAGGTTTCCCATATATCTGAGTCCGGTCCAAACACCACACACAGTGTATGAGAAAATGCTTATTTTATTTTAACCTGTGCTTTTCCTAGTGTGACATGTCAGAATTCCCTTCTGAGATAAAAGTATTTTAGGATGACAAGGAAAGAAGAAGGGATGGAAAATACTAATTATATATCATATTCCAGAATATGGAGTTTAATTTTTAATTAATTGATTAATTAATTTTGCTCATAAGTTTGGGTATATTGTTAATTTCCTCAGTTTAATATATAAACACTAACTTATTTCGTCACTCAGTTTCTTGCACACTAGCCTGGTTGTCCACTAGATGTCTCCTCATCTCTTCCTCTGAGTATTCACTGCACGCTGTGTGTAAGATGAGCATCACATGACACTTTACCTCTGTGGTCTGTATCTTTTTGTCTCTATTGTCTAAATGATGCTTCACCTTGTTTTGTTCCCCCCATACATCCTGAGCAGTCACTCCCGGTAGTCACTGTGAAACTATATTTTCTCTCCAGACCTCTTGTCCCCAGGATGCTGCCATGACAACCGTGTTGTTTGTCATCCTAATTGTGTCAAATTGTCAAATGCACTGAAGAATGACTTCCTCTCTGATAGACTGAAATCTCATTGTTTTTAGACTGCCCAACAATATGATTATGTAAATATTTGCTTGTGGGATATCAATGTGTCTGTGATGACAACATGGTAATTAATTAGCATATTTTTTGGCTGGTCTAAATGAACACTGTTCCAATGACTAATTAACTACCTACAGCAAATGAGTCACACCTAGCTGCAAAACTACCCTGCAACTGCCTTTAGGTGGCAGCGTCCTCATAACTGATGCACAGTTCTGAGTTTTCAGGTTTTGTAGTGTTTATATTTTCTGATTATGCATCAGTTTGCTTTCATAATGTTTTGTTCTGTGCCTGCAATCAACCCCACGCTTATCAGCAGGACCATCTGTGATTTGTTGCTCTGTGGTCATTGACCCATCTGTGAGTTGATCTGTCTGTCTGATGGGGTTAATGGTGATTGACCTCATGAAAGGAGTCAACTGAGAGTCTTGTGTCGGACATTGTATTGTACAAAACACTTTGCCAACCCCAGTGGCTGCTATTCCATGAGATGAAAGAGTAC
>NW_023339751.1:7427542-7453790 GCF_004916995.1 Morone saxatilis
GTTATCAATGATTTAATAAAGTTGATCCACTTTTTTCTGAATGGACTTCAGTCAGTCAGCAGGTTTGTAAATTGCCCTTGTGTTCATGATGCACTAGCTAGTTGTCCACTGATGATGAAATGGTTGGAACAAACATTTTTCTTACAAAATCTCCATTCAGGTATGTCTTTTTACTTCAAATTTTCCACACTGAATCACTAGTCCTCTTTGAAAAATATACTGAAAAATACTACTTTACTTAAGCCTGGAACACGGAGAGCTTAACTGTCAAGATATCTGTTGTTTTCGACACTAATCTGTTGGAGATATGACAGTGAGGCACATGTGTTGGCTTGGTAACCAATCTAGTATCCAGTGGCAACAGAGGTCTATTGAATGCTGGGTGGCTCTGTATTGGCTGGTGTGCCCACCACTCTCCTGTGTCACCAAGTCACAGAGGCACATCCATATAGCAGCTCTAAGTAATGGTATGGTTGTGCAATATTCAGCTCAGGAGTCAAAAATGTGTATGTGTGTGATTGGGGAGGGGTCACGCTAACACTGATATTACAAATGCTCTTTGTGTTGAACAACTTAATGTACTGACCTGCAGGTGGTAGCACTCTTTGTCTGGGTCACTTTCTCTGTCTCTCTATCAGCTGCATACACAGTCTGCCTTTAAGACCTTACTTAAAAAAAAACCCTCCCTGTTTTACAATATGTTCTCTCATGAAAACACCAAACATATTTCAGGATTGCCTCTGTTCTTGGTCATCATTGAGTCCTGTCCATGTCTGAAGGCATCCACTGGAGCAGAGGCAGACACAACAGGATAAGCGTCTTTGTCTCAGACTCCTGTCTGTCAGAGACACCCCCCTCCCAGCCTTTCCTCTATTTGGGCGGCTGTTACAGAGAGGGCAGATGGCTCATTACCATAAATAGGACAGAGAGAGAGTGAGTGAGGGGGCCGTGCACACCGACCAACAGGACCATGCCGCCCAAAACCAAGGAAATGGGAGGCCGTTGCTAGGAGAGAGGAAAGACAGCTTTATGGCAACACAAAGCTGATTCCCCCATCCGACCTCATCTCGCTCCCGCCCCCTCGTTCCCTGCTCTGGGGACCGAGCCTTGAATCTGCTGGTCGGGGACAGATGGTCGATGGGCCCCACCGTCTTTACAGCTGGACACAGGCTACGCTGACACAGTCAGACCTGGCAGGACTGAATCACACCTTATCCTGTCCAACCTATGAGGAACAAGAGCAGAAAGTACTGAAGCCCAGGCCACCAGCTAAGAATAGATCCACACTTGTTGCCCACAGGAAATGTGTGGCTGCTCAGTAGATGATAAAATGTTAAGAGTTTGTCTTTGTAGTACTGTAATGCTCTCTCTAGGATGAAAATCATTCACCAGGAATAATCACAGGTTGTGTCATGCTTCTGTCTTGCTGCTATTTAGTTTCTAAACACTTAATGGCAAATGTTTGGTCACTGCTTGTATTGGGAAGTTCTAACCTGATACACCTACCCACACACACACAATCTGACAACATGCAACATGACTCTGACGTAAATAGAGTGGGGTTTTTTTTAGCCACACCTCTGTTATTTTTAATCTCTCTCTATTTTCCTAATCTCAGCATCCCCATTTGAGTCATTGCCCTTGTTTTTAATGACTGCCATGTTTGTTAAATGTATCAGTCCACATGCAAATATAACAAGTGCACCAAAATAGGGGAGCGTGGGGTGAGGTGAGGCACATGGAAAGTACATCAGTCATGACACCACCACTGAAACAATAGCACATCTGCTCTCACTAGACCTCTGGCTGAAAGGGCAAGAGCAGCCAACTGTCTCACAGACAGGAAGGAGTAGAAATCAATTGAGAAACGAAAGAGTTTAATTTAAATCAATAAAAAAGTTAAATAAATCATATAAATGCATCAATGTGGTTATTATTGAATCGTTGTTGAATGTTTGATTTGAGATTACACATCAAAATATGTTTAATTTCTTCTTGTCATTTGCTATAATAATTAATATTGGTTGATTCTGCTTGGGACATTTTGCATAGTGTCCTTGGGGAATTGAGGCAGGGTGTTTGACAGCATCACATGTATGTGTTGGGAGGGAAGAAGGATGGGAAAGGAGGGAGAAAAGGACAACTAACCAGAACGAGGGGAAAGAAAGCATGACAAGTGAGCAGAATAGAGGCGGTCCTGCATCACCTAGCCATCCGCCCTGGTTGCATAGGAACACGAGGGCCATGCCTACCCTGCAGACACACTCCTTTCCTCTCTCCTCTGCCACGCTTCATTACCCAGTGCTCAGCCAGGCACAGAGAGGCAATGCACCACTTTCTCCACACTACAGCCGTGTGCCCGCTCACAGCCTCACAGCACGCTCCCCTCAGACCAAGGCAGGGTATACACTGCCCCTCAGGCATCGGGTCACACTCACTTTATATGCATGGTGCAGAGACGACACTGGGAGGTCTGTACTGGTATCATACTAAGCAGTGGTTCCCAACATTTTTTGGCCCTTTTTATAGCACCCAGATGCCATCCTTCTTAGATGAACTCAAGTACCCCTTCACTGACACCACCTGTTTAGTTCATTTTAACCTGGATATTATATAAATAATTTAAACATGGATATAATAGAGAATGTTACAGTATATGTTTTTATACAATCAGTTCTGTTTCGTTGCGTTTGGGTCTACTGCCAGAACAAGGGAATGGCAGATGCTGTACATTTCAACCATTTATCATTTATCAGTTACTTTTACCTTTAACTTTTAACTATTACAATCTTTTATCCATTACTTTTAGCAAACCATTTAAATAGTTTATCCATTATGTTTAACAATTCCAGTTTTTTATTCATTTACTTTTAGCTTTCTACTTCAAATGAAAATCAATTTCAAAAAGCTTTAAGCTGACTATTAGCTTCTAGCAAACTAAACTGCTCCTATATTTCACAGTTACACTGTTACAGTTGACTCAATATGTGGATATATATTTTATTGGATCAGTTAAGATCATACTTCACAACCTCTCAGCTGCAACAGTACCCCCTTGGGTCCATATACACCTGGTTGGGAATCAGTGATACAGCTGTACCTGACAGATTGTGAATTTATGAGTGCACATTTATCCGAGTACGATCATTTAGAACTGCATGTAAAACTTCATGTAATTGTGTATAATTCACATTAGCAAACAGCAGGCATACATGAGAAAACGCACACTTATTCACACTGCTGAAAGAAGACTAGCAATTCCTCATATGTGTCATAGCCCACTATGGAGCTGGTAGTGCCAGACAACACTGTTGGGCACAAGACCACTATTGTCCACAAGATAAAGTGAGCTTGTGACCAAGGCAAGGCGGGGAGGACCAGATGCTGTGAAAAGATAAGGGAGTGTCAAAGAACAAAGCTTTTGGTGTTATGTTGTTGTTTACAGTGAAGTCACCAGTCCAATGTTTCTCTAGACGTCACGACTTCATGTTGCTGATAGAGCTTTGTAAACTCCAGGTACATGTCACAGTGGGCCGTCTCTCCTTTATCCTCCTCTCACATCACAGTTAATTGACTACAAGTGTTCATTTGCCTGCAAGGAGAAGTCATTAGGGTGAATAACAAAATGTAGTTTGGCAATGGAACTGCCAGGGATCAATGGGTTAATTCAATGAGCCTCTGCATGTGGTGTATTGTATAGCAGGGCCATTTGAAGGCCTTTATATGGGAGTCATGCAGTTTTAGTGTACTTAAAAGTGCAAAGAGATAGCATGGATGCTGGTCAATAAAGAGAGAAAAGAACAGCACTGGATGCAATGAAATAAAACAGACCAAAGTTCAGCCCTGTGTGTTTGGTGACAACTAAACAGTCAGGTAAATACAGATGGCTGAAAAGGCAGTCTTTCTTTCACTTACAGTTACATTTGGGAAAGAGCTGTCATGCAGTGTAATGACTTACAAATTAATGATCGTCTGCTTAAAACTAATGCTTGATGGATAACTCAAACAGACGAATGTAACCTGTTATTTTAGCCTGAACAATGTGCTTCAATCTACAATATTCTCATAACACCACCAACTGCTATTATCAACCACTGCCTAAACAACAACATTAGTTCTTTCAAAAGTATCCAAAATTGCTTACTTCTCATCACATATGGAGTGGGCACAGCTAAGATCTAAACCATCTGTAAGAGGAAGCAGCAAACTAGGATAACAGTCTGAAAAAAACTCTCAATATAATAATGATGGCCCAACAGATCTGAATCCTAAAATCCACTCAACTACAACGTAATGTGTGCTGACAGTCAATGGTGACCTGCCCTACTTTCCCCCAACCAACTTTCCACAATCTTAAAAATCAGAGTCTTAACCAGTCTATGTAATGCATGGTGTTTTTGGATTTATCTGTCTTTACTGTGGGGCCTTTTTTTAGGGACTGTAACCCTGTGTCCAGATCAGTGCATGCATTGTAGGTAATCGATTACTCCCCTGCCCATTTATAATGTATGTTTATCAAGTCTTGTGGGTGTGGTGCAGGCTCTAAGCATGAGTGACCCTCTCAGACAAGTAGGGTTTTGTACTTATGTACATAAATTGAGGGGTAGGGGGGGCGGGCAGTGTCACATCTTGCTATGGAGGCAATCATTTGTTGCCTGTTTTGGTGCTTTGAAATGATTGGAACCAGTCAATGTGAGTCTTGTCTTCATTAAGTTACAAGTACACAATTATTTACCTCTTTGTGTGCTGAGCGCTTATTAAGAAAATGGACATGTAAAAACAGGGAAAAAAATCATTTTACTAAGCAGCTAGTGTCTCATTAAACAGTTGAGTTCTTTTTAATTAAGCCCTCGTAAAATTTAAATTACTGTCCTTAGTTCATGCTGGCATGCGTAATCCTCCACTGGAGCAAATTGACACTTGGGCTTGTTTAGACAAGCGTTTGCTCACTCTAACCTGGACAAATAGACTGAATCAATACAGAATTACAGGATATTTGTTTGACTGTTGAAAAAATCATTCCTCTGCCGTACATGTTGAGCATTTTATTGCCTGTGCATTAAAGGAGGCACTTATCAGCTGACAGATAACAGACAATCAGCACACTGCTGACATAATTCATAAGACCCGGTTAGCAGGAAGGATTGTCAAACAAAGGCTTCTGTAGGCAAACACACTCTTCAGTTGAGGATAACTGCAGGCAAAAACTGGGAGAACCTCTAGGGAAAACAAAACCTGGAGAACAAAGAAAGTGTTGCATTTGAAAGAAGTTGACCACGCCTGGTTGCTCTGCTGACAGTTAGAGGGCGCGTTCAAGAAACACTGACGCTATTTTGACTGCAAAGACATAAATTTAGTATTTAGAAATACTTAAAGATAAAAAATAAGCTGTCTGCAGGACTCTGTTGTGCTCTCGCCTTAAACAACGGTGGGTTGCTCCATCTAGAGCAATTATGTCTGGACTTCTAGTGCATGTCTGTGCACAGCAGGTGGCCTCTGGCAGCTTCACAGACAGTTGAGTTTGCCTTCATATCCTGGGGAGAATGCAAATACTACCTGTATAACCAGTAACCAATCTGACCACGTTTATCTAGGAAAACGAAATGCCATAGAGTCTCAGTGCATGTGTGTGCACATGCGTGTGTGTCTGCACTCTTTAATCTACGTCACAATTCTCTCGATGACTTTTCCACTTCGCATTTCAAAGGAGGTTCAAACTAATTAGCTCAGGGTGCCGGTTGTCTGTTGGTCTCTCTCCCATAACAACTGCAGGTGATTATTCCAGCATCTAAATCCTCTAAAAGGACCAGGACGGTGACTTTATATACTAGACTCTATAATGCCCTCACCTGTCCAAGGAACATAAAGTGGAACTAACCAGAGAAAATAATGGTGTGCCACAATGTGCATGCTGGTAGATACTGGGTAACATCATGGTGTCTTATGCCAAAATTCATTTTTCTAGTCATGACACAACAGCATGTATTGTTCTAAATGTGTGTGTGAGGGCAGAGATAGAGGGCCTGGCATGTTTCTAACAAAATCCTAAATGTATCATTTAGTGTATGTGTGTGTGACGGAGAAAAAAAGGGGGAAAACAAATTAAATGAATATAAATGAGTATATCTTTAATGGAGAGTTTCTTCTGGAATGTGTTTTTATCTTTTACAGTTTTCACCTCTTTTACTTTGCTGTGTTTCCACTCCAGAAACCATAGCTATAGGTGTAAGGAGGAAAAAAAAAAACGGAGAGAGAACAACAAAGGCAAGAGGACAGATTGAATGAAGAGCAGCATACAAACAAGGGTTGTCACTAATAGAGAGTTTTATGAGCTCCAGACCTGCTGAAATGGAGTGCCGTGCGTGTGCAGCAGCTCTTATCGGCTCGCTGGCAGCAGGGGAGGGTGAGAGCTTCCACACTTGCGCTCCGTAAAAATGGTCTGATTCATTTTCCACATGAGAGGGTCTCACTGGGGCGGCATCAGACCAGCCAGTCCACACAGATTTATGGACCATTAAAGCAGCAGGCCTCCTGACCGCTATGCCACCATAGGCTGGCTGCTAACACACGCTGCACCCTCATTCATGCTCGGTCACTTCTCTCCATCACAGGCCAGCTTCCTCATTGTTCATCCCTTCATCAGTACCACTTTTACTGCCTTACATGAACTCCTCTCATAGTCTGTAATCCTGCTATCCTTCACCTCGCTCCCTTTGATACAAAGTGAGCTGTTTACTGTAATTATTCTCACCCATTGTTAAGTTGACGCGGTTCTCACAAAGACCTTTTTGTTATTCTTACATGTCACAAAAAGGATCATTCCTAAAGTGCCTCATCAGCAGCCGGGGCGGACAGTATGTTTTACGGCCCAGGAAATGCTCCTATACCGTTATGAACATCTCTGATGCTGGTCAGTGGGGCATGTTGTTTTAGCCTAACAGTTTTACAATCAGATTAGCACCATTGCAGGCACACAGACTAATGGGTCTGTCCTTTCGAGGCATCCTCAATCAACTGTTTCCTGGTGATTAATGCATCTTGTTCTCCTCTCTCTCATTTGCTAGCGTTGCAACTTCATCATCCCTAGGAGTGATACTGGAAGGAAAAATGGGGCAGAGTCCATGCTGCATGCTGGCCCTAAGAATAGCTCAGTGTGCAAGAAAATCATGCCACAGCAACCTGAGCAAAGGCTCAAAAATATGAATGAACAAATGAATGAATATGATGGTATCCGGAGTGCACTGCCACCACTGATTAATCACTTGACGCGCTTTTCGTTGGATAAATGACTATTACAACATCAACGTCATTCTTCACCTTCTGTGTAAATGATATGTGCTTCTGTTCACAATGAACCTGAACAAACTGACTCAAGATGAATGAGGAACTGACTAAAGCAGCCAAATGTTAATGACAACTATCACGTCACAGATCAAGGAGAAAACATTCCAGTATCAGTCAAGTATTCGCGCTGACATGAAGCCGCCATTACCCCACTGCAAAAGCCTGTTTGTCCAGTTGAGAGAAAAAGGGGAAAAACAAGAGTGTGCATCAACACCGGCGCAGAAGTATTTACAGCACTGCTTCACGGCAGGTATTTGACTTTATACACAGTAAAAGCAAATAGAGAGGCTGTTAGATCAGTCCACAGAGAGCTACTCGTGTACGCTTATGAAATGGAGTGGCTGGGATGAGTAAGGTATCACCATTATGTGAAAGTTGCAGTGTGGTGTGAAGTCAGGTGGTCAGTAGAGCTCATCATAGCCGGGAAAAGACACAAAACCGACCCGCTGGTTCTTCGTGCAGCACTTTTGGCTGTAAAAGCACATCTGTACAGCCATGTGAACAACATTTCTACTTTTTCACACATGCACAGAGAATGAGTTTAACCTGCAACTGGAAAAAAGTAGGTTACATCATGGTGCTTTTGTTTCTTCCCATTTTCTTTTCTTAGCTTTGTCTGAGTGCTTAAGCATCACCCCAGCGTGTGTCTGTTGTGTGTATACAGGTCACGTTAGCTCCTTGTATCATCGTTTACTCTAGGAGGGGCCCTGTTGAGGGGTCCACTATCGTCACGAGGCTGGGTGTGGTGACACATCCTTTCTCTCCGCCCCGAGGTGTTTGTGTAGCCTGAATAACGCGGGAGTGTTTTGTGTGGACCCGTCCGGCTCGATCACTCACACGCTTTTAATGAAATTCATAATACAACCTAACTATCAATAATACTTTATTAGCCAATAAACCCGCTTTAAACACCACTTCCCTCCCTTCCCCTGTGTTACGTTACAAGCAGCTGGCGATAAAAGTGAAAGCACTTTTTTTTTTTTTTTTGATGCAAAATAGGATGGCGTGCGCGTTCGCGGAGCTCCGGCGCTGCGGCAGTTGCCAGGGGAGATAGGAGGGGAGGGGTTTTGATTGGCTGAAGTGGGCCTGTTGCCATGACGACGGCAAGGGGTTTGGTAGCGTTGCCTGTGCGCTGTGTGATCTGCGCGCTGCGTGTATGGAGGAAGCAGCTGCTGATCTGATCTCTGACATTGTGTGAGACAGACATCTGAATAAAACTGCGCACGGACGTGTCTTTAAACACACCGCACCGAGGCACGCCGTGCATGATTGTGAGTATTTTGATGGCGTTTCTGTGGCTTTAGCGCGGCTTTAAATTGTGTTGTGCGGCGTTGCGTTGCGCTGCGAACAAGCTAAAAGTAAATGTGGTCAAGTGACTTTGCTCAGAGCAGCATGGCAGAAACAGGCGACAGCATGTGGCCAAGCTAGCTGGTGTTAAACGCTATGTACTCTGCGGTCCGGGCTCGAAGCTTGAAGAGTAGAGGAGGGGTATTTATAGCACCGACGAGTGGTTATGGTTTAATACACCGAACTACAACTACCATAAAAACCTTAACACAGTTAAAATGTTGTGCTAACGCTAGCGGTGGATGTATCATCGAGCCACTGCTAACGCTACTGTGACTCTCGGTTTGTGCTTTCGTTACAGCTCGGTGTGTGTGTGTGTGTGTCTCATTAAAGCTTTAAAAACTAATAATAATAATGTACAAACCGGGGTTAAGTTACTCCGCGACGAGTCCCGGTGTGTCGGGAAGTGTTGTGCAATAGTCCACGTCATTACGTGTAACTTTGTATTCCTCATTGTGTGTCTGCTGGTGAGCGTCCGCGGTTTGTTAAATGCCTCAGTGTTTGTAGGATTTGCTACGAAAACATGTTGGTTTTCTTTCGCCAGCAGCACTTTGAGTGTGTCTTTCTCCCCCCACACTCGGCTTCAGACTCGGTGTTTTGGTTAAAATGTGGTTTAAAATCGCATGGTTTCCCCAGGTTGTAGTAGACAGCGATGTGAAACACGTTTTTTTGTTATTTTTTATCTATTATGTCTGTGTTAATTCAAGGTCTCCCTTCTCATATCTCTAAACACGTGAATATTTCATGGTATATGTCGACGGTACCAGGGGTTGGGAGGCTACACTGGGTAGCTAAGCACATGATGTAATGGATTATCACAAGATTGTCCCAGATATAGAGTGCACTACAAACAATGTCAGAGTGTAGGGAAAAATATCTCTGTGTAATCCAGTTGGAGATACTTTATATGTTGTTACCGAACAGGTCTTTATACACTTAATCCACGTGTGCGCCCTTCAGTGTCTCTACCTGCTACCTGACAGTGTTGCATTCACTTTAAATGGACAAAACCTTATTTAAAATGAATCGTGTGCTCTGAGAAAAAGGAAAATGATGGAAAATCCTTTTGTGAGGTTATGACATTAATGTAGACTGACGTTGCTTTCTTCTTTGCTTGACAGTTGTTAAAAGCCCCAGTGATAAACAGAAGACAAAGGCAACAGGAGCTTAAAGGGACAGAAAGAGACACACACACAAAAAAAAAAAGAGCAGATGTTGTCAATTGCCAACTGCCATTACTTTATTGCCAGAATCTCCATGGTCATGTTGTAGGTCAAACCATCTGTTGTGTTTTGCTGTTGTTTGTGGCTCTAGCATGTATCCACTCCTGTACATGTTTGGATGTACAGAAGCCCCCCTGAAGGGTAAGTACTGTTGCCTCCCAGAATAGACGAGGGTCTGCTAAACTTTACTGACATTCATTGCTATAAATAAGACTCGTCGTAACCCAGTGATGCAGTTATTGCGGGCGTGAAATTACTTTAATAACTGCGGGGATCTGAAATGTTGCCGGTGGAGTTGAGTTATCCTAAGTTGCGGAGAACAGGCCTCTTAACGCCGTTGCCGTCTGTAGTTTGCTCCTTATATTTCAGTGTATTCAGTTGAGTCAGATCCCTCTGCTGACTATAACTTGAAACTGAAATGTACAACCAGTTTCAGTGACAATTGATGTATGAGTCATACGATTACTCAGTATTTTCGTCATAATCCTGACGGTAAACTCTGGCGCGTGTGACACAAAAAAAACAGCATTTTATCTGTTACTTCAACATACTTCTTCCGTGTGCATGTTTCGACCGTCACAACGCTGCTCTACGACTCTAGACTTCTCAAGAACGCCACACATTGGTTTCACTTTACTGAGAAGTTGCTCCATTGTGCTGTACTACTGGTGACAGAACAGGAAGATGTTCCCCAGAGGATGTATGATAACAAACGTGACAAAAGAGACCCCCCACAGAACATTTTCATCAAGTGAATTTCTGCTGTACAATCTTCAATCCAATAGAGCTGTGTTGTCCTGTTCAGTCGTCACATAATCCTCAATGTAACGTATGAAACGTCTTATTGAGGAAATGACGTGGGTCGTAGCTTGAAGCTGTTACCCCTATCTCGGCAAGAGAGGCAGAGAATCTGCACTTTGAAATGGTGGCACTGCAATGTAATCAGCCTTATCACAGAGTTGTGTACTCTGACCCAGAGTAAATTAAAGGCTGCGTCCTCTAAAAACGCACCTTGTTCTGTGTAGGTATGAGTGACTGTGGTTTCTAATTTTATTACGAAAGCTGACCCGTGTGGCAGAAACCTGTGGGATTGCTTAACACGGTCTAAACCTGCTTTCTCGTGGATTGGCTAAACAGAAAAGCTCAAAGCTGTGTAACCTACTGTTCTCTGCAAACCCTAATTACCAAGTCATTTGAGACTTACTGTTTTAAATAGTTGGTTCGAGGTATCATTATCGTTGTAATGGAGGAGGTTGAATAATAATTAGATGATTGGCAGAATGAGGAAGTTGACGTCTCCGTTCACTTTCCATAATTATGTTGTTGTGTGCGTATCGCAGTGTTTTTACACTTTCAAAGTGGAAAATTAAAATACATACAGCAGTGTGTGTGAAGGAAGTGAAAGTAGGTGAGCCTTTAAGTGTACGTAAGTAGTGTAATTTTCTTTTATTATAAGCTAAAAGAAAGCTTTATAGTGTTTTATAAAGAGTGTGTTGCTCTCCTTCTACCTCCCATCACGAAGGCCTCAGTTTCTAAATTGAACAATCACATATGTAGCTGAGTTCAGTTACTAATCAGCGCGCTCCAGCTCTAACTGCTGGCATTGACCTATCTGGCTTGTGGAGTTGACTGCTTCATGCAGTTTTCTTGTGGTTGACCTGAGTGATTGAAACTGCACGTTTCATCACCTGCCCCCCCCCCCGTGTGTTTTTTAAAGGAGGGATATCCCCGGGAGTTTGTAGTCTTCTCTTGTCTCCGGCCTGTGACATTCTGCTCATCAAACATAGGCGGTAGCTCTGAATTTGAGATGCAAATGCATGTAATGCCCGTAGAGGCATGTTTACACACGTGTCCTGCCTCCCTCGTTTAATTCCTCCGGTCATGATTTTGTTTTCCTGTCCTGTTCAGATGATCAACTTGTCTCTTTTTTTTTTGGTGATGTTTCGCATCATTTAGCATCTCCTGAGAGAACACGGTGAAGCTACACGGCACCTATTTTTATCCTCTAAGCTTTCCGCTTACAGCTGTCATTATTTTACAAACTGGGGTCGACCTATTGAAGCTAGTGTCCTGACATCACCAAAAAAAGACAGAACAAGTTGAGATCTGGTTCTGCAAATGTAAAAATACATAAATGTTCTGAGTTTGTACCTCAGTTTTGCCTCCATACGTCTGCCTCTGAGCAGGAGTTGCACATGGGCAATGTGTGTATTCCTGTTGTGGCGCCCCTCTGTCTACTCCAGTTATTGTTTTACATCACTTGATTGGCAACAGTGGTTATGCACTAACTCTATAGTGAGCAGCCCCCCCCTCTTTTCTCTCCGCTGCCCCTCTCTAACCGCCTAACTGTCCACTGTGCGTGTCTCATTCCTGACGGGGCGGACTGAAGACGCAGACCATTAGGGCCTGCCTCCTTGAAAGCAGCACTGATGCGACCGTTTACTTGATTGAGGGAAAGGAAGAGGGAAGCACAGCTGTGTCCTGTGTCACAATGGGTCTTTGTCTCGTCACCTCTGGTTGAATTAACGGGATTTATTTAATTGAAGAGAACGACGACACCGGGGTCGACCAGCTTGTGTGCAGAAGATCAGGATCTTCTGGCATGTTTGAGGCTGAATGGGGATTGTGCTGTCAGTTTAGCAGTATTTTGCCAACTGAAGTGCCACAGAAGTTAAACAGTTTAGTGTTCAGTTGTGAAATGATGTTGTTAGAGCAGCACGGGTCAAGGGCTGGTTAGGTGTTTGGCCAAAGTAAAATATAAATATACAACTGATGCATCATACGCTGTTATTTAAATGAGAGTTTTATACTGGGCTCTGTACTTGACACATCTGAAGCCATGAATAAGTACGACGCTCAGTTTACTAGAGCATGTCTAGAGCTTTGCTATTTTTAAAAGTCTGGCATTGTCATCAGATCACCATGGTGATTTATTGAAGAAAAAAAAAAAAAGAAAAAAAAGTTTGAACAATCTTAAGTAAGCTTAATTTGAGCAGAAGATGCAACAGAGGCCATGCATGTGTGAGGCACCAAAACATGTGTATGCATAGTTTATAATAGTTCAAGTTAATGAAGAAGAGCACTGAGCTAATCTTTGTTATATTACTGCTACTTACTCCACGGTCATCTTTTGCTGTGTATGCACTTTGTTGATTTTACTGACTTCAGAAGCTTCAGTAAGTAGTCTCATTCTTTGAACCCGAGGTACTTTCAGCTGTCTTCATGCTGTTTTCTCTGGGTCTTTCCACTGGATCCGACATGGATACCCGATGAAGAATTCCTTTACAGTTTGCCACGATTCAGGAATAAGGGCTTTTTTTCACTTGATTCTCCTGCAGGGCCTTACTGGTGGTATCAGTGTTTCTTGTACACAAAAGTTATTTGCAAACACTACTAGTATTTACATGGAACATAATCTCATACAGAGCACATTCCTGGAAAGGCTCATGTTGCAACTTCAACTGAGCAGTTAAAGGGACATTTATTGTTCCTCCAACTATATATAAAAAAAAAACTATAAAAAATGTCCTTACAGTAATTTATTGCAAGGATTTGGACCCTAGTGTACAGGCGCAAAGCAAATGGTCTGGCGCTTAGTGCCGTGTTTGGTATTTAAAAGTATATGAAGTTGTTGCGTATGTTGATTGGCGCGGTGGAGAGTGTTTGTACACTGAACTCACAGCCACATGACCCAAGAGATAAGGTTTCAGTGTTGGCTGGGAGCTGGCATGTACTTTTACAGGGCCTCACTTCAGTTGACAGTCGAAGTGCAGTCCTGTGTGTTTGCGTTTGAAGTCCCTATGTGGAGTTAAAAGTCTCTGAACATCCCAATCATTATTGTTTTGTTTGCTTGTTCTTTTCCCCCGACTGTTAAGTGATTGCATCAGTCATTTCATTAGGTTCGGCTCGGGTGTTTGTCAGCAGTCTATAAGCTGCATGCTGGTGGAATTCATAGATTGCCAAAGTAAATAGCTGCTGCTTCGGTAAACGCTACCTCTCGGCCTCTCGCTGCTCCAGTCCACTGTTTTGGTGTAGAGCGGGCCTAGCTGTCTCTGTGTGAAGTCTGAATTTGTTTTCTGAAAATGAACTTCCTCAACAGGCGGGAGGTGTTTCCTTCCCTCCCGGTACTCTGTTTGAAACTGTGAGGTGAATACTGAGCACTTCGGAAACATGACTAGAGCAAAAACAACTGCTCCTTTGTACGAGCCGAGTGTGGGGCCAATTGTAATGCTTTGTGCAAGCTTTTTCATTTGCTTTCACCTCGGGCACACTGAGTAGATCGTTTTAATCCATTGAGTAGCTTTATTTGGAAATGTATCATTTAGGCGTGCTTTAATAGTAGCCTGATTAGCCTTCACATTAATGGATGTTTTATTTGTTATGACATAATTTGACCCTCCCATAAAATAAAAGACTACCACTTGGACCCCTCTCTCTCTCTGTCTCTCTCTCTCTCTCTCACTCTCACTCAGCCCCCCTTTGTCTCATTCACATTTTTAGAGCTCCAGCCAGACTGGGTAGTCGCCTAAATATCAGTTAGGGTTTTAAATAACAGCCTTCGCCATGGGGCTTTGCGACACACCTTTGTGTATCTGTTACAGAGGTGTAACTGGTTTGTGTCAACTGGTTTATTTCTTGTGAAAAGGGTGTGGCACAAGTAGGTCTGTTTATGAACTGAAAGCAGAGTTTTTGTTCCGAATTCCCGTTCTGTTATTTACCAAAAAAATGATAGGTTGTATGTATTTCTGTTTTTTTTTTGTTTTTTTTACTGGAAAAACAGCTTTTTGATGCATACAATGAGTATTATAAAGTCTAAGTATATACTCCGTCAGTAGTGCCGTGACACCCAGGTTGGCTGTGGTCTTTCCCACTGCTCTTTGTCAGACAGGTTTGTGGAGAACAGCAGCAGACTGCTGGCCTCAGCATTTTCCGCCTGTATTGATCTCCCCACATTAGCTCTCTCTTCATGCACAGACATGAGCACAATTGCTTCCCTTACAACATTGGCTGCCGTGGCAACTGAGTCCTGATCGTGAGATTTCGCTCCCAGAAAACATCTCAAACCAGAACCTCTTCATTTTGATGCTTCTATCATCTCCTTTACATTCCCCCGTACATATTTGACACATCAACGGCTTGATTTGCCACTTAAAGCTATCTCCATATGTCTTTGTGTATTTCTGAATAGGCTAAGTGCTTAACAGGATAAAAGAGCAGTTTGAAAGGGGGGAAAAATGTGCCTTGGCACCTGCTGTTAGTGCTTGCACATGAATATGATGAGGCTGGCGGTGCGCGGGGCTATTTTAACTTGCAGATGAGCCATCAGGTCAGCACCATTGCAGCTTTGGTGTATTTTCAAGGATGAGCTGCAGTCAACAGGCCATTGCGGCTTATTAGCTCCCTCTCCCCTCTCCACTCTTTACACGCTAGTGTCCCATTATTCATCGCATTCCCGGCCGCCTCTCTTTGATGCCTTTTCATAAGAGCAATGATAACTGCGATCATTGCTACAGCACTGGTAATTGACCAGCTGCAGTCATGGTAAAACACTTCCTGTGTTTGGCTGGATGCAAGGCAGCTTTCTCAGTCGTCCACCCTGCCTCTGTTGATATTCAAATGACGGTCTTCTGGAGGTGCTGCTCACACGGGGATAAGTGCTCCCAGTCACCCAAGGGCCCAGCTGAGAGGTCAGGGCTGTGAAGATGGACTGAGGTGAAGCTCTCTTGGGCTTTAAGGTTAATCAGTGGTCTGACACTTTACCCGGGCCGTGACTTCTCCTCATCTCCCTGCCACAAAACTGAATTCACAGTTCACAGACAGTCATTCATGGCCTGTTGGAGAAAGAGAGACTACCAGTGGAGTGTTTACAGCTGGCCCTGGGTCCAGAAAACACCTTGGCCACACCTTTTTAATCAAACAAAGACCCGATGCATTCAGGGCCTTTTTTTTTTTTTTTTTTTTACCACACCTGTGTTGGCTTGTGGTTTACTGTGACCTTTAATGTTTGTCATCTGCGTACATTGGGTAGCACCGTCATGGATCTTGACTTGACTGAAACTCACAAAGAACAGCTTGAAATCCTTTTCAGATGGCGTCCTCACTCATCCTTTCTTCCTCTCTGCCATCAACAGAAGTACATACATGGGTCGCAAAAACCTGCCACTAATTGCACCTGAACGGATTTAGTTTCAAAAGCATTTGATATTTGGCTTGTGCACGTGGCTAGCTTAATTCTGATTGAGGGATTCTTGGAAAGATTATTATAAAAATGATATTGTCCTCTAAAACTGCGGCCTTGTCTGTCTGCATAGTCCGTGATCTATTCAGAGTAGGAACCTGTCATGTCAAGAGATATCTTTTTGTGTTTTGGTCTCTCGAGCAGAGATTTTCTTTTAACACAAATGGGCAGTTCTCTCGCTTCCTGACATATCTGATTGCTCTACTTTGCAGAGAGCTGTGATTCATCGTAGACGGTGGATAACTTACACAGCCTACCTCGCTACCACTGAGTGTTGGCTGGCTCGCTCTCTCCTTCTTGCTCTGTCCTTCCGTAAAAGGATTTTCCTATTGTTCTGTCTCTTCCTATGTTCACTCTGTCTGTCTCTTTGCCTTTGGCCTGGAAAGCTCTTTGACTTACTTCCTTTTTTCGGTGATAAAAATCACAGAAGTGTATTCGGTTCACAAAGAAATTTCAATGGTGCTGACAAATGAAAATGCAGACAAAAGAGGATTGACAGGCAGAATGCAGGACCAAATGTCACTAACACGACATCACCTATACAGCAGGCAGGGTGTAATATTATGACAGAAACAGGATGAGTATCCTTTTAAGGCTGAATAAATTACGACCTTAGATTTAGAAGTCACTCTAAACCAAAATAGGTTCTATCCGATATATCTTTATCCCCTCATTGAGAGTTGAGCGGTCATTTTATAAGTGCACTAATGCCTCCTTCTTCCCCCTCCTGTTCTCTCTGACTGGCCTTGACAAACTGATTCGTGTGTCTGTGTGTGTGTCTGTGTGTGTGTACACTCCCTCTCCTGTCTCACCCACTATGCAAACACCCTCGAGTTTGACCCAATTCTTATCTTATCACAGAAATGAAAAGATATGCCTATCCACTACTCTCTCTGCACCGCTAACTCTCCAACCTCCCAATGCTACTCCCGTCTCGGTCTGGATCCAGAACATCCCAGACCACCCCGGACCTGGGCATCTGGTGTCCACCTACGGGTGCAGCAGGAGCATATTCGCTGCAGGGTGGCTGCTCGTTGGTTGCCTGTGGCAGAACCAGCCGGCGTGGATTACCTTTGTTTCTGTTATTGTGTCTATATTTCTTGTTTCTGGGATATCTGCTCTTAATTGAAGGGACGGCAGGGTTGTCATGGTGACACCCAGGACATAAAGCTTGTTGTGAGCTGAGCCAAAGAGTGATCTCTTTGTGCTCTTGCCCTCACCAACCAGTGTGCAAGACTGTAGCTTGTATCTTATGGTTTGGAGTGATTTTTAGATTTTTGGACAAAATGTATTTTCAGTTAAGTACTTATTTAGTTATTTTATCTTTTTCTGTGCCTGTAATTAAAATCACAAGTCAATACATTAGGTTCAAGTAAAAACTCTGACAGGATCATGCACGGGATGACATGCCAGCAATTATTCCTCTGAACACATATTAAAAAAAAAAAAAAAAGTATCGTTGTTTTATTAAAAAGGGTACTTGGGTGGTTAATGATAGAGGGAATTTTCCAGTACTGTTAAATGACAACTCCTAGGCCTGTAGCCTCTTTACACTACTTAATCTGGCATGTGACAAATTGAGACTCGATCCTGGCTGAATGCAGATCAGTTCATAAGAGCCATCCACCCCGTAAGATGGAGACCTTCCACTCGTTCCTGGTCTCATGGTCATTTACACATAACGAGCAGCTAGTTCTCGTCTGAAACGAGGTGGGCGTCGAGGAGTGGAGCCTTAAGTCGGTTTAGTTTCTTGAGAGCACCTCCTCGAAGGTCCTCGGATGGAGTCAAGAGTGGGGGGTGGGGGGTGGGAGCTGAGAGCCTCTCTGTCCTCGCCAGGCGTGGAAGAGGGGGGCAGTGAGAGGGGCCAGGAAGTGCAGTAGAGGCAGACAGGCACTGCTACAGGGGGTGTGTCCCCTGGGAAAACGTAAGAAAACAAGGTCAACGCTTGAAAGAGCACGTCATTCCATTATGTCGCATCCAGTTATTTCATGCTGCCAACTTTGTTTTGAAATCCGTTCACCATCAAAAACTACCTACATATGTGTAAACAGTAACACCCCCTTCTCTCCTCTCTCTCTCTCTCTCTCCAGACCTCTTTGATTTAATGGGTCCAATCATTGGGATGTCACCAGATAAGAAAACGGAAATTCCGGGTATGCAAGAGGAGCGGACAGGGCTCAGAGGTGTCTGTGGTGTGGGAACACTGCCTGAGGCGGAGTGTGCGTCCAGTCCGCTGGCGACCAGCGTGGATCGTACTGGAGGCACTGAGGATGAGGAGCTCACCAACCTCAACTGGCTCCACGAGAACCTGCTTCAGAACTTCACCCTGGGAGGTCCGGAAGCTCAGCCCAGCGGCAGTCCCCTCTTTGACATAGAGGGAGACTACGGGTCCAACCAGGGGCCGTCGTCCTCCTCGTCATCTTCGTCACACGGCAGAGGCAGGGAGCGGGACTCGTTGAAGTCTAAGCCCCCTTTCTCATTTTCCCTCCTCATCTACATGGCCATTGAGCAGTCTCCCAGCAAGTCTTTGCCTGTTAAAGAAATCTACGGCTGGATTCTCGAGCACTTCCCTTATTTCTCCAACGCTCCCACTGGCTGGAAGAACTCAGTTCGTCACAACTTGTCCCTGAACAAATGCTTCCGCAAGGTCGAACGGAGTTTGGGGAAGGTAGGTTGGCACATTGTCTCCTAACTTTCACGCACTTCACACGGATTTAAACTTCAAAAACAGCGCTTTTTAAATCATGCTTCTCGAAACGGTTGTCATCGCATCATTGTTTGAGTCTGCGATAGTAAAATATCCATGGGCCAAGATGTGTCTGCTTTGTTTTGCAAAACACAGTTGGTTAACAGTGTGTTGCAGTGTGACGCTGCAGTGTGGCTCATGTGACAGTGTCCGGGGCTGTAACACAGCCGCAGGGACCTCTGACTCTGCTGCGATAAGGGTGGAATCCAGTCAAGGTCAGAGATACTCCTTTAGAGGAAATGCAAACACAGCACACTCCGATAGGACTTTATCTCCCGGAACACTGCGAGGTAGTGCAACTGTTTCAACCAGGGAGAGAAGCCTCCCACAGTTGGAAACCTCAGCGTCACACAGCGAGAATGAAACAAAGGCGACCTAAAGTGCAGAGATGATTTGGTAGGAGGGATATCTGCCAGTCTGTTCCTGGCAGAGTTTTGCTGTATAGAAATCATCTCATATCAAGGAATCAATCCCAATGCTTGTGACAGAAGGACAGACACACCTGCATATCCTGCACAAACATTCTGAATTGGAAACTGAATGGGAAATGGGAAAATCTTTGTTGTGAAATTGTGAGTTTACTTCCTAAAAAAGCTGCACAAATGAGCTAGAGAGTGTAGCTCTTAGGTTGGAAAACCTTACCGACTTTAAAGCTCCTCAAAACATGGTTTCAAATCCCATGTGTTTTTTCTATAACATTAAATATTGATGACTAACTAAGCAAAGTTAAAGCTCATCAAAAACATATTGGGTGTTTTTTTTTTAATTAGGAGTCTTAATACTGTTAAATTCAGTTCATCTGCTTCATCAATACTAAGAGGGTGTGGTCTGATCAGATTTGATTGACAGTAACTTTTAACAAACAACCCCAAAGCTGCCATCAGAAGAAAAAAAAAAACATTTATCTCTCACGTGAAATAACAAAACTTGTTTAACGTTGACAGAAAATGTTAAATTCTCATAGGAAGAAACTAATTAAGAAAATTGGTTTTCAGGGACTTTTAATAGAGTTTAAATGCTGAACATGTCAACAATACGTTTTTTTGTAAGTAGTTTTTAGTAATTTTACATTTGTTGCTCAGATTTTGGAGAAAGGCAGGGAGGTTTTGTAAGAGTACAGTCAGACCTGTGTCGCACTGGAACGTAACCTAATTTGTATGTTGCCACACTGATCCAGGGAGTGACACGATGGTAGCCATATTGAGCTGCAGTATGAGTTCAGACTTGTGACCGGCAGAGCCCGCGGTGCCAGGGCTGTGGCTGGCTAAGACCTCGTATTTTCCCACCGAGGGAGGGGATGATGGTTAGCACTCAGTGAGTAGCGACATGGTGAGACGCAGGCCGCTCAGCATGCAGGTGCACAGCGTGAGCCCTTCGTCTGCTGAGAGACCAGCACCAGTTTCACATGACACTGGCTGGTGGTTTCCGTTGCCATGGAGACATTTCCTTCTTCCTGCATCAGGGCTGGTTGGTAATCTGAGTCAAGGTTATTCTCCTCCCTCCCTCCCTCACTCCCTCCCTCGCTCTATTCTCCTCCCAGACTGGGCAGTTCGCCGCCATCAGATAAAGTGACAGTTAACACACTCCCGCACACATCACCAACAGACAAATTCACTCCTCACGCAGCACCGTGGAGCAGTTATTTCCTCCTTTTGTTCAGGCTGTTAAGGAATTCTTAGTTATGCGATTGCTATTTTCCACTGTTTTGTTTATGATGGAGCGCTCCTCGCTTGAAGTTTGAGACTGTAATGGATTCTGACACACAGCACTATGCTGCTTTAAGTGCAGTGTACTGTATGTAGTACTCATTGATTTTTGTCAGCTTTCATTCAGAATTTTCTGAATCATTTTTTACAAATAATTCTGTGCGTCATTTTGTTGGATTAAGAATAAGATACAAATAGTAATGTAATAATATTATTACAGCAAGGCTCTATAATATATATTGTGTTGCTACACTGACTAATCTCTTAAAGGTTAAGGTTACACTCTACCTTTTTTCTGATAAATAACAATCATTCATAGTGCTCTGCTTTCCCAGATCACAAAAATTGATCTCGAACTCTCTGAGTGGAGTGTTTTTGACCAGCGGTGACACAATGGAGAAATGTTTTTCCGAGTGGTCCCTCATTTTGTGCCTGTGTACCAGGATGCACGCACACTCTTCATCAATGTGATACATAGTCCTGCTGCTGGTTTTGCACTATTACACTGAGAGTCGGTAGCAAGATTTCAAGCAAAACAGAAAAAATGCTACCTTGTATGTGTAATGAGAAAGGATTCAATGTGTGTTCGGCTTCAAGGATATACACAATAATTCCTGGTGGGAAACACTAAATGTAAGCTCCACAGGCTACCTTTAGCCTTCTTTAAATACAATCAAAGGACCAATCAGAATATCTAGACACGCTTGCGGTTGTATCATCATTTGTGTAACGGTCAGAAATCAGGACTCATCCTACGTAAGGACGTCTAGATTTACTGGGTATAGACGTTTGACTGTTCCTGCTCTTTCCTACAGGCCAATGGAAAAGGTTCTCTCTGGTGCGTTGACCCCGAGTACCGCCCCAACTTGATCCAAGCCCTTAAGAAGCAGCACTTCCCTGCCGCACATGCCTTCTGCACACCACCCGCCTCCCCACCCAGGTAAACTTCAATCAGCCACTGTCTGGACATTGTGAATTATGAGTGAGTTTGTATTGGCTTTGATGTTGCTGGAAATCACTTTTCAAACCAGAATTGGCACAGCAACCCTGTCTCTGTCAAATCAGTATTACCATAATCCAAATATTTATTGGACTTGGCATTTTTAGCAAAGCACACATATATTTGCAGGTTTATATTTTTGGAGGTCTGTTTTTTTTTTCTTTACATCTCCTTTGCAAACACACAATCTGACCCTCCATGTCTTTTGTTTACCTTCTGCAGTGCCTCCTCACCCCCTCGCCATCTCTTTCTACAAGGCTGCTCATTCAAAGGTGAGACCAAAGCAAACTTGGCTCAGTGTTTAGGTTTGGTTATGTACAATAAAAGCTGCCCGCCGATCAAGAACCTGCAGATGTATAGAAATTCCAGTCTGTGCAGTTTTTTAGTTTGTGTTTGTCCGGTATTTTGATTATGTTGCCTTTGCACATTTCAGTCCCAGAACATTCAGCATCACTGTGCTTTTATCCTCAACTCTTGGTTTGATTTGTTGCTTTCAAGTCATTGATGCCTCATGTAGACCATAATGTTGAGAGCTCCCAGTCGATGTCTCAGCCTCTTCTCCCCCCCCCTGCCTCTTGGATTTGTAACCTTGACGACAGGCAGAGGTTCTGCTGGTGCAGAGTGTCGAGCACTCAGTCTCACTGTAATCATTAATAATTTAGAGCCCCAGAAGTGAGCTATGAGGCTTTTAGACACTTTGTCAGGTCTGAAAAGATCAGATGCACTCTCAATATCAGTGGCTTGAATTCATCCTCCAGTTTGTTTCGGCGAAACCTTCTGCATAGTCAGTCCATTCAGTAAGCACTGATTGGGTCGCTGTTTCTCTAGTTTAAAATTATTGCAAGAATGCAGTCCTCCCAGTCCTAATAGAGATGCCATGCTACCATGCTTTCACACCTTAGGACTGACCATCATGCATGTTCTCTCCTCTTCCAGAGTCTGACATTGATGCTGCCACTGCCATGATGCTCTTAAACTCTGCCCCCGGGCACCACGTTGACCCATGTAAGAGAATCCACAAGCAGCCATACTTTCACCTATTCTTCCAACTCTTTGTCTCCTGCCCCTGACATTACCACCCTCTCATTGCTTAAATCTTCTTTTGTTTTGTGTGCTTTTAATTTGGGATGTTGTGTGTCACCTGTTCTTACTAGCAAAATGTTGGTTCTTGAAAAGGAAAGTTTTTAAGAACATTGCTTGTACCTGATTGCATGCGATTGCATGCGATTTTTCCTGCAGACATTCTTTCAAAGACACATTAAAGGAGTAGTTTGACATTTGGGAAATACTAGAGCTGTAAGCTGGTTAGCGTAGCTTGCCACAAAGATTTGAAATAGGGAGGAAACATCTTACCTGGTTCTGTCCCGAGGTGGAGAAATCCACCTACCAGACCCTCTAACACTCACAAATTAACACTTTGTTTGTTTTAATCTGTACAAAACCCGAACTTTTTGGCCTGGAGCAGTTGCCAGGCAACCATTGGAGATTCCAGGAAGTTACTGGTCTTCTCATATAACTGTCCACCAGAAAGCAAATAAGCATATTTCCCAAAATGCTGAACCATACCTTCAACATCTTATAACATCAATATTACCAACTAAATTCAGCTGTAT
Organism: Morone saxatilis; assembly: GCF_004916995.1. NCBI lineage: Eukaryota > Metazoa > Chordata > Actinopteri > Moronidae > Morone > Morone saxatilis. Next base: position 7,450,760 of record NW_023339751.1, read on the forward strand.
TAGTGCAGAATCTTTCTACACAGTAAATCATTAATTTCATGTGTTTTAAATGTGTAAAATTATAATTACAATAAATAAATAAATAAAACTTACTGCTACTGATTTATATTTTACATTGGATCATAATTTATTTAACCAGTACATAATTAATTTAATTCAATGACTACAAAAGCTCTCCAAGGATCACTTTAGTTTGAGTGGCTTTTACCAATATTTGGATTGTCCCCGTTGATGGTAATTCGGCTTTAACATGCATGCAACGGGATATTTTTAAATCAGGGTTTTCCACTTGGGCCGAGACAACTTTTAGTTCTGCTTTATACTAAATAAACAGAGCTACAGTGTGTGGCTTACCGTGTCTGATTTCTGCTTTTTTTTGGGGGGCTGCCAAAAACAACCCAAAATAATAGCTTGTTTACTGTAAAGTTCAATATTTTTAATTATTAATTAATTAATAATTAATCTATTCTCTCACTCTTTATATTTGTATGTAGAGGCTTCTTTTTATTGTCTCTATTTTTTATCTTTATTTATCATTGTGATACCAATGTACCAAGTGAAAACTTACTCGGCAGTTAACCTAAGTTCTGAGTTAGGAGTCCCAACCTATTTAAAACAAACCGTGACTATAACATGCAAACTTTACAGCATCTGTCATGCCGTAACAAGCCCGTAAAATCTCCTTTTGCATTTGAAGGTGTACTCATCACTCTTTCCTTCTCCTGCTCTCCTCAGGCAATTCTGATAGCCCCCTGGACCTCTCCCGACCCGACTCTGTCCTGGTGAGCAGCGATCCAAAGCAGGACCACAACTACAGCAGCGTAGCCCTGCAGCGCTGCTCCTCCCGCTCCTCCTCCTCGTCTCTCTCCTCCCTGGACGAAGGAGGCTGCGACGGCAGGCAGTCCCGCCGCGCTGGCAGCGAGGGCTTCCACAGCGACGAGGACTCCGACCTCTGGGACGAGAGGGGCGTCCACCAGACTTCTCGACGTCCGCCCGCCATCAAGTGGCCCGTCGGTAAGAGGCCACGGCGCGAGGTCAAGCCAGAGCTGGATGAGGAGCTGAAGGAAGCCGCGGGCTCGTTGCTGCACCTCGCCGGTATACGCAGCTGCATGGAGGGCTCCAAACGCACTGTCAAGAGCACAAAACTTAACAGGAAATGAAGATTCTTTTTTTTTTTTTTTTTTGCCCCCATCAGACTCCGGACCCTGTGAACCCTAACCTCTGACCCCTGATCGTGTGTCCCAGTGTGCCTCCTTCTCCTTATCTGATCGTTCATTGGCCATTTTGAGCCTTTTTTTTTGTTTGGGAATATCCCTGTCCAACAAAACAAATGGCAATAGTATCGTTCACACAGGAGAACAAAGCCATATAGAGACTTTTGTAACTTCGGGGGTAACTGCTGGGGGTGGGTGTTTGGGCTATGGAGAACCATCAAGAAACCTATCCAAAATGACCTGCCTGCTTCTGTTGGATTAGAAGATTGTGATTCAAGAATTTTCCTCTGAAAGACAAAATGGGAAAAGCTGAAGGTTTTATAACTCAAAGCGTTGCATGCTTCCTCCTCAAACCTGTATCCTCTTCCAAGTGAATCTATTTATGAAGCGAATGAGTGCATGTTTGTAACAGACAAAATCTAACCTCCTGGTGTTATCAGTTTCTCATTTTCTGTGCTAAAGAAAAAAAAAATGCCACTGTTTTTGAAAGGAATTCTTGCTCCACGAATCCTCTTGTAAGAGAGATGCAATAATTAATCCACAACCTTAACTTTTTTCACGTCGCGGTGGCATTTTTTTTCCAGAGTCGAGTATGCTAGTTAAACTTTACAATTAAGAGAATGAATGGAGTAGTACTATGATCTTGTTATGCGATAAACTTTATTACACACGAGCTCCGGCTCTGTTTTCAGGATTAGCAAGATGTGGAAATAGTATTACTCTGCCACTGCCAAATTTAGTTGCAAAGTTAGCTATACTACTTCGCTCCGTTTTGTGTGGCCATTACCGTGCTATACAAATGAAAGCTGTTTTTCATCGTTTCGCAAATCCACTGCTCACCCTGTCGACCCCTTTTTCATTCATCAATGTGTTTTTGACATTTACTGTGCAGACGCAGAACATATATTCACATGTTTGGTGACAGCCTATGCAAAGTGAACATTTGCCACGTATTGCCAGATGTTCACTGTGTGGCCATAGGTTATCCTCCATAGATTTTATTTCATTTTTGTGTGCGTGTGTGTGTGTATCATAGTGCATGTCGACTTCAGCCTAAACCTGCGATGATGGTCATGACGGAAAAGAGTTTGAAATGGTCAAACGCTTATCTACTACTGACAAAGTAGTCATACTGCTCCAATGAATGTGATTGGTGTAATGACGGATCTCCTTGCTACAGCTGTATTGTAGGGCTGCTTGGTACTCTGCTTGCTTCTGGTCCTTTTTTTTGAGAGCTGGTTTATAGTCAGAAACAGGAGCGGACAGTTAATTACTACAGCTTATTGCTCCATTACTTGAGTTTTGCAGTTTGATTATACCTCTCGTGTGTTCTCCTTGTGTTTTGAACCATGTACTTTAGAAAATTACCAAAATTATACAGCTAATTCTCTGTTGGCTGGTCCTGTGGCCAAGTTGATCCACAACCTGAGGGAAAGCGTGTGTTTTTGTTCAGATAAACGAAAGATGCAGAGCATAGAACGAGAAGGGGACAACACGGCCGTGGCCAGAGAGAACCGGACTCCGTGTGTGCAGTCGCTCGCAGGCGAGATGTTGAAGACCTGTGCTGCTCTCATGTTGTGCCCTCAGTTCTGGCTGGCCACTAGTGTTGCGTCCTTGCTCTTCCTCCCTAGAACAAAATAAGGAAGTGCACGCTCTCTTCTCACGCTGTGAAATGGAGTGTTTATTGTCAGTTGATTGCATGCAGTTCACTGAGGGGAAGTTGCGAGCCACTTGTGTAAAAGGCCACAATTCTAGTTTGAGCCTCTTTTTTAAAAAGGCTGCATACTCGCAGCGTACAATACAAGGTAGCAGGGAAG
>NW_023339751.1:7453809-7453986 GCF_004916995.1 Morone saxatilis
GCACAAGGGTAACCAACGGAAAATTATACCATTTTTTCCCACAGTACTGAATCACATTGTGTCACAGTGACTATTTAGTATAGCGTGCATGGTCAGTGCCAAACATTTTCTTGTGCCACTGATGTAAAACTGCAAAGGGCCGTGGTCACTATAACCCCCCCCCCCCGTTGCCACAAT
>NW_023339751.1:7454086-7484436 GCF_004916995.1 Morone saxatilis
CAGTGCCAAACATTTTCTTGTGCCCCCTGATGTAAAACTGCAAAGGGGCCGTGGTCCCTATAACCCCCCCCCCCCGTTGCCACAATGCAGTTGTGATTTAGAGCAACAATGCCCTACTTTTCTGAATCATCCGAACAGGAAATGGGAGAGGACTCAAGTCAGCACAGTGACTTAACCAATCTTTTGGTTTATTTTTGTCGCTTTGGAGCGGGAACTGTTCTCAGCAGAGTGCGCTGCAGTTCTCAGAAGTAATACTTGCATACACTGGTCTTGTTTAGCTGTGAAAAAAAGAACAAATTATTGTTCATTAATCATCACCTTATTTATGACATTAATTTATGGGATTATTGAATGCTATCAAACACTGGTTATTTGAAACAAATGACTAGGCACATTTCTTTTTCTCCCTCTGTGAACTCCTTTTTAATAAGTATTTTGTTTTTCACCTTGTTTTATTTTACAGCAATACACCTTATTTTCTTTCACTATGTTATAGTGATTAAGTATTTTGCCAATGTTTGTTGTCCTTAGAGCGGGTGTTTTTATTTTTATTTTTATTTTCAATTTAACCATGACTGCCAGGTTTTCTTGATGTTTTGTTTTTGCTTTGTGTTAGACTGGATAGAAGAAGTTAATTCACTTTGATCCTGAAACCTTTTGTTGCCAAAATTGATGTACAGCCGGGGTGTAAAATATAAGATGGACACATTCCCCATGTACTGTAGAAGTTCTTTAAAGAGGATTGACTCATTTTTACATTCGTCTCATGTTTATGTTTAGATATTATGACTTGAGTTGTCACGAATTGAAGATTAGCTCTCAATCTCATCACAGATTACAATCTTTAAAAGACAAATTACTGCCATTCATAACTCATGCTTCCAGGTATTGTTATGGGATGCTGAAATGTTTTGAAAATATCTCCGAATATCTCCGAAAACCGGATCAGACTAACTCAGTCCCCCAGGCTGCTGCTGTTGTAGTTTCAGACCTACATTTAAGTATACGGACAAATGGAGAGACGCGTAGAGAAAAATCTCACTCATTCTTTCTGTAGCACTTACAAAAATGTTCTGTTGCTCTCGAAAGGCAACGCCGAGTCAGTGAGTTGATCTGTGGATGAGCTACCTAAACGTTTTCGGGGTCCGACTTACCAAAGTCTAAACCCAGTTGCTTCATTGCTCCAACAGCTGTTAATGAATATTGATTATGTGATTCTTAAACTTCTGTTGCAGTTCCTATGGGTATGATGAACATTTTGTTGCATTTGACAAAGCTGCCAACCCAGTATCAGTTTGTGTCAGTTGTCTGCCATGTCTATCGGACCGACACACCTTTTGGTTTTTGTATGCTAACCTCTGTTGATAAAATGTTTATAAGATTTATTTTCGCCAAAGATATGCAATTGCATTATATATGGTATTACAAAATATTAATAAAAACCTGTTCTTGTTACCTCTGTGAGCTTCTTTTTATTTTAGCCTGAGCTGCTGCTTCTTTTCAATCACTGCAAATAAGACTTGACTCTCCACAAGACACGAATCACTTTGCATGAGTAGCCTACACTAGCTAAACTTTTGATCAACATTGCCACCTGCTGTGAAGGCCCACAAGATCATCAAATACTAGCTAATAATAGTCCATTCTTTAGAATAGCTGCCTCTCCGTGTGGCTGCTTTCTCAGTTTTCACATAACCGTGTTACAGCTGGCAAATATTTCCCACCAAGTCCAGCAGTTCAGAGCTGTTTTGACTGCACAAGCTGTGCTCAGCGCTACGTGTGGCGGCTCCACCACACTTTTCCCTTTTTCTTCTGCGTGTCTTTTGAATGCACCAACGTGGCAGGCTGCCAGAAATGCACCTCACATTAATGTAAATTCCAGGGCTGTGCCAGTGATGGATGCATCATCAGATGTCCTAACGACACTCTTCGCTGTAAGTTAATTAGTCATGGAGGACTGTGGGATGAACACAGTGTGACCCTGAACAAGGGCTTGTCTGACTAGCCTCAGGCCCATTGGCACAGCTCTATTGTTCAATAGAGTCCTGTGTGTCGACTGGAAGAGGGGGGCTTCTCCCTACTGACTGCCTCAATTCAGCTGGAAATCAGAGCAGCATCACCTCCCCCCCTCCCACACGGCCCTAGCAACCACGCCACGCCGACAGTTGCCAGGCAACCAGACAATGCTGGAGCCACTGGCTGTGGTGTGCGTGTTAGAGAGTTTGTGTTTTTGCCTGTATGCATTTAAGATCAGGAGTAGTGAAACAGGAGCAGAGGAAATGTCTTTCTTTTGGTACAAAGCACTCGAGCAAATCCTTGTTTGTGAAATATTTGGCATTTTGTAAATTTAACTGATGGAATAAGAAGTCCACTGTTATGATTTCTTTAAAGATATAGTAATTCTATGTGGGGAAAATATGAAGAGATTATTATGGATTAGGTGAAATTAATCGTGTAGGATTTGAGCAGTGATGGCTGCATTAGCAACATGTCATTTCACTTCTGCTCTAAATGAGGTCATGTGCGTTTTAAAGAGAAATCACAGAGGCTATCGTTCACAGTGCTACAACCCGCTTGTGATTTCTGACCTTGTTTTTGTTAATGCAACCCATACCACTCTCAAACTCAGCAGTAAATAATTCAGCAGTGACGTCACTGCACTTAATTGTAAATGGCATTAGGTGAAAGGAGAGGGGAGGAGGTTATAATAATAATACCTCCATTTCCTGTCATATATTTAGACCTTCCTATAATTACCAGTATAAACACATGTACAAATGTGTGCATTATAATACAGTAGTTTTTATACATACATTGTAACCAGTGTTACAATAGTGTGTTTTCTCAGAAAAAATAAAATAAAATAATAATAATTAAAATAATAATAATAATAATTAATAATGTAAAAATACTCCATTACAAGTCAGTAAAAGTCCTGCATTTAAAGATAACAAACACTCATAGTACACGAGTAATCAGAGTTTTAAATAAATGTATGAGTAGTCCCTGTCAGAAAGTCATATTACTGATTCATTAACTTTAATTGATTGATATTTTTGTAGTTTCATCTATAGAAATGTACTAATACTGTCAGATAAATGTAACTGGAGTGTAGAATAAAATGTAGTGGAGTTTAAGTAAAGTAAAGTAGTAATACTATCTATCTATCTATCTATCTATTTATCTATCCATCCATCTATCTATCTATCTAGTCTATCTATCTATCTATCATATCGTATCAATCTATCTATCTATCTATCTATCTATTCTATCTGATTCTATCTATCTATCCCACCTTCAGAACGCTAGGAGGGGCGCCCCTGTTTTACACCAGCTCACCACTTCTCTGTTGAGTGAACTCGACCCTGTTGTGTCTCTCTCTCTCTCTCTGCTCGGATCTCATTCGAGGAGGATTTTTTTGGGTTTTTTTTTTTTTTTGCGGGTTACAAAATGAAAGTATTCCCTCAGACAGAATGGGTTGTCACGTCTGATTGACTAGCTCGCCGTAATCTACGCTCAGCCTTTGACGGGATTTGCGGACGGCTGCTGTCACATAACACGACCTACATGTGTTACTCGGGATTTGTTATGCTACATAGCTAGGTGGCTAGTCGGGAAGCTAGCACGCTGTCGCCGCTAAAATAATAATAATAATAATAATAATAATAATATGTATCCGAGGTCAGTTTTGCCAAGTAACGTTACAAGCCGCCTCGCAGTAGTTGGGAATAACCGTGAGCTGGCTAACCTGAGTTAGCTCGCCGTTGTCTGTCGTCAACATTGTCATTAGTTGGTGTGAAGAACGAGCTCAGCCCTGCAAGGCAGCCGGTGCTAGGAAGGACACCGCTCTGTATCCCCCTCTTATCATCAACTATTAGCGACGGGATAACGTTTCCAGACACAATGGCTAACGTGACAGACCTGCAGACGAAATACAGCAAGCTGGCACAGGAGTACTCCAAGGTAACACACCGCCCGTGTTTAATGGTGATACAGGTGAGGTTAGAAATCACCTTTACTAACTGTGTCAGTGTGCATGTGTGATCAGTGACAGTGGGTTTCATATTTGAAGCAGACACACACACACACACACACACACACACACACACCCTCTAACTCTGCAATAAACCCTACATTCAAGAAAGTGATATTCTTTTAGAGAGGTGTTAATTCAACTTCATGCACTTTAAGGTCATTTTGGAGTATGTATTTTGTGTAGCAGTGGATTTATAGTATGTTTTACCAGGTATTTAATCTTTTAGCAGATATTTAATATGGCCTAAACACAAAGGAGTGAACTGCTATGTGCTATATGGGATCTTAATAGACTGAGAACGCTGAGAATAATGACATTTTAAGTAACCAAAAAGGTCTAAAAATCCCTCTGTGTTCAAGTGCTATAAACATTTTTAACCGTGAAGCTTCTGTGTCCTGGTCGTCTCCTGTGAGCTGTGTGCGCCCTTTGTTTCTGTGTCAGCTGACAGCACGGGGAGCGTGTGCTGCTTCCTGTTCAACTCTGATCTCCCTGTTAGCCGAGCACCATATCCTGCTCAGGAAGTGCTGACTGCGTAACTGTCACACACACACTGCCGTTGTGCTTCATTATCTGTGTGTTTTTAAAGGGCCACTAGCCTCTTCATAATGTGCACAGTAGGGTGAAAAAAAAAAACAAACCAGCAACCACACACAAGCATATGGCAGGTTTTCTGCGTTAAGGCAGATGTGAATTCAGCTTAAGACGCTGCGTGCATCTTTATTCATGAATTGAAAACTATACATTTCAATCTCAGTTCTGACCACTGATGATGTTTTATGTTGTATTCATGTTTTATGTCTGTGTCCGTTCACAGCTCCGTGCCCAGAACCAGGTGCTGAAGAAGGCAGTTGTGGATGAACAGGCCAACTCTCTCTCACTAAAGGTAAACATATAACATATAACCAAACACATAAAACAGGAACAGTTATTGTGACCAGAGCCACAGCTGTATTATACAATTTCACTCTTGGTACAGGCTACATAATGAACTACACCCTGAACCCTGAAGTTGTCAGGCTAATCTTAAATCCTAATGGAGAAGTGTTTAATCTGATAAGTACTTGTTGCACTGTTGCTATTAGTGAAGCTAGAGTTGCACAATGGCAACTCTGCCATGTGTGCCAGGTAGCCTTTCTGTTTAATCAAAGCAAGTACTCCAAATTCTACAGCAGTGCATCGTGATTAAACACGTAGTGATTTGCTTAATGTGTTGCTTTGGAAGAAGACTTGTCCAGGCGCTGTTATGCCCATCACGTGTTTGTCCGTCATCAGGAGCAGCTGAAGCAAAGGGACCAGAGCCTGAGGAAGCAGGAGCAGGAGATGGACAGTCTGAGCTTCAGGAACCAACAGCTGGCCAAGAGGGTGGAGCTGCTGCAAGAGGAGCTAGCTGTCAGTGAAGCCAAGGGCAAAAAGGGGAAGGTGATCATGAGGGTTGATCAAGGGAGTGGTTACACCGTCTAGAGGGAACTGTAATTTTTTGTAATGGTCACAAAATGATTCATTCATTTCTGCTGTGTAATTTCCAAATTCAGTGATGATTATGATTAAACACTGATGTTTGTTGAGCCAAACAATCATGATTAAAAGCCCCCGTTTGATCTTTCTCCTCCTCCAGAGTAAAGGAGACTCTCCCTCACAGCATGGCCTGGAGACTCAGAGTGTTTTTGATGAGGACCTGCAGAAAAAGATCAAAGAAAACGAGCGACTTCATATCCAAGTAAGCATATCCACCTGTCATTGTTCTGTATATACAGTTACTGTACTAAGGAGGCCTTGCGTGTGATGGAGATGTTTTCTGCCGTGCGCTCATTAGTTCTACGAAGCAGACGAGCAGCACAGGAGGCAGGAGGCCGAGCTCAAGTCACGACTACAGGAGCTGGAGAAAGACTCGGAGCAGCACCAGGCTGTCGTGGACGGACTCACCACTAAATACATGGACACAATCGAGCGGCTGCAGAGTGACAAAGCACGTTTGGAGGTGAGGAAAAGGAGCAGGAGGAGGATGAAGGACATTACATAAGTCAGTTTTAATAAAGATCATTAAAATGTGTGTATTTTTCCTTTCTTTTCGATAGGTGAAAACGCAGACCCTGGAGAGGGAAGCAAAAGAGTGCAGAATGCGAACAGAAGAGTGGTACATCTTCCTTCTTATTACAGTTTAATAATAGTTAAATCCATTGATGTGATTTGCATGTACAGCTAACTACTTTAGTAGAAAGTACACATAAATACTGTATATACAGCAGAGTACAGGTAAATCCTTAGAAATCCTGAATTTGAGAGAACTGGATTATGATTTACTTTTATCACATCAATTGAACATTTTGTATCTGAAACACTTTCTGACATAAACTTTGAAAATGTGCATTTTTAGCAACTGTAGTTGTGATTCTCACACTGTATTAAAATGATTTGACCAAGTAAAATGCAGAAATGTATCCATTAAACTCTATGTTTTGCTCTGTCCCTGCAGTCAGCAGCAGTTGAGGCGGTGCCAGTCAGAGCTGAACCGACAGGTGAAACAAAGCAGCAGTGTTATCCAGGAGAAAGTGCCCTTCAATGACACCAGTGAGTATCTGGCACCGAGCCACGTGGACAGAAACAATCTGTGACAGAGCAGACATTCTGCCCAGGAGTAAATAGTGTAATGCTACACCAAACTGTAATATTGCAGTCAAAGAGGCAGGAGGCTAAAGCATTTAAGCTGTGTTTGTCAAGTCAATAAACAGGGACTGAGGTTCTGCTCTGGTTTAACTGCTTTTCTCTCCTACCCTGCAGAATTTAGTGACTACAACAGCCTAAACGTGCCACCACACAATCGAAGGCACCAGGTGAGTGAGAACACAGGTTTTTTTTTAATGGGTTGAAAAGGCACATGCATTTCATTGGTCTAAAGAGAATACTTGTATCATTTAGTCATGCATCTTATTTACTGTTGTCGAAAATTAGGATTTTATTTCCCCAGCACATATAAAATGGGAGCATTTTTTTTTTGTTTATTGACCAATAACTAACGACTTTGACAATAATGCTTAACTACTCTCAAAGAAAGCAATTCAGCTAATTCAGCAGTAGTGGTATAAAGGGCTGCAGCTATGGATTATTATCATTATCAATTAACCTGTTCTCTACTAATAAAGTGGTCAATAAGTTGTTAGGAAATGGTGAAAAGTTCCTTACCTTACATTCTCCTTAAGCCCAAGGGGATGTCTTCAGATGTCTTGTTTAGTCATACCAACAGTCCAAGAGACATTCAAATGACTAACATTTAAGACAAAGAAACATTATTATTTTTGCTTAATAATGTCTTTAAAATTCAGATTATTTATGAAAATAGTTGTTCGATTGATTGACTAATCAATTAGTGTCACGGATTCAGTTCAGCTGAGTTTTATTAGAGAGAGGATGAAAACATTGAGTGTGTGGTACGTGTGTTCTCTGTGGTTTTAGCTTAAAGCCCGGGACTTGGCAGGTCAAGCCCTGAACTTTATCCAGGACCTGGTGGCTGCTCTGTTGAACTTCCACTCCTACACAGAACAGAGAGTGCACATCTATCCCCTGGACTCCTCCATTGAGCCCATCTCCCCTCTGAACCAGAAGGTGAGGCAACTATACACTAGAAATACAGACAGCCTATCATACTACAGATACACAGTGACGTGGACTATTAAAGACAGTAGCAGTGGGCTTACATACAAAATGTGTAGTATTCAGTATACAAACTTGAATCCATTATCCCTCTCTCTACCTAGTTTTCTCAGTATCTACATGAGAATGCAGCCTCTGTGCGCCCCCTGGAGGACAGCTTTCTGCAGTTACACCAAAGCATCACAGAGGACACAGTCACAGTATTGGTGAGTGCTTTTTTTTTTGGACAGGAGCTTTGTGTTGGCTTATTCATGATGCCTGATCAAAATCAACCAGTTATTGTTGGTCATTGTTATATTTTTTTCTTTTTCTTGAATTGAAGGAGACCGTGGTCAAGCTGAAGAGCTTTGCTGATAATTTCTCTTCATACACCCACTTTCTGCAAAAGATTCTTCCCTACCAGCTGAAAAGGTCAGTGCTGTGTGTGTATATGTGTGATAGAGAAATGGAGTGCGGGAGGCTGTGTTGATAGTTATCTTCTCCTCTCCTTTCAGTCTCGAAGAAGAGTGCGAGGCACCTCTTTGTACTGCTGCCCTTACTGCGAAGAACCAGGAGTTGCAGAGTGACACGAAGAAAGTGACTTCTGTGTTTGAGAAACTGCAGAACTACATTAACATTTTGGCCTTACCCAGTAAGTTAGCATAGGCAGAAATACATACAAATACAGTGTTTCACATTTCTGTGTATAACAATGAATGTAAAGAGCTGTATTTGGAAGTTGCGTGTTTTTATATAAAGGAAAGGTGCTGTAAAAGTAACACACTTGTTTTAAAAATGCGTATAATGTGTCTCAGGTGTTCGTCAGGATGCCCTGCCACAGAGCAGCACCTCGGCTGTCTTCACCCAGCTGGCTGCCTGCCTACACAGTCTTCACGATGCCATTAAAGGTGAGCAGCACCGCTTTTTGACCTGGAGCCATCCACAACCAGTGTTACACAGCATGTAACCACCAAGCTGCTGTTGCCTATTCATAAAAGTCAGACTCGTTCTGTTTTTGCAACAATACCCACCAGCTCAGTTTTTGAAGAATAAAAATCCAGAGGCTTCAGCGTAGCGTCTGTCACACTGCCAAGTCTAACGGAAGTATGGTTTAGTTCTCTCTGGCAGAGAAAAGTCACTTTTGTACAGCTGGCTCATTTAGCTGAGTGGAAGTGTATTTATGTAATGAGCAGCTTCTTGTTTGCTTGTCTTTGTTCTTGTGGGGACAGTGACATCAAATATGTAACATATAACATATATTACACACAAATCAGTAAGGGAGTGTCACCAAACTGCTGCCATTTGATGTAATTTGATGCTAAAAATGTCATATGTAGCTGGTGAAACTGAAGACTCAAAGCCAACAGATGCTTTAAATGCCTCTCCTGCTTTTCTATTTCCTCACTCTATGTCCAGAGATGTCAAAGCACTACAACCAGAAGGCCAGCTTAGAGCAGGAGCTCCCCACTGTCACCCAGAAGCTCTCCACCACCTCTGAATGCCTGCTGGGATCTTTGGGCTCTCTGACCAGCAGCACCGGCAAGGTACGGCCAACAGGGGGCAGGCAGCAGCCAGGTTTATATATCACACACACCTACATCGTATGTTCAAACGGATTGTGTTATTTGTTATCTGTAATGCATAAAAGCTTAATTGTGAGTAGCAGTGAGTTTTCACCGCAACTGGATCCTGTTGGCAATTTGCCACTAATGTGATAACACAGAACGGCAGGACTCAGGTGGGCAGCGGTTAAATGTTCAGCGATACTGTCCAAATCACAGTTTGTACAGCTGCTCCCCAGTCAGATAAAGGGATAAATGATTTCTCTTTGTGAATCAAGCGAACCGTTGGCTGAAATGTGTCTGCTGATGGGAGGCACAGTCCGGTGGGTTGCAGCGTTGAATAACACGCTGGCACATGATGTGTGGAGTGCTGCTTTTTGAGAGCGATCATCTCTGCAGGCAAAAAGCTCGCTCAGTCATTTATCATCCTGGACACTTGGTGGTGTAATCATCTCTCTGCTGTAGACACACCGGTTAAACAGAACGCTCAGTATGTACTTTGAGAAATGTTGGTATTAATTAGGGTTTTATTAGCTAAGGAGGTTGCAAAGATCTGTTTTGTTTTCAATGATATGAGGCGTGGTGTCGCTGTTTCGTTGCAGATTGCCACTTTCTTCAGCAACAACTTGGACTTCTTCACATCATCGGCCTACAGTCCAAGAGGCAGCACAGTAATGCTCAACCCCTTGCAAGCAGAGAGCATGTTAGCCAATAAAAAGAAAGCAGCTGCCTATATCAGTGCCATCAAAAAGGTTGGTATACTTAAATCTGCTGGTTTTCTAGCAAAGATAAAGCCCCCAGACTTTGGAACGTTTTTCCCATTGAGATTACAAAGATTACATCTGTAACACCTTTTAAACTGCTTCTTAAACACAGTTGAAAAATGTAATATGTTTAATCTCACCTTTTGCTATATTGCTTTATATGTTTTATCTACTTCTATCAGTATCTCTCTTCCCCTTTTGTTTTATGATAGTTTGTTGTTTTTACTTTGCTTTTACTCAGTTTTTTTCTTTTCCATTGAACGTACTTTGTTTAGAATAGTGCTATACAAATCATCATAAATATTATATTTGTTTGTTTTTATTAACACATTCCCGTTCTCCCGCTATCCATCTTGTTTTGTTTCTTCAGCCCAGGCCACAGTCTGTTCCATACAGAGAAGCCCTGACAAACCGTCGTATACTTACTAGCTCCACCGAGAGCAGAGAGGGTCTCACTCAGCAGGTATGACACTCCAATCAAAACCTCTCGCTGTGAACTATTTCTGTTAGTTGAGAATTGATTAATTTAAAGATTTTGCTAATTATCTTTTAAAGAGGTCACGTCACAAGAGCTACAACCAGGCACTCGGTGTTCTGTGAACAATGTAATTGTGTCTGAGTCAGTGTGTCAGCCAGTCTGGTTGCATAATAACATATACAGATAAAGTCTAAAATGGTTCCACATGTTTATTGTGGCTTTGTGTTCTTTGGGATATATTAAGATTAAAGAACAAACTAAAAATGATGGAAAACTTGAAACGGCAGAACAACAGCATCGGGGGTTTCTGAGAAAAATACGAGGATACGGAAAATGTGGTTATAAAAATACAGGAATTTGTATGCAGACATCTCTGGCTTAGAATGACACAATAAAGTCATGTGATATTTCAGACGAATTGCAGACAGTCGCTGTTTAGGGACAGGGTGTGAACACTTTGGCCAGTGAGCCTGTGCGTTTTCTGTATTGGACAAGTTCAAAATGTTTCTTTTTTTCTTTTTTCTGTCTTTTGGTTCATATCAACCTGCTTAAATTTGTCACTTCAGCACCAATTTAACTCTTACAAGGACAAAGTCATAAAGTTAATGTATAAAGACAAAGCCATTTGAGCCTCCAGGTTTTGGAAGGAACAGTTTGAAGACTTTATATACTCTATATATAGGAGTCTATCTAATCTTTAATCTTTTCATATATATTAATCTTTTTGTGTGTGTGTCATTTTTGATCAAATAAAAATAAATAGTTTCAAACTACCCAAAGATTGTATTATTACAAACTGCTTTGTTATATAGTTTCCCCATTTCTTCCTAAATTCTGCCGCCCTTTTACTTCCCCCGACCTTTGTTCGGCCGTCTTCCCACAAGCTCACTGTCCGCTCCTCTCCTCTCCCCGCTGGCTTCCTGCAGGTGCAGCAGAGCCAGGAGAAGATCGCTCGGCTGGAGCAGGAGAAGGAGCACTGGCTCCTGGAGGCCCAGCTGGGGAAGGTGCGGTTAGAAAAGGAGAACCAGCGCATTGCGGACCTGGAATCGCAGCTCACGGCAGCTCTAGGGGGAAGTCCAAATCCACAAGCAGCTGCAGCCAGCACACTCGCACAGAGCCATGAGGAGGCAGAGAGAGAGCAGAAAGCTGCAGGGAAAGAGACGACGCTGTGCACCAGCCTGGTACAGTCCCTCTATTGGCTGCTGTGCTTGTTAGTTTTTACTTGCAGAGGAAAATCTCTGCCCATGGCACTGTTGTCTGATTTGCTTCAACAAAGGGAGTATTATCATTCTTTTGTTGTAGCTCCCACGCTAAGCAAGTTTTTGCTTAATAAAACTCAGACTTCCAATGTGCTGATGTTGCAGGAAAGAAGAATACTGTTGTTTATGCAAGTCGGTGTGGAGTTCACAGTGCAGTCACGATCCAGATCAGTTTGTCTCTGTACTACTTTTGTATTAGTTGTTATCTCTTGCATGTTTGTCCTAGCAGTGTCAGACCTGTCTGTGCTTGAAGTGGTTTTTATAACATTTAATCTATGATGGAAGTTTCCCAACACGTTTTTCTCTCTTGTCTATTTGTCACCAGGTTGGCATGTTGTGTACAACACCTACAGTTGAGCATGTGAGTTAAGACTTCCTGTATGAAAAAAATTATATATATTTATATATAAGTATTTAAAATCATATATTAAATATAAATATAAATATTTCCCAGGTGGAAAAACAATCTTATCTAGCTGGATGTTTTGTCTGTGTTTACAGGTGGCAGACGAGGAGTCCAGGGAGCATCTGATAAAGACTCACTACATGGCCAGAGTGGGAGAGCTCACCACCCAGCTCCAGATTTCCGACAGCAAAGCTGTGCACTTTCACTCTGAGGTGAAGCCCTCACTTGAATGTTTATCTCAGTAACTACCTCTTATAGGAGAGAACTGACCTTTTCAAGGCACGCAGCCTTTCTAACATCGCATGTCATCTGGGAGGAGATATGGAAACTCTTAGTGCAGAACAGTCACTTGCCCTGTTCCCTCATGTGTACCTTCCTATAATCATTCCAACTATTTTTGTCTGCTTCTTTAATTTGCTTGAGAACAGAGAGCGTACTGAGCCAGAAGTTAACCTTATTTCTCTGTTCTTTCCTCTTTGTACTTTGGAATTGGTTCTTGAGTTCCATTATTACCAAGTGTTACCTTTTTATTTTTTTTATTTTTTTATTTATTTTCTGAGAAAGTGATACCTTATATTTTTAGCATTACGGTGAGGCGGCTTGATCTGAATGGAGATACTTGACATCCTGTCGTATTGTGACTAACTGGCGTGTCAGTCAACCTCGTTTTGTATCGTAGCAACAGAGAAGCACCTGATGTTGAGTCAGTGTCTCGGGTATTAAACTGTCACTTTTTCAAACTGTGCATTTACCTTTGGCGCTGTCCTCGAATATACCCATTACTCAAAGAAACATCTCCCTTTATTGCAGCTTTTGAAAAACGTCTGTAAAGTGCGCCAGACATGCATTAAACCCGTCAGGGAACTGTAGTTGTTTACCTTCCTTTTTTCCCCTTTTTAGTGTCGAGCTTTGGCCAAGAGATTAGCCATTGCAGAAAAATCACGGGAGACTCTCAGCGAGGAGGTCAAACTGGCTAATCAGAACATCACACGCTTGCAGGTAAATTACCGAAAAGCTTCCTGTGTAGGCTCTGGCCTCCTTCTCAAATTGGAAGACAATCCCATTGTAACATTGTGTCTCTCACACAGGATGAGCTGGCCACGACGAAGAGGAGCTACGAAGATCAGCTGAGCATGATGAGCGACCATCTATGTAGTATGAATGAGACTCTAAGCAAGCAGAGGGAGGAAATTGACACACTCAAACTGGGCAGCAAGGTAAAACACTCGGAAATGTTTCTGTTTTGTCTGCGTTTTATCCTCTTTTTTTTTTTTAATTCAAGCTCTTTTGTTTTGAATGTTTGTTCTCAGCTGTCAGACTCCATTATAAATAACTCTAAAAGCCCTGTCACTACAAATGAGTGGTTCAAAATCCAGTGGCTTCAGGGAGTGTGAAGGATCATTTCAGGTTTTTGCGGTGAAATGGGACGTTGTAAAGTTTCTGTCAGTTATGAGGTGAACTGGGAGGTCGTCGGTGGTGCTGTGGTTGCTGCCGGGCCTGATGGGAAAAGCACCTGCTGGAACCATCTGAAAAAGTCATTAACTAAAGTTGCAGAAATGGAGAGCCCTGTTTTTAAGCCTGCATGTTCCTGCATGTACGCACACAGATGGCTGCATGTAGGGAAGTCACAGGACGGAACATGTTTGTGAGCTAAAGGTGGTGGTTTTCTCTGGAAGACCAAAGACCAGCCTCAGCACGTTTTTTAAGATCTTGAAACTAAATGCAGAAAAAAAATAAAAAACCTCAGCCATGACAACTTATGGCACCGCAGTACTGAGCTCTTTTTCGTTTTCTGTTTCTTTTAGGGAAATGCCAAAAAGAACAAAGGACGCTAGAGCTGCCCTCAAAACTCTGGCTCCATTTGGCATCACAAAGGGGGGACCTTGAGAGAAGATCTGGTCTGTGGAGCCTTCCAGCAGCATCCTGGTTACCAACACCACCAGTCACCAAACCACAGGACGGCTTCATGAGCCTCAGATTCCTCCACTGTCAGGCAGTGGTTGATACAAATAAACTGTACAGAGGCTTGAACATGTTTGACTGAAGAAGCTTCCTTTTTTTCCCCCCTTTCCTTGTCACAGCCTCATTTATAACATAACATGATTTGCTAAAAATGCTTTCTGAAACGATACCGGAAGCTGTTGCTTGACCTTTTTGGCCAAAGCAGGGTGGGAGAGAAACAGTTTTTCCCCTAAAGGGACAGAGGGAGATAAACGGCTGAAACAGTTGACGTTGATAATGCTCACTGAAGTCAAGACTTGAAGACCAAACCCTGTTGATCAGTGTGTGTATTTTTCCTGCTTAACGTGCGTGTGAGAGCAAATGAAACTGTGCATTCTTACTGCTTATCTGTGGGAGCAGGTCAACAGAGTAAATGTTGGTGTGGCTGTATGTGTGCAGAGTGTTGTCTCATTGTGTGACTGTGGCACCAGGCTTTACAAACGTGTGTGTATTGTTTTACACTTGGATTATTATTTTTTTTAGATCACATTTGAGATTATTTGTGCGAGTTATCACAAGGGCCTGTATATCTACATGCAGCATAAATACCCCTTATAAACACATGCATATATCACAAGCTTCTGTAAAGAAGGGCTTTAACAACCTGAATGAACAACACACTTGAATCCATTCCTCATTTTTGAAGATTTTCAGTCCTCTTGGAGTGGAGAAAAGAAAAGAAAATGTCTGCCTTGAAGCACTGATTAACTGTTTACCTAGACGAAAAGGGTAGGATGGACAAGTTGGAGCTCGTAAAATGGTGTCAGTCTGTCTCTGTGAAGTTACTCTGTAACAATAGTTGTTTTTATCACCAAAGTAAGTGTGGATGTGCACACAGAAGCCTGATGTGGCACAGTGGTCTCTTAATTCATGTTGTAATATGTATGGACAAAAAGGGTTAATGTGAATATACACTCATTTGAAATCATGATATAATTGTACTGTACAATTTCTAAATATATATATATATATATATATATATACAAAAAGGCATTTATTCAGAGGTTACAAATCTTTATTTTCCACGAAATTTGGAAAACTAAATCTGCAGCCCGTGTTTCTGTGTGTGTGCTATGAGGCTAGAGTACTGGGAAGTGTCAGAGAGGTTGGCCCATACTGTAACTGGTGCTTAGACAACCTGAGTCATGGCAGAGTGCAGTTAAAAGTTTACAATAAAATAGAACCTCTTTGGCTTGTAGAGACATGAGGTAAATGAAAAAAAGCCCGGCAGCGGTGGTTATGAGCAGTTCATTCAAACCTCCTGTTTGCCAGTCTACACCTGCCAGCAAACCTTTGACCACAAAGATTTGCCAACGCCCCGTAAACTGATAAAAAACAAATAATACTTGTATTCTCACAATGTAACCTGTTCAAAAGCACATAAATATGTGAAACAAAATAATAAAAAAAAGAAGCTTGTTCAACATTTCAATGCTTTGTGTATTACATTCACACGGTTATCCACAAGGCTGAACTTGTCTTTTTGTGCTGCATTTCTGGGAGTTGGAAGTGGCTGGGAATTTAAATTGCTTTTGATAAAAAAAAAAAAAGCCTGTAACACACCCGAACTACTGGGAAATGATGCAGCACCATTTAACTTGACATATGAGAACTGGAAGATTACTGTTTGATGCCGTCACTTTGTTTTGGAAGGAAAAACATGTTGTGTCATTTTATTTGAATTCATGATGCTTTCATGTACTCTTGGTACACTAATTCAGAGGTTAAAGTAGTAATAACCACCACTTAAAGAGTTATGGGTAGTAATACTGAAATATTGACCTTATAACAAAGGACATTTTTGGTGCTTTTTTTATTTTTTTAATTCAAAAGTAAAAGTACAGTGGCTGCATAATTCATATAATAACATATAATAGAGATGTAGAGTGGTGAAGTGGCCTACCGAAATAACCTGCTTGAAGTGGATTGTTTTATTCTCCATGAGCATATGGCCTACTTAATGTTTTATCGTAACCCCTCTGTACTGTGATTCACCCTTTTATTTAAGTCCATCCTTTGCTAAATCTGTACAATTACACCATGATGACGTGATTAGATACTAAATAAGGGCCTTCTGCATATATACTTTGAGCTACATGTAACGTTTATAGTTGTAGTTGTCCACTTCTTGTTATACACCGCCTTCAAAACCTCAACTCTGAAAGTGATCAAATTAGTCATCTGATGTCGAAACATGGGTTTATTAAATTAAAGCATATGCACATGAATTATTCCCAAACCAAAGGCGATGTAGCCATAAGGTTATGTTAATTATCTACCCTGAAGGTGTGCGTGTATCCACTCTCTCTCTCTCTGTATGTGTGTGGGAAGTGGTAGCGACATGTCCCACAGTTTTGAACGCAGCACACAGCCCTGCTCATTCCTGCAGTGTCCCGCTGCAGGACAGTCTGAGGGGAAGCGCTGTTAAAACTCCCAGGATTTACACTCTGCCATTTTGAGGAAAACCGGCCGACATCAGCGTTCAGACGTGTCCATTAAACACAAGTCATGACCCGAGTTAGTGAACTACCTCTGTGAATATGTGAGTATTTCTCTCTACTGGTCGCACTCGGAGCTGGTTTTGGTTTTTGTTTTTTGGAGAGAGCTAGTGATAGTTCAGTGTTTGGAAACGACTTTTAAAAAATAAAACTACTCTTTAATGTTGACTGTTGTCAGTCGTGGCTCGGTTATGGGTGAATGGCGCTTGTTGTGCTCAATGAAACGTGTGCAAAGTACAGTGAGTGACAACTTTACTCAGACTTTGCATCAAAACAAAGGCGTAGAAGTGCTCCCAGAAGTGGGCCTCTGGGTCCCGGGACATGGGCCTGGCTCTGTTGTGGGTGACAGCATGCTGGTACTGTTTTCTTTCTTCAGTCTGAGTTGCTATGGGTGAAAAAAATGAAGTTGTTTACCGGCAACTCGTGCGTTTGTCTGGCATTTTTCCGGCGCTACGCTGCTTTGTAACAATAATGCAACAGTGTATTGTGGTTAACAAGGAGGGATACAGTTTATTCAGTTTATTTGCACATGTAGGTGATATTAATCGCGCTTTTTTGCACCTTTGCGGATATTTAAATGTGATACAAATGCAAATGTGTCAATATAACTTGTAACAGAGTGACAATTAGAGGATAATGCTAAAATGTAGCGCAACAATGCCAAGAACAGAGTCATAAAGTCAGCAAACTGGCCCCTGTAATGTCTGTTACAGAGCAATATCCAAGGCAAAGCTGACTTATATTAGCTAACAGGCCAACTAAAACTGTAGCAGCAGAATTAATTGAGCTGTTATAAATTCCCTTTTTGTGAAGGGAAGAATGTGTGCAGGCCTTTAAGGACACTAAAATATATGTTTATTATTAGTTTAAAGGGGTGAGATCCAAATGAATCACTACCACTTGAGTAAACTGCAAAACAATAATGGAAAAGTGATTTTTTTTTTTTTTAAACACAGCTGACACAAACATCCCTCATTCATTCCTGCTTGTTTTTGCAGTCATGCTTTTCTGAACTGGAATAAGTCTCTCACAACTATTAAAGTGTATAAGTAACATAACATTGGTTTATTCCGTGTGTTTAAGGCGATGATGAGACAAAAGCAGCAACTGTGTTTTAATGGGCGAGCTGACAGTGTTGCCACCGGAAATGGGTCATTTACATTTTGAGCTCTGCACTAGATTACATAGTCACTGTGGTCACAACAGTAGTATTCTCCTGTCAGATTAAAATGGGGGTAGTGTCTTAGTTTGTTTATTTCTGTACTTGTTCCAGGGAAAATGATTTCCTCTATAGTGGGAGCATACAGGAGTTATCCAACAGGAACGTGTCTTGTTTTATCTGGAAACATCTGCCTGCTAAGTTAAAGTTCGTTTTTTCCCCTAAATTCAGCAGTTTTATTCTTATACCACTTCAGTTTCCTCTCACTTGTCGTGTGTCAGGCTTCCTGCCGTCACTGGATTTGTCCTTGCTGTCACAAAGAGCCAGCGCCGTCGTTACAGTGGATAATGCGGAATGACAAGAAAGAGAATGAACTCTTTAATTTGGAAGTAAACGATATGATCGCAATCACTGCGATAAAGAAAGGTCATATTGGGTGGAGTGCCAACATGCAGCTACCACTGCGTTTCTCATATCCCCGTTTGTTAATATGAGCTTGTGATTTCTGTTCCTCTTTTGTGGATTGAAATGTCTGTGTTTGCAATAAGCTCTCCCATTACTCCAGACACATGATATTCACATGTTCACTCATCTTTCAGTTTGTGCCCCTATAATTTGATGTGTTTCAGTTTTCTCTGGTAGCTTTTAGGACTCGCATATCAAAGTGCTGACAGCGGGGCCTCTTTTAAAGCTGCACAAATACATGCATTGCATGCATGCAACATGTTATGACTCAGTTTGACTCAGTAACTAGGATTAAGTGACTTCAGACTTGAAGGTTCTGTGTAGGTTCTTTTGCCTACCTCAGGTTTTACAAATATAGTCATTTATGTAAGTATAGTAATAATGAGTAAGGATAAAGCGCAGAGACTGGATGGGATTACCTTACTCGTTGTTTCAGTTGCAGTTCTTCAGGATTCAAAATCAGCTTTTGCTTTTACTTTATAGTTGACTGACCTTGTGACATTTCTTCCCATCCAAAGTCCTGGGATGATAATAACAATAAAAGCTAAGGTTAAACTTGTAAAAGTCTTGAATAGTACCTACCCCATTACTGTAATGTGCCCATCTTAATCCCCAGACTCCTTCCTTATCGCTGCTTTTTTAAGCGCCGCTAAACAACCAGACAAACCAGAGTTTATGACCTGTAAATCTGGTGCATTTTTGACTTTTGATAAAACGACATTAAGATAATATTTGTTGTCAGTTCACACGAATAGAGCAGGCTGGTATTTCCTGTGTGCAAAGCTGCTTGTCCCAGAGGAATGTGTGGAATGTATTCTTTTGTCCTCTGTAGATTTAGCAGAGTCTCATTTCTGCACTGCCTGCTATGGAGCCCGGGAAGAGACGGCCGACTGTAAATTGACTCTGAAAGACTGTCAGTAGCCCCTGTGGAGAACTCATCCTCCTCTGTGCCCGTCTCTTTGAACCAAAACTGAAGGATTCTCTAAGCCGGAGAGAGGCGGGATGAACTCCTGGAAATGTCCGCAAACATCCATTTCATTAAAATGATGTTCTCCAGTGTTTGACTGAAGACATGTCAATCCACCGCTCTGAATCCGAGCCCCCACCCCCCGGTTTATTTATAGTTAGAGGAACTTGCCGCTGGATGTCTCCTTCATGCAAGCCATCGCTGTGATCTTGAAGGGAGGAGGAAGGCTTTAATTGAGGCTTTCTGCTTTCAATTATTGTTTTCAGGATTTTCTTTACGGGGAGATGAGGCTTCAGCGTTTTGAGAGTGGCTTCTTTGTGGCATCTGAGATTGATGTCGCCGAGAGCAGAGCTGCCAGCACATCAAAAGACAGATTGTGATTTATGACGGGAAAATGAAATTTAAGATTGCATAAAGATCACAACACATTTGCCCTCTGCCCATTGGCTTATTAGCCTGAATGCCGTTGTTGTTTAGCAATATTCCCACACTCTTTCAACATTAAATACCTATATTGAATTATGTTGTGCAGATCTAACATCAGAGAGGATAAAGCATCCAGCTTCCACAGTTGCCTTCACATTTACCCAGCTTTTTTTCCTTTCCGAGCTGCTGTGCCACATTATACCTGGTTCTCACAGTTGACTTCATGCTGCTTAATGAGGCAGGATCTTGTGTTGTGTGCTTGCTGTGGCTAACTTTTCTCATACACATTTTAGAGCAGGCTTGCTATTAAATATTTACACTATGTTCATATCAAAGCACACTATGTCTAAAATAGAACATTTTACCTCATCAGTTAGCATTACAAAACCTTTGAACTTCCAGAAACTTTTAAACTACTTTTGAAAACAGGGTTTAAAAAAGAGAACTCTCTCCTGTTGGCGCGCCTTCAAACACATCACCTTCATATCACAACCCTTTGAGAAACCCAGCGTCAGTTTGTCAGAACATTGAATACAAAAGATTTATCACCTGTTGAAATGTAGATTTGGTGTAGATTAACATTTTTTAAGAGAGTTTGAATGGAAGAATCAATTTTGGAGTGCATATCTCAGTGCATCAAATGACAGTAACAATCAGAAGGGCTGAACAATGAATTGAAATAACTGCAGAAGCTGCTTTTTGTTTGGATAAAGGTAATGAAGTGCCGTAGTGCTGCAGAGATGGCCCTGCCCTACAAATCTCATTCTCTCGATGCAAGAAAACATTTTAGTGTGGTGCAGTTCCCAAGAAAATTTAAATGAATGTCATGTTCAGAATTTTAGTTTGGCACAGTGGCATGTTAACATTTGCTAATTAGAGCTAAACAACAAAGTACAGCTGAGGCTGGTAGGGATTCCATTAGTTTTGCAGGTGTTTGGTCTAAAACCAAAGTATTGGAACAAATACAAATTTGAGCTGATGATGGGAGACTATGAATGAAATGAATACAGTTATTTTCAGGAGAATGAAGCATCCTTTTCTATATTGCTTGCAAAATTATCCAAATAAAATATATCAGATAGTTGATACTATTCTCATCATGTTCAGTTAAGACAGTTCAGTTAAAGAAAGTTTGTATGAAGGATTCTCCAAAACTAAGAGATCAACACGGGCTCTAAGCTGTGGTGTCACTGAGAGAAACTCTCCTGCTGCTTCTGCCTTAGTCACTTGTGGTGTTAACATATACACACATGTTTCAAGTTTTCAAGGTCAGTCTCTCATTAGGTTTTAATGTAGTACCGATGGAGCAAATATGTTTTATTTATATCCCCAGTTGCTCTCTCTCCTGTCTTTTTACTGACCAGATGAATGGACTTGTTTAAGCTTTCAAACTGATCTGTTAGAATAGAACGTTTTAACTCTGAGATATCTTGAGCTCTTACCTTCTTAAAAAGGACTTTTACCTTTTTCATTGTTTTCTCATTTTTCTTACTTGTTTTCTTGCAGAGGAGAAGACCTCTGAACAAGGGGACAGTTAACCCAACAAAGCCGGAATTCTTGTTGTGAAGCAGTCATCAGTCCTCTTCAGCCATGTGTTCCACAAATCACTCCAACTGGGTCACATTTGAAGATGACAACACACCGCTCTCATCACCTCAGAAGCCTGTACAGTCACCAGGGCTTATCAAAGCATCAGTACCGCGTCCTAATGGTTTGAAATTAGTGCTTCCGCCGATCAGAGATACTTCCTGGAGCTTCAACAGTTCTCTGGAATCCCCTCAAAGCAACTCCAGTCTTAGTGGAAGTTCCTGTGTACCGTGTAACACGCCCTTTTGCACTCCCGTGAGTGGGGTTCCTAGCAGTGCCTCCCCATTTCACACCAACTCTTGGGAGAAGAACGACTTCTTTCGGAGTTTCTCTAGCACATCTACCACTTCTGTTCCTTCTCCTGCACCGGAGGCACTGAATCAAACCTCAGATGGACCAAGCCCTTTCCCATCTTTCCAGGGGAACTCAGGACACTATAACCCCTTCTGGGATGGATCTAGACACAGCGCACATGTGGACAGCTCTTCCTCAGACTCAGAATCTGACAACAGCCTACCGCGTTTCTTTATTCGGACCAAAGACGGCAGCAAGCCTCCGCGCGACCAACTCCAGAGCTCCTTGTCTTACGTTTGCCATAAACTGGAAGGCCTACAAGCACAGACAGAAACAGAGACAGAAAAAGATGGGGAGAGGCGGCTAAGTTGCAAAAATGAAGTCTTAAGCGAGGGTTCATCTCAGTTCGTTCCTCGGGGTCTGTTTCGTAGCCAAAAAAGAGACGGCTGGTCTGTCATGGTCAGGATTCCTGAAAAAAAGAACCGCATGTCCTCTCGGCAGTGGGGGCCGATCTACCTGCGCCTGTTGCCGGGAGGCGTGCTGCAGATGTACTATGAGAAAGGGCTGGAGAAGCCATACAAGGAGTTCCAGCTTCTCCCCCAGTGCAGGATCTCAGATCTTAAACTGGAAAGCTACGGCGAGCCCCGCAAGGTCCTCGCGCTCAAGGTGGAACATTTCTCATATATAGAAAAAAAACGCTACCACCCTAAGTTGGAGGTTAGTCATGAGGCGGAGGTAGAGCAGCTGCTCAAATTTGGCTCCACAGTGCATGACGACATGGAGGATCTGGTAGTCTCCATGGAAGAAGAAATCTTCAAACTGTGTGTGCCCCACCAGCAGAGGCGGCACTATGAGGAGCAGGAGCTGTCGTTGCAGATCACTGATCACATCTGGATTCAACTGGATAAGTGCGGAGGAGTCATGGAGCGGACAGCCCTCACCCAGATTCACTGTCTGGCTTTTCTGAACGGATTAGGGGATTGTTTTCTTGCCCTCAACGATCTAGGGCTGCTGCGGTTTAACTCCAGTTACGGGTCTGAGGAGGATGGTGAACTCTGGATGGAGATCGCCGACTGCCATTTCCACAAATGTGTGAACGAGACGGAGTTTCAGAGGTCCCGGCTGATAAAGTTCTCACCTCCTGACGCCTGCAGGGTGGAGCTGATGCGGTACAAGACGACAATTCTGGGTTGCACAGAAATTCCTTTCTCAATCAAAGCTGTGGTCACAGTTCAGGGTGCCTACGTGGAGCTCCAGGCCTTTCTTAACATGTCAGCCACCTTCCTTTCCTCCATGGGGGTGTCTGACACGTACCCGCTGTGTGAGAATGTAGTGATCCGTGTGCCGGTGCCGAGCGACTGGGTGAAAGTCACACAGACAGTGGCCTTGCTGCGACAGAGGTCACTGAAGGCCCGTATGAACAGAAATGCCTGCCTGGGCTACGTCAGCGCTGCAGACTCACAGCCTGTCATGCAGGTGACAATCGGCACAGTCAAGTATGAGAATGTATATTCAGCCATCGTGTGGAGGATCGACAGGCTGCCCGCCAAGAACACGGGTAACACATTTCTAAGAGATTCAAATTCAGCCCTGCACTACAGCCTAACATATCATTTTCTCATTAGCTCTTTGGCCCTGGCTTCTTGTGCATGTGTACAGTGTGCTTGCCACTCAGTGGCGTAACACTCTAACTACAAGCGACCTTTGTTTTCTCCTTTGCAGCAGTGGATCATCCCCATTCATTTTCCTGCAAGCTAGAGCTGGGATCTGATCAGGAGATCCCAAGTGACTGGTATCCTTTTGTCACTATGGAATGTGAAATTATGGGCGCAGTTGTGTCACAGACCAGGGTGAAGTCACTGGGCACCACAAATGACATCCAACCACAGAAACATGTGACCAGTTGGACACGCTATCATTGTCAGGTAACTGTCTCATCAGTGGAATAATATGTTGCTCAATGAATGCACCAACGTTAATCTAGATCCCCATCTTTATTTATTAGTGCAACTAACCTAATCTAATTTTGTTCTTATTAGGTGGAAGTGGAGAAGAAATGGATTGAAACGGAGTCAGAGAGGCAATCTGGTTGTATGACACAGTGATTACTAAAGGAGCTCTGACGAGGACGTAATCCCTTTGGTCCAAGATATTTGCCAAACACTTTCTAATGGTGAAAAGGGATAATGAAAAATGAACTAAACTGAGGGTGATGAGGGACTTTCTGCTTATATCTGGTGTCGAAATTCATCTAATTACACATAGCCTGGTAGTATTTCTCATGGAGGTTAACCGATTTTGTATCCTTTAACTGAGACTGAATTAGTCTAGACCTAATAAACAATTTAACATGGCCCTTTTGCCTAGCACTTTACATTTAATAGATGTATTAACTGTAATATTACAGTTTATATGAGTACTGTATATAAGCTTGCATTTGCATCATCTGCACTGCCTTCCAGAATGATTGGCATCCTTAATAAATGCCTCAATAAATGTACGCCGAACAGGCTGTATGAGATAAACAGCTTAAGTAATGAGCAATATTTACTGTGTTTGAGGAAAGCTAATTATCAGCAGATGTTTCGGGTCAGGCGCTTTTGTTGCCCAGCAATGTTTAGAGTTCACATACTTCCAAACTGATTCATTTAGGTATGAATCCTCCACTGAAGTCTCCATGGCAGTGGCATACAAAACAATGTAAACACCTTGTGGAAAAGGACAGTAATATTATAGTTGCACAAAAACATTGGTTCAAAGGTGGGTCACATCATGCTGAGTCTCAGAGCAGCATTTTGTCTCAAGTGATTTAATCACAGTTATTAGGTCAATTTGGTTGAACTGGCTCAGGCCAAGCCAATTAGTCGCCATTCTCAGCAATGAAACACTCATCAAGGTTCAAAGCAACATGAGACAAACGGACAATTAAATCACTTTTGCCTAAATTACAAGTGCTTTGGCCCAAAAAACTACGTAATCGTATATTTGAAGCCTTTACGAAGTGAAAAAGTGGTTGCAGTTTGAAACTAACCCAACAGGAATACAGCAACCTAATATGACCCATCTTTGGAGGTGTTTTTGAAGTAGTTGTAGTATGGGTACTAATAATCTTATATAAAGGGATAAATTCATTGTCTTTTTTTTCACATGGAATACAGCTCATTACTTTTGTTGCTTACCTCAAGCTTATTTTTGACTTTATACCAAGGTTGTGTTCTGGACGACTGTAATTTTATTTAAACAAATCAAATCTTTTATTATATGATCTTTCTGCCTCTGGGTTGTGAATAGGTTGGATGGAAGAAAAAAAAAAAAAGAATGGTAAAGGTTCATAGTGACCGAAAAGGCCTTCAATGATGACTTTTATGTATGAGGTACCTGGCTTAAGCTGGATATTATGTACATCAAGAGTAAAAATTGAATTAAACCTGAATGACTCATGGTACTTCTTCATAGATTTTAAAGTATCTGTCTCTACCACACACACACCAGGGAGAAGATTAAGTCTCTAAATCTACTCCGTATATGAATTTAGTCTTACGAGACATAAACTCTAAGCTAACCACTGTGGGTGCTTTCTGTTCATATTAAGGCAGCCATCCGACATCCAAAAAGATGAAAATAAATACGATTTCATGTGTGCAGTGTAAAAACTAAAACTCCAGCTTGCCTGATACACATAAAGTGATATTTGTGTTTTATATTTTCCCACAGTAAAACAAAACTTTTAAACAAAGACCTCACTGAGTGTCAAAACAGCACAGCGTAGCTCAGTTTACCCCATCATCATCATCATCATCATCACGGTGCTGTTGAGAGACTGAGACATCCAGCAGTGAGTAATGCTCAATAAATGCCATGTGATTGGTAGCAAAGGATCTTTTTAAAGTGCCGCGTGCTGTGTGACAGTATTATATTATGAACTGTAATAGTGCACACAGTACAGGAGAGTGGAGTATATTATCCTGGATTGAATGTGGCTCTTTGGGAACACGCTGCTGACAGTCATGCACTCAAAACTTCACATGCAACAATAGTGTTTCATATGAGTGCTGCTGTTTTTTAATGCCACAGTTCTCTCAGTGGACCCTGTGGTGATATGATAAGGTTTTATGATATTTGGCTATTTATATGTGGAGACTTCATTTATGCTGTATGATCAGGATTAGATCAGAAAACACTCAATCTTTCTGTCTCAATCTACTGTTCTTTGTATTTCTCAGAATTATATTAGTAACCATATGTGGTTTTGATTATTTTCCCTCTATTGTAAGTTTTGATTGCTCACCATAGGGGGCAGTGTTTGTATATTTTCAGGGCTTCCATTACATGAATTATTTTCAATCTCTGAAGTATGGGCTGATAAAATAGACGCCACATAACATGGGGAATACATATGGGAATAAAGAGAGCATCATCTTATAATTCCAGGAGAGCTTCTGTCTGACTCTAGAGTACTCGGTCGTGAGGTGACAGCTGAGTGTCTGTCAGTACTGCAGTATCCACAGGGCTGTCTCGTGTTGCTGCTTTTCCACCAGCAGCACTCTCCTCCTCATCAGAAGAGTCAACCTACAGTGTTGAAAGAGAGCCAGCATCACCAAACAGATGCTTGGAGGAAGCAGGGGTCACGGCTCCTGCTGCTGCTGCCATGGATCTATTGAACACCAAGTTCAAAATGAAGTCTTTTGTAAAGGGTGAAATATTTTTAACTCCTGGCATTGTGCACTCTTGGGATCAGAGACTGCTCTGAGCTCCCAGCGCTGTGGAAAATGCAACTGAATAACCTTTCTATTGAAAATAGCCAGAAAACTAGAGCTGGAAATGGACAGAAATGTTTGAGGGATTGGACAGCCACAGTCTCTCTTTCTAAAACCACAATGCTAGAGGTGAGATACTAATAACTAAGCTTTAAGGTGCTGAAGCCATATTCAACATTGAGCCCAGCTGAGGGTGGTTGTAAGGTGGCCTCACCCTTTACAGGTGACACCCAGCTGGGACAGATGGGCAGCATTTCTCACTGTTTTTAACAAATGGCATAAAATGTTTGGTGAACATGTTACATGCGAAATAAATACACAATGAGAGAGCCTAAACTCTTATCTTCCTTTATCAACTGAGACTACGATAAAGATATATGCTATCCTTACTGTAATACAATATATAACGTGACTATTTTCTGTCCAATCACATCTCTCTGAGGAGCTTGATTACTGTCACCTGTGTGGGCACTTCACATCCAGTTGGAGCGGGCAAAACTATCTGACTGTTAACTGTATGTATTATGTTTCCAAAGTCTATTGTTACCGGACTGCAGTTATTTTCGCCCTAAATCATGCTGACCAACACAGGCCCAGTGGTAAGCAAAGCTGCCTTTTAGCTTTTCGCTGTAGGCTAACTAATAGCAAAATGTGTGTTGTCGATTGTGTTGTGTGTTGGCCTGTGTGTACGTGAAGTAGCCCAATAAATGTGCTCCCTGAAAACGCAATTTGGATTCAAATATACGCAGTTTTATTCAGAGCCTCAAGCTATTGAGTCGGAATACCTCTGTGCAGTTTAATTCGCCATGTTGTCGAGCCAAATCCCTCAAAATGTATCAATTAGGTCACATATCGATTACTATGTCGCCAACTCTCAAACGGTATCAACAGCGTTTACGTCTCTATCATAAATCTATTCTGAAATTAAAGTTTTAGCTACAAAATAAATACAAATATGCATTATATGTAACCCGAAATGATGAGTGACTTTGATATGTTAAAAAATGACCTGAGTTAGTCATAGGTATGCCAGTCTACATTTTCCAACAGTTAGCAACATAAAAAAGGCAAATATTTAAATGGAGTTTGGTATGTTGTTCACAAAAACATACAAAAACATACACAAACTGGCTGGGATGAATGCTCACAAGCAGCTTAGCACCTTCTGATTTGCAGTTTTCTGTAAACAACTGCAGGCCAAACTCTACTTGTCCATAATTGATGATGTGATTGAGAGTATGAGGGAGCTCTTCTTGGATGAAGGCCTTGAAGACCGCGTCCTGGACGATTTGAGACATGTGAGTTATATTCTACAGAACCCGGCTCAATTTAAATAAAATACATATAATGCGCATCTTGACTCAAGTTGTCAGTTACAGCAAAGTTAGATCATCTAGTGAGGAAGTATACACCATACCAGGAAGACAGACTGCTGTGTCTTCTGCTGTGCAGCTTTGGGAGTCAAAGATGATGCAGTCAAAAGCAATGGAAGACTTCAGGAAAAACAATATCAACTCATCCAACTTTGTGCTGCAGCTCCCTACCAACTACAGTCAGACGGATCAAGAAGTCACCGGTAACACAGTGCTGCTTCTGACAACACAAACATATCTAATTACACTGTCCATTAATACAGCTTGTCCAGTTACTTTAAAAGTACCCATTTTCTTTAGCAGATGAGCTCTAATCTGTATATTTGTGGTATGAGTGCACTAACTCAAGTGATTCAGAGAGAAGGGGCACTCATTCTTTTGATTTTTGCATCACCTGCTCTGCTCTGATTTTGCTCCCAGCCTCAGTGGTGATTCCTGCAAGTCAGAATATCCACAGTTTCCCAAGGCTCAAGGCAAGTGTAATCAAAATCCACACAACCTTTCCTGAGCCCGTAATGGCTGTTTATACAAGGGGCATATATGGAAGCAAAAAATAGTCATAATACATGCATAATTTTCACATTTAAATGTATTTTAATTGAAAATCTATTTAAATTCTGATCCAAAAACAAAGTCAAGTCAAAAAATCATGTCACTTTAACTGGAATTGTATATTTTACACACCAGATTCAAGAGGAAGAATTCATACCTGATACTTCATCCTCCATCCTCCAGTTTTTTCCCCCACTTAGATCATGTGACAATCCTGTTTGATGACATTCAGTCTTGATTTTTCTCAGAATCTCACTATTTGTATTTGATCAACATGAATATATATTTGGACACTTACATTTTCAATCTAAATTTGTGAATTTTTTAAATTCAAACCACATAAATTTAGCTGGATGGTTGTCGTAGTATAACATTTAAATGTACAGTGTGTAGGATGTAGTGCCATCTAGTGGTGTAGTTGCAACTTTCTCCCATGTACCCCTGACTGCAGACCCGCAGACCTCAATGTGGGCGGAGTTAAACGTTTAACTCCGCCCACATTGAGGTCTGCGGGTCTGCAGTCAGGGGCTTCTCACTTCATCACTTCATCCGCTCCTTCCAAGCGAGAAGGAAAAACTAAGGTGGCAGTGCTTGGTTTGTCCCTTGTGGACTACTATAGAAACATGGTGGTGCAACATGGCGGACTCCATGTTAGGCAACCTGTTGCATCTGTATATATAAACGTCTCATTCTAAGATAACAAAAAACCTAATGATTCCTATACTCAGGTGATTGCACACTATTGAAAACATAGTTATGCGCATTATATTGTATTTCTTTCAACAGGTCCTTCTAATTGTTACACGCTGGACCTTTAATTGCTATGTATTAGGCAGCATTTCAGTTTTGAACAATAAGTATTCACCAGTGGTTAAATGTCACAGATCAATTTCTTATAAGATTCAAATTATTATGGCTGTTATTTGCCTCCATTGTCACATTCACTTCATTTGTCTGACGAGACAGCGGTGGGGCAGACCTGTTGACCTGAAGGTTATCAATAGATTAAAGAGGCCAGTATCATGTTGGAATTACAATGCTCTCAAACACTGTCTGTTTAATGGATGATCCCAAAGTAAAGTTTTGTGAAGATTTCTATAAATTATTACTGTTTGAGATGCTGAATTATATTTTCCTGTTTCATCGCAGAGCAACTCAGAGACACTTGCTACTTTCTCTCTCCCTGCTGGGTTAGCTTACCCTGTGCAGATCCCAGCCGGAGTCACTCTACAAACAGCTTCTGGTACACATCGACTATATCTGTTATGGGCATAAATCGGTTTTAGTTTTGAACATGTACTCATGGGTTAAAAAAAACATTCCACTCTTCCCCTTTGTCTCACTAAGGTCAACTTTACAAGGTTAATGTCCCTGTTGTGGTTACCCAGGCTGCAGCAGGTCAGCAACATGTGTCCCAACCCACACACAAAGTCACTGAGTGGAGAGAAGCTGCTGCGCCTCAGTCAGCTGCAGCCCCGTCAAATACCACTCATCCTCAGGAGGTGGAGCCATCCGCTGTCCCAGCTTCTGCTGTCGCACAACCACCACATTCAAAGACCACTTTACCCCCCGGTCGGGAGAGCAGTCTCCCCCAGCAGCCACACGTTCCTCCTGCAGAGACCTCACAGCTCCAGGGCACTCACTCTTCAGAGCCAGAGGTCACCCTGGAAGAAAACGAGCCGAGTCCACAAGCTGAACCTGTGAACCTCAGTATGACCGCCTCACCCCGTAGTCAGTTATTAGACTTCCAGATCAGCACTGAGGAGGCTTTGACACAGACAGCACAGTTAAAGACCAGAGACATTGACGACATCCTGAAAGAAGTGATTGAGGAGGAGAGAGAGAAAGCAGAAAGGGCGAGGAGTCTAGCGCCTGCAAAGACTGACAACCAGTGTGAGGCTGTTGTTGGGGTAATTTGAAAAGAATATTCCTTCTTTAAGCAAATGCTGGTTGCAGAAATAGGAAAAAGGCCAGTTGTTAAGCTACAGCTGGTAGAAAGCAGTAAAATAAATAGTTTTCCATTTTTGGAAATGGACTCATAGACTTTCTTGATAAGAGCTGGATGACTCTATACAACTCATATCTTTACACTAAATATATAGCTGGAGCCAGCAGCTGGTTAGCTTAGCATAGCATAAA
>NW_023339751.1:7484524-7484667 GCF_004916995.1 Morone saxatilis
CACTAATTAACACGTTATGTCTTGATTCGTTTCATCCATAAGAAAGTGTAAATACAAAACAAAACATTTTTAAATTGGGGGGGGTTATGTGTAGCTGTAACTTTATGTTTACTAGACATAAAGTGGTATCAATATTCTCATCT
>NW_023339751.1:7484798-7485277 GCF_004916995.1 Morone saxatilis
AGAGAGGGTCTAATGAAAGATGCTGGTTTGCATTGTGGGAAGTGGATAATCCAACTTTTTTGGAGCTTGACCCATAAAATATTTCTAACCTCTAAAAAGATATCTCCAAATCATTGGAGTGACTTTTAAATGATTCTGAAATAAATGTTTCCCTTC
Organism: Morone saxatilis; assembly: GCF_004916995.1. NCBI lineage: Eukaryota > Metazoa > Chordata > Actinopteri > Moronidae > Morone > Morone saxatilis. The sequence goes on from NW_023339751.1 coordinate 7,484,955, forward strand.
ACAATAAAGTCAGCATTCATTTGAACAAAGTTTTGGTCAATTCAGGTGTTCAGTCTTGAATTAGCAGTAAGTTCCACTCCAACCTTTCTGAATATAATCATGGTATAACTGTTTTCTTCTTGCACTTCCTGCCAAGCTGGACTTGGACTACAACTACAGTGAACTGTCAGACATCGTTCAGCTGGACGGTCCTGCAGGCAACTCTGACATCGAGGAGGAAGATGGAGTTCCCCTGGAAGAGAATGACTTTCTGGGTATAATCAACGCAGAGGCCATAAAGGCCATGCAGGAAGGAGATGGGAGCAGCGACGGCAACAGCATCT
>NW_023339751.1:7485323-7498008 GCF_004916995.1 Morone saxatilis
TGCCCCGTTTTTTTTTTTTTTTTTCTTGCTGATTTGTGCCGCTTGTTCTAGAAATTACATATTTTGCAGTCGCAGCACACATTATTTTATATTTTATAACAGCATGTCTTTGATTGCACGTTTTGTTTCCCACAACTCACTTTCTGTCCATTAGGATCCTTTAAATTCAGGTGATGATGTGATTGAGCAGGACATCCCGGATCTCTTTGACACCGACAATGTAATTGTTTGCCAGTATGACAAAGTAAGAACATTTTGGCTCTCTACTGGCCATTATTTGCCTCTTAACAGAGCCCAGTGCAGAACACGTCTGTTAATCTAACATTTTCTGGCTATTGCAGATTCACCGCAGCAAGAATCGCTGGAAGTTTCATTTGAAAGATGGTGTGATGTGTTACGGAGGCAGGGACTATGTGTTCTCTAAAGCTGTTGGGGAGGCAGAGTGGTAATAAGCTTAAGTTCTCTTGCACGCATCACATAATTATGTTGAAAGAGGGGTAACTGATTTAAAAGGGGAACAACAATCAGTGAATTTAGACCTCTTGGTGGTGTAATTTGGCTCACGTGGCAGACAGTTAAAATCCCACTGTGCAAAACTGATACTTTTGTTTTTTTTCAGTATGTAATTATCAGAGCAGCACTGCAAGTCATTTACGATGTTACAAACAATTACTTAGAGCATTGCTTTTGAATCCAATCTACTGAGACAAACAGCATGAATTTATGTTGTATAATATTTTGCTGAAATAGTTTATTAGTGGAGCAAAACATTATTTGCCCTGGAATGTGTTTTCTTCTGTCATGATCATGTTGCTTTGAAGTTACCTAATGTGCTGTTTGATTTTCAAACATTGTAACTGTAATATTTTGCCTTTAATCATGCTTCAAATACACTGAACTGCACTGTTGTGCTGCATTCAATTAACATTCCTCTGTCTGTGCAACCATGTTCAAAGCCAGTGTTGCCTTGTCATATTTTTTTAGAATGAACTAAGAGGGTTATTTTTTTTTCTGTGTTCACTGGAAAATCAAACCAGTCGCAGTGGCTCACTATATACAAATTCACTAGAACATGACAAATTTAATCTATAAATGCCAGCATGGACACTAAAATTGATTATGTTTTGACTGTGGTTTGGATAGACACTAAAGTAGCTACTCGCAGCTGGAAAAAAATATAAAGGCTGGTGTGACAGCTCCAGCAACACCCCACGAAACAAAAACTAATCAGTGACAAATCCTTGGGAAATGTTTTTGCTACTGATGTCAAGTTTTCATTCTCACATTCGCTGTGTTGTCACAGTGATATTCTTTGGTGCAGACCTTTTCTCTTTTCCTTCTTTATATGAAATTATTAGAATTTTATGATACAAAGCTATTTCTTTTTTTCTTGTATTGCATTCATAGAGTGTACTGTGCACATTAGCACATAGTATACTTGTTAGCAGTGGGGGTTACAAGTTCAATCTGAGGGGATGGAAGATTATTAACAGGATAATTTTTACTGCACAAAACTGTTTTCTTGCCGATTACTAGATATTTTAGAAAATGATTCAATCAACACAAGGTAAAATAATGGCTGAACTCGTTAAAACTGGTAGACATTTGCAACCCATTATGAGGGGTGTCACAAAAAGACATTGTTTGCTTTCAGGGGTCACAAACCAATGCTGGTTGGGAAGCACTGCTTAATAGTTTTGGTCAGTATGCAGCTGGGATAAGGGGCAGATCTCCTATATAAAGGGAAGATTTGAGGCATCACTTAAAGTGATCCTGTTTACAGGTTATGTAGATCTGATGCCACAGTTGTGTGTTGGCCACATAGATCCTAGAGCACACTGAAATGATGTAAATATGTGTGTGTTCAGTTCATTTATCATATGTACAGTTTCAGAAAGAGATTAATAGTCAACCATACATATACAAGCTCATCTCTGGAAAACTGGTTTATTTAGGCCAAGTCAGCAGTGCATTAGTTTCGAAGATGGTGCTGAGTAGTGGTTTTACTCACAGCAGTCTAGGTGAAAACGCTTACTATGTTCTAGTAAGTAAGTAAATACAGGTTTTGTATGGGAATCTACTTTCTGGTATGTTAGCTTGCATCGATAGCTGTTGCTAAATGAGGAAGCCAATTAAAAATAATGGTTAGCATAACAAATTGACCACACTTTTTTTTTTTTTCTCCCTTTTATTCAAATGTCATCTTGTGAAAATCCAGGACATTCTAAAAAGCAGAAGTATTTCTTGTAGACCAGGCCCCATCTGTGTCTCTGAGGTTGCTCTGGTATATCTGCAGTCTTCCAAGTCTCCCAGTCCAAATGTATCCTGAGTGCAACCCAATACATGGCACTAAAATACATCTTAAGCTTAAACAAAGACTTCCATTTGATCACGTTTATCTCATTATATTCAAACTCAAAATCTCAACCTTTATAAGGACAGAATAATAAATAATTTCTACTTATTGATACTACTTAAATAAAAATAAATGTCTCTTCTAGTACCCACATCTTATACAAATGCTGTTTTATGCATCTTGATCTTAACAAGTGAACACCAATGCTTTAAAATAGCTTTGTAAATAAACTGGCCTGCTCCATCCATCTGCTGCTTTGAACTGCATTACCTGTGCAGAAATGCAGGCTGCAGCACCTGTTGTCTTCAATTTGAGGTCTCTTGGTCCTGACATGAAATTCTGGTTTTGTAAAGTAACCTAGATCAAATTTGATCTGATGCCTGTCATGAACGAGATTGACAATCTCTTCACCCTGACCTACATTTTTAAAGAAATGCTACATTTTTATCAAGACAGCAGACACTGCCTTTAAGTTCAGAATAAAATTCTCTGTGCTGATGGTCATGTGGTTCCCTTGTTTAGAAAGCAACCTTTCATCTTAATGTGATAGGCATAGAAGTTAAGTGAGTGAGGCTTTCTGGTGGACATTTTCTGAGTAGAATTGAGGTGTGAAGCCAGAGTCTGTGACCTGTAGAAGTCAGTGTTTGCCTGGCAGCAGCCACACCCGCAGCGCCTCAGTAGCAGGCACACGTCCTTCCTGAAAGCCCGTGTGAAGAGGGTGTACAAGAAAGGGTTGCAGAGGGAGTTGATGGGATAAAAAAGGATGAGCAGGATTTTTGAGTGAGACACAGTAATGAGGGGCATACACAGGGCTGCAGAGATGGCAAAGAAGGAGATTGGCGCCATGCACACAAAGTCTGTAAAAATGAGCACAGCCATGCGCTTGGCAATCTTGGTGTCTCCATGGCGGGTAGAGTGCTCTGTGTTGTGAACACTCCGATATATGCATATGTAACAGTAGCAGACCAACAGGAAAGCGACGACATTGAGAATGAGTACAGCCACCACGTAAACCTGAGAGCCCAGTGTGTCGATGTCCATGGGCAAACAGATGCTCACTTTGCTGTAACTACTGACCCCCACAAGAGGGAGCAGGGCAACCAGCAGAGAGAAGCCCCAGCCTGCCCCCATAATGGCTGCTACATGGTGCATCCGCAGCCTCTTGTTGACATGCATGGCATTGATGATGGTGTGCCAGCGTTCAAGGCTAATCACAGTCAGTGTATATACTGACAGCTCACTGGCAAACACTGTCAAAAACCCTGCTATGCCACATCCGGGTCCCGTCTGCCAGTCCGTGGCGTGGTTGTAGTACTCATGACGGGAGTTGTGGTCCATGAAGGCAATGAGCATCAGGTAGAGCCCCATGCACAGGTCAGCGAAGGCCAGGTTACACATGAGAAATTTGGAGATTGTTAGCTTATGGTGGCTAATTAGCAGGATGACCAGAACAGCCAGGTTACCGGTCACAGCGAAGACTGTAATGATCCAGGTGAGACAGCGCAGGAAGGGAAAACCCAGCAGGTCCTCACAAGGGTTAAAAGCATCTGGCTTTGGCGTGCACTTGACGAAGGGGTTGTTAAGGCAATCAAATCCCAGGTCTGGATACTCAAAGTTGATGTCATCAATCAAGTTCACACCATCACCTGCGGGATCTCTGAAGAATAACAGATGTTAAAATTACCATAGAAATCTGAAACTGGTCAAAGAAAAAGCAGAAGGTTATGTATTTTTCTTTTTGCTTAAGCCGAGGGTACTCAAAATAGTTTTTTTGGGGGGGAAATAATTTGAGATGAAAAGTCTCAGAGAAAGACTGTGTTTTAAAAGATCAAATATTTACATCAAGAAGATTTTGTGTTTGCCAACAATCACATCTCTGTATAACAGGTTTGTTTTTCTCATCAAAAACATCTGTGGGCTAATGGGATCAATATCAGTTCTGAGAAACAGAAAAAAAGTTTGAAATGTTTGTTTTTAGGGATTTAATGTTCTGTCTCCAGTTTATTATTAAATATAATAAAGTTAAATGTGTCAAATTTTTTTAAATGTCATGTAAATTGACAGTGACAGGTCCTGGTTCATAAATAAAGAATGACTAGAAATACAGGACACATCATGTTGTTATTTTAGCCCACCGCAATCATTTTTGTACAGTCCCTGAGTGGGAAGTGAAGTAACTTACGTTTCAGTTTCGCTGAGATCGCATAACTTTGTGAAGTTCTTTAAGGCGCTTTCCCTTTTAAATTATAAAAAGAAAAGAGGGGAAAAGGTTAGACTGCACAAAATGTCAATAAATTCAGTCGCTAATTACAAAACAACTCATGATCTGTATTCATAGGACAGAGCTTTTGTTCTTTATGCAGATTTGAATGGATTTGTTACATCTCTGGCAGCAGTTGTCGGTTACCTTTGTTTTCGACGCCATGTGTGGAAGGCACAGCAGTGGCTGGGGTACGTGAGCTCAGCCTCCAGCAGCTCAGCCAGACTCTCCAGTGGAGGGAGGGTCTTCAGAGCAAAGGCAAAGCTGGCTTTCAGAAACCTCACCTGCCGCAGCCCTTTAGGGGGGAGGGAACTCAGAGCTGTGGAGGAAACATCCCTGAAACACACATGCAGGGAACACAGACATGTCAGTGAAGATTCCTGAAATGACTACCAATGTATAAAATACAGTGTTTTAATAAGGCGTTGAACCACAGCAAGCCACTAGAACAGGTTTCGGTCTATCTTAAATTTAGTTGGAGGGTTACAAAGTCAGTCTTTCTCACAAGAAGAGCCATCATTTGGTGTTTTGTTCATGGTGGCAAGAAATGCTGTTTAAGGCAAATCTGCTGAATCTCCCACAGGTGTTCATTCAGCCCCAGTGACTGCGGCAGCCAAGCCCCAATCTACAATGTTTTCATTTTCATCAAGCCAATGAGTAAATCACGCTGTTTTTCTAAAGAGATGTTGATTCACAACAAAAAATGTGTAATCACAGCATATACAGGTTGTAATTACTGACATTTTACTAAAGATGGAATACATTTCATCCAAAGCAGAAAAACATTTAGAATCTACTTTGGTCCCTCATTTGATTGGATCCCTTGCAACCTGACATTCATCAAATCTAAAAATACTCAAAAGTACCACACTGGACCCCACACAAGCAAAAGGAAGACCTCTGGCATTTCCTGTGTGTCAGTGAATACTGCAGACACTAATTCATAGCCAAGATAAGAGGAAATTTCATATCTACAACACAGGGTGCTTGCAATCAGAGACCTTGCAAGCTGTATGCACTGCAGACTGGGCTATTTACTCACTAATCAGTATTCAGCAGTCCTGCCTGCCTTGTTGGTTGTTTACACAGACAGGCTGTCACCGCCCTAATGTTTATACAATAAAATGATAAACGTTGTTATGAATATTAATCTTGCTTCACTGACCCAGTTCAAATATGGCCCCCTTAATGCTGTTGATTTAAACATCGGAAGATATAGAATGTATGATTTTTCTCCTCTCGTATTTAACTTTGTCACAATCATTAACTTGCTTGAGTAAATTTAGTCAAATACAATTTCTTGAGTACTTTTCTTGAGTATTTATTTAGTATTTATGTCTCAACTCAACTACAATAGTTGAACTACGCTTTAAAACTCGAGCTTAGGGGTCTAGGTTTGTTATGACGAGTAACCCCTTTCACATACTAGTAATCATGTGATCCACCATTAATATGAAAATATTGATTTTAGCACTTTTCAATAAAGGATCCTTGACCACTGATTGTTGAATTGACTTCCTGAAAAGTGGCACAACATTTACTTTGGTTGTATTAGTTTCATTAAATTTAATTACTGTCACTTACAGAAAACTCGGACCTGTGGCTCCTTCAAAGGCATTTTCTTGGATTTCACTGAGATGCCTGTTGTCTCTCAAAATCCTACAAAAGACATAAAAAAACAACTGTAACAGTGACCTCCAGTGCAAACTGTAGTTCAGCAGTTAACATGCAATATGAAAGCAAATTTAAGATGACACATGAATGGCGAACGATGCCCCAAACCATTTTTCATCTACTTTTTGTTTTCTCTACTTGACACTGAGGAAGATGAGCATTATTTTTAGACTTCAGGGTGTCTGTACATATCTCGTCCCCATCAACATTCAGCAGTGCAGGGCAGAGCAAGAAAACAATGGGGCATCCAATCTTTGTTTAGTCTTGCATAACGTTTGTTTACTGGTACACTCAGTTTTTATGATTGGGAAAATGAAACCCTTAAGTCTGAACAACATACAGTATCGGCCTGTCATGGACATTATGACATTATGTTGTTGTTAGCTTAGTATGGAAAAAAAAATCTTGATTATGAAAAAGCTTACAGTGTGTTGAGCTTGGTTCCATTGAATGCATGAGATTTGATTTCTTTGAAGCCGTTTCTAACCAGGTTCCTGTCAAGGACACAATGTTATAAATTTTAGTTTGCTGTCAAAAGGACCTATCACCAAGGACAGAGAACTGAACATCCGAATACATAAGCATATTGAGACACATCGAAACACATTCTTAAATGGTGAGACACTGTTCCTCCTAGCTCTGGTAATTCGGTAACAAAAAGAATTTGGCTCCTGTACTCACATGTCAACATACTCCTCTGTGATACCCTGGAAGGAATTGGCAGGAATGATGTCGATCCTCATGTTATCTGCCATTTCTCTGTACATAGTGGAGAAAACATTTACTCTGTTTGGCTAAATTATCAGTTAGACAAAATGATGTACATCGTACAATAAAGATCAGTTTAATGAACTGTGACCCAGTGGGAGGATTTGCGGCAGGGTCGGTGGCATCGTGACATTGATAGATAAAAGTACAACTGGGCTCAGAATAAACAACTTGAGCTCCACTTGGAGTTATACCATGTAGAACATGCAGTTTTGCAACATGCAGTAAGGCACTAATCCAGTTTAGAAACAGACTATTTTTAAATGCGATTACTTACAGGATAATATTTGGTGCCAAGGAAGAGATAGTTGTGAAGTCTGGGAAGTGTATCACCCCTGTGTTAGAGATGCTCCTGTGAAGACGAGCATCAAAGACAGATGATTATAAGCAGATAAGAACAAATCTTCAAAGTTCCCACAAAATGTCAGACAGGTGCAGACTGTCTCAGTTGGTAAGAGAAATTTCAGAAACCTTTTCTGGGAAAAGATTCCAGGTTAAATGTGGTTTATCGCATGGTGTCACATTTAACTTGAAGCAATGAATGATAAATAAGTAAAAATATCTTCAGATTGGTAACTTTTGCATGGAACACAAACAAGTTCTTGTTAACCACAAGACTAACGGTGGTTTGAAGGTGACAGCAGGAAGTAGCCACAATAAGATTACTGTACTATTTGCAAGAATAGGAATAGTCAAATTTCAAGCAGCAGAAGCTGAGATATCCCGACTTGTAGCCCCTATTACTATATATAACCTTCAAAACACTGGATACTGCAATTCTTATAATGCTCTCTCTCTGCCTGTTAAATGCTTTCATGTTTCAAACTCCACACCAGTCTGTATCGCAATTATTTGGTCAAATTATTTGGTCAAAAAATGCCTAAGATGAAATTGAGTGCTTCTTTAACCCGTTAACATCCAGTTTTCCCCTTTTTCCCCCCCTGTTGATACAGTATCTTATTCAACACTGTCCCACTTACAGCCATAAACCAAAGTATTGGCCAAATTAACATTTTGACCTGAAGGAGGCGCTGAATTTAAAGTTAAAGGATCACCAAGATTATTAAAGTTCATCCTGAGGGGAACATGAATGTGCCAAATTTATTTGCAGTCCATCCAACAGTTGTTGAAACGTTTCACTCAAAAAAACCAACTTAACACTAGAGTAAATAGTCATAGTCAGTCAAATAGTCATTAGAATTCATCCTCTGGGGACCATTAATGTAGACCAAATTTGGATCAAATCCAAAACTCAACCTGACTTATTTGGCCTTGTTGGAAACTTTAGGACGTCCACTAAATCTAAAATAAAGGCATGTGAGTTGGAACATGCTTGGCTGCAAAGCATGAGACTGTAACGACCACCTGCTGGTCAGTGGGGGTTTATACAGGTGAATATTGATCACGTAAAACAGAATGACTTACAGATATTCCAGCTTTGGCAGGTCAGTGAAGGCCCCTTTTTCAATAACCCTCAGACTGTTGATATTCTGCACCGAACTGCAGGAATAAAAAATGCGGAAAAGTATCAGTAATTACAATAATGCTGTCAGTGGCTGTCAACAAACAAACAAAGCAAAGCCCAATCACACATCAGAGGCTCTGAAAGTCAAGGATTAAACACGCTGCTTTGTAATTGAGAGGCTAATCCTATGAAACTTAAATGAAATGCAAAACACACAGCAGCTGTTCAAATGAATAATTGCTTTCATCGTGCAGTCTGAATTTGACGTGTGGTGGAAGGTAAAGTGTCACTTACATTTGAGCCAGGCTGTGGAGGGAAAGGAAGGCATGTCTCTGTATCTGTGTGATGCAGTCGCTCTGGGAAATCTCACTGTGGCACAAAGAAATGGCTCCACATCAGTCAACAGATTAACAAGAAGCCAAAATGTCGCACATCAAAGTAGCAAATATGGAGTTTTAGTGAAACAAATATTAAGAGTGACACAGGTTATGGATTCTTTCCCATGCTTACTTTTTAATGCACTTCTTTTAGAAATAGGACAGAGTTGATTGATATTGGTATACAATCCATGAGGGAAATATTAAAATACCACCAACAACAATTCATACTTCTAGGCCACAACGCACACATGCTTCACCTCATGTTTGGAAAAGCTCCAAACATACATCACAGATGCATCTGGGCCAAGAAGACTGAGTGAAGATGTTTAAAAAAGAGGACTAAACAAAGACCTTCAGAGGCAAACAAAGTCAACAAGACTTCTTGATTTGTCCTTGAACACTTTTGTTTTCTGATGGAGGCATGGCTCACTTCCCTTTCTGAGCCGCTTTCCATCTTTATTTTGCAATCATCATTTTAAGGATCCCACTCTACTGTAATCAGCCAACACTTTCCTTAGGTCAACGTCACTCTGCTTCAATTTCAAACAAAGAAACAATTTAATGGCTCCATCTGTGCAGATTTTTTTTGATTGCATTACATATAGTGTCATAATTACCGATCGCAGCTCGTAAAAAGCTTTTTCATGTGATCATTTTGATTAAGCTATGCTAGTTTCCATTTTGCGTCATCACTGACACACAGAGAGCTCCTCATGTCATTCTACCTTGACACAGATTTTATTGGCTAACTTGGCTGGAAAGATGAAGGATCACAGCTTTATGACTTTAACCTCATTTTGAATACTTGAATGAATTTTATCACTCAAAACTATTTTGCGATAGGGGCAAAATTGGACATAATGAACCCATCACCTATCACAAGTACTGTAAGTGTCTGAGATAAGACGTGTCCCTGAGGGGCAGAGAGAGCAAAGTCAGACACACTCAACACAAACCGGCTCGATTTGAAAATTATTTCATCACCACAGGCTAACAAATGTTATCTGCTCATCAAACTGTTAGTGATATATTAATTAAATGGTGAAACCAATTCGGTGAAACAATTCAGACTAATGTTATGGCTTTAGGACTGAGTATTTAGTGGCTGTAAACACGATAAAGATGAGCTCTAATTATGTTTTTACTTGGCAGTCTGTTTTTAGTGCAATATATCACTCAGTTGTAATTGCATTTTGCTGAAATTTGTTATCCAGATTGCCATTTAGACCAAGGAATAGTTGATTACATTTGGGCCGTGATATTTATGGTCTGGTATTTCTATCGTTAGACAATTTTTTACTCGTACATATTTCTGTGGTGTTGTCTTGTGCTATGAAAAGGTCCAACATCTGGGACTTTCAAGTCAAGTGGTTTATGAAAGGCTCAAACTTTGAAGCCTATGTGTGACCTTCACAGTTTCACAGCAGTGGGATATCTACATTTTTTACAACTTCCTTTCTTTTAAATAGATTATGTTTAACAAAGAATAACTTTCACCTTTGTGTTGATTTTTAATGGAATAACTACAATATAAAAGAATCACATCTACAGTGATTATTTTTTTTGTTCAGTTGTTCACATTATTTTTTAAATGGTGTGTGTGGATTTGTAGTCAAAGCACACACAGACTGGTTACAATTCGACCCCTCAAGTGTCACCCCAAATACTTATGAGGTCCAACACCTCACTGTCTCTCCACTGACTACCTCCATTGCAGCTGAGTGGCTCCTGCCAGCCGGAAATGGGATGAATATTAATCTAGAGTGGCTGTTCACACTGAGGTTACAGTCCAATAAATCTGATCCGACTTGGACCGCATATGAAATTTGCCCAAATCAGAATTGGAAAAGATCAAATTGCATGTGATTTGTGCTGTTCACACTGTCATGAACAAAAACATATGAGTCCCATATGAGCAGAAAGATCTGATTTGAGCCACCTGTCTGTTGCAGGGACGTGGAAGTGTCCCAAACCTGAGTGTGAACAGTTTATATCAAAATTCATGTGACTTTTACATCATTTAAGATCCAAGTTCATCATTCAGGACCGTGACTTGTTCACACTGGAATCTGTTATGAGCCCCATCTAAAAAAATATGTGAACCAAACAACATAAATAAAAAAAAAAATTAAATCTAAGCCATAAAATCTGAATTAAATGCTGAGGCTTGCAGTGTGGCCATAGCCTTAGATAAAAAGTGACTGAGTTTAAAATCATTCACTGAATATTTTCCTTAATCACAGCATAGGAAGTAAACACCAGAGGAAGACATCAAAGTGAAATGCAATTATGTGAGGAAATAATGAATAGTCATAAACAAATGCTCACCACTGTTGCTATTACTGTGCCTGGTCAAGACAGGAGCATCTGGTAAATATCTGATGTAATAGTTGAGTCTATATTAGTCAGAGTTCATGGGGTCGTAACAGTACATTTTTATTTCTGAGCCTGATTTCTGAAAATTATGTAGTTTTTTATTATCAAGGCTGGATGCATAAAACAGTAGTTTACATTAGTTTTGTTTTCTAATACGAAGTGGAGGTATACTGTAAATGCTCTGTACACACAGACCAACAGGTGGCGCTACATGGAGAGGATATTTTAACTGAAGGTTACTGGAGAGAAAATGTTTTTTCCTTTTCTTTTGTCCTTTACATTGCATTTCCTTGCAGTGGATTTGTTTGCAGCACCCAAAGAACACCATGTATTACTGATAATATTAGTGTAAATGTTTAGTTTAGTCAACTGTGTTTCAGTTTTCAAGTCACATTTCAAGACTGGCAACATACGTTCAAATGTGTTAAATTAGCTAAAATGCATAATTTAGTCTACTGATTATTTAAAAACTTTTTGAACAAGTTTAAATATTTAGCTTTCTCCTTTGCTTGCATGTTCCATTAAAGCTGAATTAATAAATTCACCTACGGTATATTTCTTCACTGAGCAAAAACATATAAGAAAAACAAGGAGCTCACATTATTGTAACGTTGATCAGCTCCTTGAAGGCATGAGTGGGGACTTCTTTCAAGGGCAGATGAGTGAGCCATCTGTAGGTTTCATAGATAATGTTGTTAACTCCACATTAAGTATGAGTAAAAGATAACAGAAACATGTCTCTTCAGGTTATTTTTTCAAAGTTGCATTAAAAGTTTAAACCACAAGACTTATATTAGAGTGACAGTAAGGAAAATACCCAATACAATACTAAAAGTAAGTTAGTGAAGCCAGACACAAGAAAAAAAAGTCCATAAAGTAAGTACCACCGGTTTCAGACTGGACTACTACCGACACTGTGCTAGAAAGTTGGGTTACTTACAGTCGAAGCACGGATGCTGCTGCTGCCCGGGAGGCCAGCTGAGTGTCTCTGCTGCACTGGAAAGTGTCGGCGGTGCAGCGGCAGATGGCCGGACAGGTATAAGCCCAGCAGGAGCGCACATTCAGGACACCGGACAGCGCGACCAGGAGCCAGACCGCCCGAGGAGCCATTCGTGACACCGGGGCCACTCACTACGGGATTAAAAATAAATAAATAAACAAAGACAAAACTCTGCTGACTCTCCTCAAAGTTGAAGATAAAAAAGAAAAATGTGCCAAATACCAGGCCAAAGCTCAATAACGTTACGCTCTTTCTTTTTTTTCCAGTTTTAGGATCTACTGCTGCCTTCAGGTTCTGTCGTAATTGTGATTATGCTGCCCGCACAGAAGACCCAACAAAGTGAAACACAGGCGGAATTTTCTTTGACAGCTGAGCTGCAGAGATGTGACGTTCAGTGGGTGGAGAC
>NW_023339751.1:7498108-7498891 GCF_004916995.1 Morone saxatilis
GCTCATAATGTTACGGCTGATCGGAGTCTATGTATACATATATATTTATAATGCCTTTAAAAATAGGGTAACCACACTAATATCACCTTTACAGTTCATGAACAAAATTTAAACAGTAAAAGTTCTTGTTGAGATACATTTTTAGGCAAACAAATGAAGAACATGAATAAAATGCATTATAAGGCCAGTACAAGCTTGTCTTCAGGAGCTGCTGCTTATCAGATATCAACATGTGTCTACCTGTACCTATAAAACTGCTCATTTTGGTGCAGTTTCCTTTAGTTGGCTCAGATTACTCTCCTAACAAGCCAAACTACAGTGCACCTGAAGAGGACTGAGGTCATGTTTACACCACACTTTTTCCCCCTCTGCTTTGGCCTTGCTATTTGTGGACAGCATACAGAAAAAAAAACATCTGAAAATGGTGTAGAGGATGTAAACCTCTGACAGTTATATTAAGATACAAGGTGGACTGAATCATCTTTTTTAGTACCACAGGGGCAGGGGAGAACAGTGTCACTCAGACCTGTGTGGATGTGGCATAACAGACTGTAGGTGTGATCGCACCCCACGCTGTCACCTTCACCTGCTTTGTCACTGTATGTTGTTAGAGGTTCCTTTTTTAGGCACAGGGTTCTTCTTACCTCTGGGTGGGAGGCTGTTGACCTGTCAGCATCCTGCTGGTTATCAGAGCACACAAGGAGAGTGCGAGGAACACAACACAACACAACACGAAATGACATGACACAGTATGACACCAAGCAATGTAACACAGTTCACCAC
>NW_023339751.1:7498947-7499823 GCF_004916995.1 Morone saxatilis
ATCTAGCATGAAACAATAGAACACTAAACAACACAAACCAACAAAAAACAAAGATGAAGCAACGCATGATAACATGGAAGTACACAAAAGGAGCACAAATATCAGTAAAACACATCAGGGCAGTCAGAACTGGTCTGCAGTGAAAGTGGTGGAAGCAGCAATTGGTGTCAAATGCTATTTACTTGCTATTTCCACATAAAGTGACATTTTCAGAGAGCCAGTTCAAAAGCGAACACACATCAGTGTGGCATTTGAGGTAATTGGAAACAGGGCCACTGAGTGTGTTCTGAGAGACCCATTGTTTTATTCTTCACTGTAGATGCAGCTCTGCAACGAATAACGACTTTTTTCCATCACTGTCAAACAGAACGGTTACTTCTTTATAACTGAATATAAGATTCCCAAACAACCCCCAGCCTGCTATTGGTCAGATCAAACCAGTATTACATTCAGAGGCCTTAAACAAACTGTTTTAATTAGTCATGTACATTTTTTAATCATTTAAATTTACCTACAATGAAGCATATCGTTAGTTCAGGCAGGGCTCAGAAGTTGCATTGGCTCATTCATGGCTATGTGGCTGTCCAGTTGTATTAATGCAGGTTCACAGTACAGCCATTATAACCCGACACTTCTCGCTGTCACCCTGCTGATACGCTTGTGCCAACGCCATTTTCTGTTGCAGCTCCCTCCACCGCCTAAACCTCATCCTTATGTGCTAAGCTTCTTGTTAATTTGCAATTGTACATTTTATCTAACAGTTATGTTCGTGTATGTTTATTAGGAGGGGAGGGATTAGCTCTCTCGACAGAATCCTCTATGAGTGCTCCAACATTTTGCTATTAATGGTCATTTCCCTGACGTATGCCTGACTGG
>NW_023339751.1:7499835-7499966 GCF_004916995.1 Morone saxatilis
ATTATTAATTTTTGGCAAAATTAGGCAAGAGTTCACTGCGTTTTAGAAAACCAAGGCTCAAAGTCAAATGAATGGGCTCATAATTAAATTTTAACCTACTAGAAGGAGTTATGAGACAGTCTCAGTTTAAT
>NW_023339751.1:7500046-7500798 GCF_004916995.1 Morone saxatilis
GGCAGTGGAAACACTACTGCTTTACAAAAAATGAATGTTCCTTGTTGTTGCTTTAAACTCTAATTGAACTCAGTGTAAAGTGGAGGATTTACTGCAGCTCACTGTACAGCATGCACATTCCTATAAAGGCTTCATACTCCGAAATGTGTTTAATTGATGTCTGGTTCAAACCACAAGGTTTGAAACATGTTTTCCGTTGGTCATTTAGCTTCAGGACTGAGTCAGCATGAGTTGGATAGAGACACAAGGTTACATATTCTGTATATACTTTCGTAAATGTGTGTGTACTTCTCCTCCTCAGATTAAACAGAACGTGAGCCTATGGCATTATGGTGACACTCATTTCACGATCCTCAAAATTAAGCCAAAAAATGTTGCTGGATGTTTTGTCTTTGGTTGGTATTTTTTTCTCCTACCTTGAATAACTAAACACTTGCTTACTGAGCTTACATTGCTTGCTGATTATGTTGTCATTTATGAGATCTTCTTTTGTACCTTATGTAGTTTATGTTACTTCACAGTAAGCATTCAAGAATGTATTTGTGCTTTGATTCATAACTTCCCCCATTTTTAATAGTACTCAAGAACAAAACGATACTGAGGAAGAGAGAAGGGCCAGAGTGATTTTTTTTTTGGCTTAAAAAAAAAAAATCAAGGCTCTACACTCAAGGGCACCACAGGAATCTCATATCATGAACGAAGGAAGTGACGGCCAAGGAGACTGAAAGACAACCAATACACACACACACACA
>NW_023339751.1:7500898-7516997 GCF_004916995.1 Morone saxatilis
ACACACACACACACTGTACACAGAGGATTTCTACTTGCTAATCTACTTACTTAATCCACACTGTTTATAAGGGGTTTGCATGTGAGCATCCTGGATACCTCCACTTCAGTAGGTTATAATCATTTCCATATGCCCTCTAATCATTCTCCCTCACTCCCACTCATAAGACATTTTGCAAAATGAGCACCATGAGGATGGCATGTTAATGAACGTGGGATAAACAAGCAACCAACAAACAGGGGAGTCATTATTATGAATTATTAGGCGGAATTTATGCAGTCTCTTTTCTTAATGGCATATAACCTTGAAGCTGTCCATTCTCTCTCAATTCCCACTTACACACACATATACATAATACATATTCACACCACACACACACACACGACACACACACACACACACACACACACGATTTGTAGACAGGGCAATGCTCCTGACTGCTTATCGGGGCAGGAATTCACTAGTCCTTGGACATCCAAAATGCATCACAGAGTTATCACATTAAGCGAGTTAACCCCTTGAAACCAGGACGTGAGTCATGTTCACTGTAAAGTCTCAATGAAGAGTGTTTGAGCAATAGCAGGGTTCTTCAGGGCTGCACGAACCAATAAGTTTCCTAGAAACGTCTCATACTAACATGCCATCATCTTTTCTACTATGTTTAATGAACTTCCAGTATCTATGGCTCTTGTTAGATGTAGCTGTAGTTCTTCAGTTTGATCAACAGGTGTCAGAGAGCACTCCTCTTTTTCTATATCTGGGAGTGAGCTCGGGATTCCAACTGTGTAAAACCAGCTGGTCTTTGATCACTCATTCATTCTGATCCAGAGCTAAAAAATAATCAGTGTTGTGAAAATGGGACACGGGCCTGGTTACAGTGGAGGCTAGTGAGCTTAAATTATGTTGTCCAGAGAGCTACAGACGTGGTACAGAAATCTCAGTAATCTCAGAATCTTGAGACCTGGTTGTGTGAGGAGTTTGGAGCTACGAGTGGGGACAAAATATTTGATGAAAGCTTTGGTGATATGTTACAGTAGGGTCTGGTGTAAATACAAATTCTTGTTCATTTTTTTGAGAAAAAGGATACTTTAGTAGTAATTCAAAAATTAAATGAACATATTTTTTGTACAAATAAAAGAAGAAATCAATATTTTTATGTCAATTACCTACCCACACATAGTTCTGGAATGGAAAAAGGCAATTTTTCATGTTTTTAAAAATCTTTTAAATGAGATAATTAGCACCAATTAGCAATCAGTGATAATTACAGTACTTGTTTAACATTGTTGAATGCGTGCAGGACGTCTTCAGACTCATTTAAAGAAGTAGAGTTTAAATGTTGAACTATTTTGTTTGTCTAAATGTTCATACGCAAAGACTTGAATACAAATGTCCTCAAAGTTTCAGTTTTATCTGAGTGCTAATACACTAAGTGTCCAGACTGCTCTGTCCTGAGTGGTCTAAACGGCGAGCACACTGCTACAAAAAAGGAAAAAGATCTTAGGAAACTGTGCAATCATTTAAATGTTTTTGTTCTAAATGTCTCAACATTATCTCCAGCTCAGTAGCTAAAATATGTTTACAACAGGCAGAGCCGCTCACAACTTCCACCCTTCATGCAATTCCAGCAGATTTTTTGGCCTCCACCAACATCAAAGCATCCCTTTCAGTGCCAGCTGGACTGCAACAGCAGTGGTGGCGTTGACTGAGTGTGTGTGAGTGTGTGTTAGAGAGTGGGAGACTTGGACTAAGGCCCAGCCCTTGGCATATTTGTGTTTATAAACACATCTTCACACACCTTTTTCTCTGGATTCTGTGACGTTTATCCAGAAGAAGAAGGTGTTGTAATCCACTCAGGACAGTCCTCAATGAAGGACAGATATGTCTGCTGCTGGGGGGGTCTGCAGGCTGATCCACTTGTATCTCTAAAACACTCCTAAATACTAATTTTCTACAGGACATCTGCGGACGGCACTTTCTGTACCTGCCAGGCACAATCTGAGCTCTGCTAGGAAGTCTGGCTCTGGATGTTTAGCACCTTAGATTTATTAGTGGAAAGGAATGCTCTGCTTTTACCATTCTTACACTGCAGACATTGCAGTTTACTCTATATTTTTATTTGTCAAAAATACAATAGGCTGGGATTTCTGACTTTACACCAGCCAAAAGGTGATGAGAGAGACTCATGGTTGGATGGAGATTACACTTCACATCTGTTCCATTCACTGCCTCTCAGACAGCCTTATATACAGTGCTATCTTTGTCCACTATATAAATAATGTGGGTGCTGTTTGAACCTGATTAGCCCATAAAGCAGGAATCTACAGCATCTTCTGAGTATAAGAAGTGCCTGTGCAGCTTTCAGTGGACAGCTGGTGTCGCCCATCAAGACACAGAAGCAGCTGGGATTCCTGGTGGCAACCAAATATGCTAATTAAAAATTAAAAATTTGAAAGGATGCAATTTTAATGAGATGTGAATCATTATACAACATTTAATAATCCCAGGAAAAACATTAAGACACCAAATTAGAATTTGGACAGTGGAGTGATCAGTTTATTGTTGGTTTCGGTTAAAGGTTAATTACTGTTTGTCTGGCTGGAATAAAACATGTCACAGTGTTATGTAATATGTCATTTGTCATCCATGTTAACTGAGTAATATAAAACTATGTCAAATATTTCTGGTTAAAATGTTATTGTCATATGTTATCATATGTTTCCTTTATTATGCATTTGTTACCATATTTGTTTTTTCACACTTTGTTGGATTTGGATGACAAATGAATCACATCTTACATTAACTAGTTAAACTAGTACATTTATAATTTAACACATTATTCAGTAGTGACCGATTATTTCTCTTCTACATTCCTGTGAGGGGATCCATGATAGAGACCTGACATTTGGCACAATAAGACATTAGCAGTAGCCTCATTATTCAAGATTTATGACCTGAATCAGCCACACTGTGGTGCTATGATTAAAGGGTTTGCTAAAGAGGCCACGGCCTCCATTCTGTAAACGGATCTTAGCACAGTTATGTACACTGAATATTTTTAATGATGTTTTACATCAGTGAGAAGCCAGAGGGACTGTTGAACGGATGAGCTTATACAAATAGCGGTGGAGATCCTGCACACAGGTGTTTTCGGGCTGATTAGACCTGCAGGTTTAAGTTGGGTGGACTCCATGTGACCAGACTCCATGTAATAATAAGAATAATGAAGATGGGGGCACCGGGAAGTTAAAGCGTTGAACATGATCTACAAAGTCCCCCGTTTGAGTCTGGCTTTTTGTTGCATGTTATTCCCCATCTCACTCCCCCCTCATTTCCTGTCATCTCTCTATTGTGGACTTGGTATTGAAGTCATGAAAATGTCCCCAGAACACATCACAACATCTATCCAGCTCACACAGTCCTGATAGGAGTCAAAGACCTTTGTGGGTAGACCAAGGGCTTTAAGAAAAGGTTTCTCTATGGAATAGAGGGAAACACTTAAAGAAATTATAAAATCTTAGAATAAGGAGAGTAAAGAACAAAACAACTGCTTATTAATAAATAGTATATAAGTAGTTTCTGGACATGCAGATCATTAAGCAGATCATTTTAATCTACTTAATAACAGACTGCTAAATTCAAACGTTCCTTTATTAATCCCTGTGGGGAAATTGCATTCTCTGCATTTTACCCATCTCAGGTACTCGGAGCAGTGGGCAGTCACCATGCGACAGGTACCAACTCCACTCCAACTCCAAGCCAGGCTTAGGTCAAGGGCACTGCAGGATTAACCGAACATACATGTTTTGATGGTGGGGGGAAGTGGAGCACCTGGACGATAGCCACACAAACACTGGGAGAACATGCAAATCCACAGATGCAGATTCGAATCCAGGACCTTCTTGCTGTGAGCCGACTAACGTTAACCACCACTTATCAACTGCATACTGATTGCTTTCTTAATGAATGATTTCTCATTATCTGAATCATGTGATATAACCAATAACCAACCATTAGTATGTGATTATGTATTTAATAGTCACTCACTCAAGTAAAGACAAGAGCTTAAATTAGAAAAGTAATTGTTGTGCAAAAACCAAAATCATAGGCAGGCTACTTGTAATTTAGAATGAACAACACAAGGCCTAAGGCCGTTGGAAGATATAAAGGGCTGGATAGAAACCAGAGGATCTGCAACCTCGTGTGGGAGATGAGTATTAATTATGTTTGAATGTAAGCATAATGAACTATAGAGAAACATCACCACACCATTATTAAAGTATTAAAGTATTATTAAAACGTGATGCAAAGATGTCCTTTCTTTGTTTAAGTAACATTTGTTACACGACTCATTTTGTTATCACTATATATTGGGTTTATGCTCCGTACCATATGATCATGCTTATGAGTTGCAAATAAATGAAATGAAATGTAAAAGTAATGCATCATACTGACCTAACGGAGCACTTTAGAGGTATTTTGTCAGAGTGAAGTCGTTGTGGTCACAAATTTTAAAGACAGTGGAAAAGTGAATCAGTCTGCAAGAAAAACTCACTTAAACCATTAAATATTTTAAATGAACACCAGTGTGATTATTGGATGTGTTAACTTTTACAAGCTGAGTTACCCCAAAAAAAGTCCTATCTTTGTTTAAAGTTTTAATCTTTTGGTTTTATTCGTCAATGAACATACCAGGTGTGCCAGCTGGTTGCTCAGGTGCATCAATGATGTCACAGACCTGTTTGTAAGATTGAAAGTAGACACATATCCAGTAGACCTGTGTCACCGATGACATTTTGACATACAGTAAGAAAAGCACAGGTGTGAATAATAAAATGAATGATGACTGAATTGTATTTAGATGCTTCTTGGTATTGTGCATGCTGATTCACTGTCTCACCATCATGAGTAACTGGGACACATTGCATTGTTGATGTTATTAGTAACACCCGTTCTTTTTTCACTATGACAACTCAACATGTCTGGTGTGACAAGGACCTGTGCTCTGAGTTCTCAGAGTTCCTTCCTGCTTCCAGTGTTAGGGGTGCTAAATCACTCCCCTGACCACAGAGATGAAGAAGTATTGATATGATGTTGACCTTCTCATCTGATTCCTGGTAGAAAAACCAAACAAACGTATTTCTGCAATGTGCTTTCCTTTACAGAGTGGTCAGTTTGTAACAGACATAGCAGTTAATAGTTTTTCAGAAACTCTTATTATGTGTTGATTTGTTCCTTATGTGTTCCTTGGTATCTACTCAGGATGTAATGGTGAAGCAACAGAATAGACAATACGACTAAAATATTTGCAAACGCAACCGCTGCAAGTTCGACTTTGCATCAAAGGACTGTAATATAAAAAAAGTAATGATGTCAAACCATAAACAGCATGTGCTTCAATACGAGCCACACAATGCCCTCAGACATAAAGAAACCTTTAACACAAAGAAGTCCATTCAACCAGCTGTCACTGAATAAACTTGTAATTGCCTGGCACAAAGAACGAGAGTGAACCACCTTCACTTTAAGCACCGTAATCTTGTTCTATTTATTCTCAGATGCTGTTGGATTTTGTCCTCTGCTGTGTTGAACATGGAGTTTACATGAATTGCGCAGATAAATGAGGGACAGAGGTTATTTTGCTGATTCTTTAAGGATCTCAAGTGATAAAAGGCAACGTGAATGGCTTTAATGATCATTGTGCACACTGTTTTCTGGGAGGGTTTTTAAAGAAGAACCATTCAAGCCGATGATCAATGCCACCAATTTACTGTCTGTCTTGCATCAGACACCACATTTATTCACTTATTGTCATTCTTTTGTCTTTAAATTTGATCAATTTAGACAGGTTTTTTCTTAACTTATCTAAAGCCTGTGATACATGTTCTGAATAGCCACGTTTGCCAAAAATATTACAAATTATGAGCAGTGTTTTTCTCTCCGTCATGCTGCTCTTATGGAAGCGTGCCACATTGATGTGTCATCCCTAAACCCCGTATAAGCCAGATGCAGAATTAGTGGCCTGCTGTGTCTCCTTATTTTCTGTTGCTTGTTGTCACTGTAAAAAACATCATCAACAAATATATTTGATTCTAATCCATCAATGAAACACATACACAAACATATTTGTCATCTAAGAGACACAGTTCAGCAACCTGCAGAATTGGTTACATGGTCGTCTTGTCTTGTTTCTCTCAGACGTGCTGCAGCAGGATGCTCAAATGGCTGCAGCCACACAGCTGTGCCTGCTGGTGGTCAGCTATAGTTAAGTGGCTCGGGCAGCAATCAAGCAGCTGCAGAACAAACCAATACACACAACGAATGAAGGGCTGGCAGTCCCCTGTTTCAGCTTCACAGTAGCTTGCTGTAGAGTCATCCATCCAGCAAATCTGTTCCCCCCCTAATTAAGTTGAAAAGGGGGAGTGAGAGGGTCATTAAGCACTTATTTATTTGGCAAACCACTGGTACAGAACGGCAATCGTATTCTTCTCATCGGGTCATATAATTGGTGTGAACAATGATAAGCTTAGCGCCATGCAGAGTGATGGGCAAGGGCACTTGGGGGTGCTGTAAATTGTGCTATGCCTGTGGCACACAAACTTTGATCATTACATCCTCAGCAGGGGAACAGAGCTGATGAATACCCGGGTTGACCTCAAAACCACCGAACGCGTTTTGGGAGCTGCTGCTCAACTCAGCTCACCCGTAATACTTTATTGCTGGAAATGAAAAGAGGATAGGTGTCCTGCGAGGAGCGGTTGTAGCGAGTGCGATTACATCACAAACAAGAAAAAAGAGGAGAGGATTCAATTTGGGAAGAAGTGTATCACACGGGTAGAGTGGCCCTTGTGCTTGTCAGAGATTGGGAGAGAGGAGCGTTAATCATGGCACACAACCCGCACCTCCAGGGCTCCAGCGTGGGCTGTTGGAGCATTCTGCGACCTGAAATACAGTTGGTGTCAGAGAAAAGGTCAATGGCATTGTTAGGAGGCCCTGTGAGGACACTGAACAGGTGCTCTTTATTTGACAAATATAAACTATAAGACACCGTGCTCCTCTACACTCTGTTTGGAAAACAAGCAGCAAGTCCTTCATGTCTGAACATTTAAACAAAGCAGGTCACAAATTATTTAATTAACTGTTAGTTGTTGAAAGGAATTATTATATATCATATATCAGTTAATTCAATTATTTTTTAGACTGAAAACTATTTATGGTGTTGACTTTACTTAAAGGTCTTAAAGGGTGTAACATTTAGGATACTTTATTGTCAGAAATTGGAATATATTATTCAAAAGTATGTTTTCATTGGTTTATAATTACCGCAATATAGGAATTGTTGTTTTTGTTACCTTCTAATGAGCTGTTTTTATCTATAGACACTGTAGGTTGCCTCTCATAAAGACTGCCAAGTTTCTACAGTAGCCCAGAATGTACAAACCTGGCTGTGATAGAGCCTTTTGCACTATTCTTCAGGTTTGTGGCCACTGTAATTTCTCCGGCACACTTCACAGCCTGTTCTTATATATAGACGCAAGTGTTCAGTGAGTTCCGCAACTTTACCGCTAGATGCCACTAAATCATGTACACTGGTCCTTTAAAGTTCAATACACAAACAGCCAAATGAATTGTACTTAAAGTCTGTGGTAAAAAATGTTTTGCCCAACTGTATAACTCTGCATTGTAAGGTACAATGACTAGATATTTCTGTTTCATTTAGTGTTTATCATTAATTTAGGTTGAATATTTAAGCTGAGAAAATTCTGTCACCCTCTTTACATAATTTGTATTTTTTTTGTATTTTATCGTAAGCTCGTCGTAGCTAACTGTTATGTGATACAAGACAGGCTTTTAGACCAAGAAGGATTTATATGCTGCAGTCTTCTACATCAGCCACTTCAAAACTGCAGTCACTCCTCCCAGTAGGTTGCAGGTACCCAGAGAACCACACAACAACACTCACAGCATGATGGTCCTGCAAACAATGGAGATCTTGAACCAAATGATGGTAGATTTGGTATGGTATATATATACCTGTGTCTTTAAACCTTATTAAGGTTTGAGTGCTGGAAATTCCAATTGCCTCTCTGTTATTGCACAGAAGCATCACTCCCATATTCAGTGTGGTTCAGATCTATGAGGATTCTGGTTGTTTATGAATAGTGCAAATGTGAGGTGTTTTTGTTCTTGAGTCCAAAACAAAAAGGATTCATAGGATGAAATAAATATAGAGTTCTTCAGTCTCCACTGGGCATCCATTAAAACATCAAAACCACAATTGAACATATAATCTGAAGTGAATACTGAAGAGCAACTGAGTTTGTTTGTATTCATCTAAAACCATCCATTACATATTCTGAAGAACTTTTGACAGAGACAGATATTTCTTCTTCAATATTAGGAAAAAACACATAAATACATTTTGTGTCACAAAAACAGAACAGTTGGTTACAGAAACAGCGTAGTATGTTTTTACATTGTGTATATAAGTAACTTTAGGAGACACAATCTGTACTTACTGCTGTGGAATTTATTCTGTCAGGTTTTTATTAACTGGCATCCATTCCTATATGGTTTGGGACTTGGTGTTGAATGAGAGATCACTGTATAATCAGGGACAGTGATTTTCAAGTCACTCCTCAGCACAACAGACAGCTGTTATGGGATCAATGTGCAGCATCATCATTATTAAAGATGAGGAACTAACGGCAGTCACTTGTCCATGGAGGAGTGTGGTAGTGCTGCAATCAATCCTGATTGGGTGAGACGTGGAGACGAGAGGGATGTCGGCACTTCTGCTATTTAAGGGGGTCAAGTGCCATCGATCGTAGGCTTCCACGGAGACACTGACCTGTCATCGATAAGACGGATTAAGCTCTCAGTGCCAGCACATGTTTCTCCACTGCCCATCATATCCTCACATCCTGTCTGCAGCGTCCACTCTATGACTCACTGTCCCATGAGTTTTCTTTGTGGGTCCACTGCACAGGGGTGATATAATCTGCTCACTGAAGGAAGTATATGAGTGGAATATTTTAGACAGTTTCAGTAGGAGGATTGAATATATTTACATTTATAAATATAGAGAAAGAAGTTAGTTGTTGCTAGTTTGTTTAGCCTATGTATATATATCATAAAATAATTCTTAAAGCTACAATAATTAAATTTTTTATAAAACAATAGACCAAATTATTACATGTAATGTGAAAAAGGTTGTTGATAAATCCACACATAATTATCACCCAACTTTCCCCTTCAGCTTTACAGCGCGTTTTAGCGTCTTTTAGCAAATTATTTAGTTTTTATAGCCCACAGCTACTGTTTTAGTGCAGTTTACGAGCTTGTTTCTCTCAACATTCTCATTTTTATAGCCACAGCACTCAGCAGTTTTCAGTAAGGAAGCTCTGATAAACCCACATGCTACCTGCCCAACACCAAACAGCAGAGGGGGAAAATTAGCTACTTACCTACGATACCTAACGATACCTTAATGAAGCCTTAAGCAGCTAAGGAGTCAGATATTTCCCTCAGGAGTTGGTGGAGGTCAAAACTAAGCTAAAAGGTGAGTGAATATTGGAATTGAATTCCCGAGGTTGACAGAGACACGACTTAAAATGAATGCTAATGTTGCCTCGTATCTGCTGCATGTGCAAACAGAAGCAGCAACATGGTGTCAATATTGCGTTTACAGCTTGTTCGGTTGCCCCCATTTGGGTGAATGATCCATTTTGTATGTGAATATATTATATTTTAGAGTTAGTCAGTAAGGTCATGCTAGTTTGTGAAAATGTGCTGATCCTGAGCCTTAGAAAATGCACTGCACTGCCAAATACTGCTGCTGTATAAATATCTGCTTTTGCTGCTATGTATAACTTTTTAAAATTCACTCCTGCTTATTGTTTCTATTTTAGAACCTATATTGCTGACTGTTGTTTAGGCCCGACGTTTGGGGAGTTTGCTATAGTTTGAATTGAAACATTTACAGGTTAAATTGGCTTTTCCACCGGTGATGACTTTATAAAACACCACTATTCTGAAATAAACCATGCTGTGAAGAAGTGGGAATTGGTGTAGACAAAACACTGAGCAGTTGGATATGGATATGTGAATTCAGCAAACAGCTGCTCTCCCTCTCATGAAATACTGGCATATATCCAGACTCACAATAAAAGACTTTAGACTCCAGGGCCTTTTCACAGTCCTCTGTGTATTCCCACTTTCATCTTGCTCAAATATATACAGTATATTATGGACAGATTAAAACACAAGTATCTCAGGCCTTCATCTGTCATATTTATATGATAACATATTAAGTCCTGACAGAGATGTTTTCCCCAGGTAGAGTTTTTTGACAGATGTTTACACATTCAATAACTGCACCTTATTGTTAAAAACTGACTGTTTCCTTTACATTTACAGTAGAGGTGACACACTGAAACTGAAACAGAAACAGGCAAAAAGGATTTCATGTTCATTTTGATGGCTTATAAATCCCCCCAATTAGTGCAGCAGCGAGTCTGTGGAGGAGAAGGTTTTGCTTTTTTTGTAGGGAAGGATATCTCACAGGAACAGTGTCAGTGTTCAGATTTCAATGGATGGCTACATATTTTTGATTTTGATTTATTTATCTATGTGTATTGTGTTTGTTGTGCTACAAATTGATGCAGATGTAAGTTGACTGAATGCATAATTGCACTGTTGGATTTGAAATTGCTCTTGTAAATAACAGAATATATGAAAATATTACCTATATTTCAAAATTTGCATGTTTTATGATGATAAATTGCAGCTGATCTCTTCTCTGCAGAGCATTAATTGGTGAGTTAGTCTACCCCATTCACTGTTTCTACTTCTACCTGCCACCGTCAAGCTTTGGTCCATTTATTTTACCCTTTTTAAATATTATGTGATGTTCATATCATGACCAGCAGATGTCAGAAGTGTTTCTCAAAACCTGGGTGTTCCTTTTAAGCACTGCGCTCACGTTATTGTCATCAGGCTTGTTTCCTTGGACATTTTACATGTAATATGAATGTTCAGTCACATGATACAGGCACAACACAACGATTGGCTTTTTTCTTTGGTGAATGCTGTCAGGTGTGTAAATAACTAATTTAAATGAGGAGGCTCTCATTATTTTTGTGTGTGTGTGTGTGTGGTAATTTAGTAGTTAATGGAGAATGGGTGCAGAACAAAGTGGATGCAGATACATGTAATACTCCAGCTGTGCGTGAGATAAAGAGGCAGATGTGGTACATGAATGGATGATGGAGGAGGAGTGGTGCACAGATCGGGTGGACAGAAAAGGAAGAGAGCAGTCGAGAAGGAAGGCAGACTGACAGAGGCAGAAAGACAAGCAGGCGGACAGACAAATAGACTGACAATCAGGCAGGCTGGAGCATACAAATAAACACGAGTACCTGTACTGTATGGATAATGACATGGTTTTAGAGATGAAAGCAGAAACAATGCAAATAGCCCTCACTCTCAGCAGTTACCATGACGACCAACCACCTGAACTTGGAGGTAAGTCCCAGGAGAGGTCTGCAGGAGCTGGGAGGCGGGACAAGAGAGGTGTGTGTGTGTCCTGGTTTTACAGTGTGCCAAGTCCCCCTATGTATGTCCTCACCACACACAAGTTCCCAGTGTTGTGCAGCAGTGGTTCCATTAAGACGCTCAATTTAAGAGACAACTGAGAAGCTGGAAACCACTAGCTGAAAAATTTAATATCAAACCTGCTCAGAGATTTAATTGCTTGTGCCCCCCCACACCCCAAAAATATTTATTTATTAATAGCCTCTGCCTTCTTGTGCTCCCTCGCCCCACATCTCCATGTGCAGCACATGTAATGGATTCTCTTTGATATGGCTGAACTCGCGTTGTCCCAACCCAGAATGTGATCAGGTATCCACTCTGAACCTCACACTGCCTGAATTCGAAGGCTGTCTAATGTTGTGGGGGGCGGCCAATCCAGCAGAATGTTCTCACTTCCAGGGAATCGGTTTACAACTACTGATTTTTAAAAATGGAAAGCACACACAGTCAGCGTTGCACCAGGAGAACAGCCTTTATCAGAAGGTGTACAGAGCCAGAAAAGAATTTTCATTTGGTTTTGTTTGCTGTTTGTGTTGATGGCCACAGAGGAAGTCTATTCTCACACAAAGGAAATTTTATCATTTCTGTGCACAGGCGAAACTGTGGACTTAAACTTTAAACCTTCCAGACAACAACACTAATAAACATTATAGTCTGTATTTTAGATTTATATTTTTATATGGTATTAAGTTTATAGTTTATAAAGTTAATTGCCATGTTAATAGGGTTCCCTCCTCACTCATTTATGCAGCCAACATTATGATATTATATAAATACATACAGTAAGTGTACTATCACTACATGTAACTACTGTACTTCTCTCCGGCAGCGGATCTCATGCAAAATGAGAATTTATATTTTAGGCAAGCCAATTAATTTCCAGGCTGCACCTATCGTTATGAAGCTAAATTTTAATTACTCATTTCAGGGCAGTTATGGTTGGAGCCCCAGCGCACTAAAGATAATTTGCCTTTTCGTTAATCTTGAGGGTAGGGGAGGGGGGGTTTTACAGCAGCTATAGTGGCAAGAGCAGGCGATTTTTGTGACAATCAGACCATAATTATGTGTGGGGACGCGGCCAAGCGCAACATGGCCCGATGTCATTAACTTGCAGCCCACCTCAGACTGAAAGGGGCTGGGGGGTTGTCATTATTTTCTATTATTCTGAGAGGAACACAAATCCAAATGAGCACAGATAAAAAAAAACGTAACTAAGCTTGATGCCACAGGCTTATCCAGCTGTTTGACATTCAGCAGTTATACCTTGTTGTAGTGAAAAGAGTGGGGTCACAGGGATAATATTGCTTGAAGAACAACGTGAAATTTCATTAGGTCTGCTAATGCCTCCCTGACATTAGTGATAAATCCTCGGCTGCTTGCTAATGGAGTGCTAAGGAAGCGGATATCTACGGCCTGTGGTAACTGTACCATGTCCGATGGCAGGTAGTCGAGGGATTTGGCTCAAATTCATAGCTGTGTGCAACAGAAACATGTTGCTGCACACAGTATGTGACTGTGACAGCTCTGCCTTATCAGGAAACAAGATACTGAGGCAATGAGACGTTCTTCCCGCTCTATTCTTACACACTGCTATGTTGTTACTCTGCTGCACCCTAAACAGACTAAAATACATCTACAAATCCAGTTTGAGCAAGAAAATATTTCTTATATCCTACAGTCATGTAGCTAACTGCTGCTGTGTTACTGTGTTCCAGGATTCAGGAGGGGCCATGTTGTACAGTATTCATGACAGACATTTTGGAATTATTGATGAATATTTCATGGCCTGATGGACTGGGATCCAGCCTGAGATACTGTTGGCAGTGGATACCATTCATACTATCACACTCATACCAATGCCTTGATACGTCTCCTCCCCTTGAAATGTCAATGTGAAGTGATCTGAGATTTCGTCGATGTTTCCTGAAAAGGAAAACTAAGAAATCGAAACAGGGAGAGGCAGAGTGATCGTCTTACCAATAAGTGCTGATACATATTTTAATCCAATGCATGTTTCCAGACGTCAAGGGCAGTGGCAGTCATGCTGTAAGGTGGAGGGGAGTGTCTACCGCCACTCTTACGGTCTGAGCTCCTGGTGGGCTTTTCCTTACGCTGCACTGGTCATCTGTGGAACAGAGGAGTATCCAACAGACAGGCAGTTCACCTCCTCTAGCACCCTGCCGAGCTGCCACTGTGGAAACACCAGTCTGCAGGGGTGGGGCAGGGTGTCTGATATCACTGACATGTATCATAACAAGTGTCTGAGGCCGTCTATTACCTGGCCCTCGGGGGTTTTACCTTGCTTTGTCATCTCTCTGAAGCATTTCTTCCCTTTCCACTCTGTACTCCACACACTGGAGCTGCCAAGGAGTTGGAAATCAGCCAGACTGCAGCTGAATGAAGGAGAACACACAGAGAGGGTTTGGAATTATTGGCTTAATTAGACCGACAGGGAGTCCAGATTGAATGATTTGTCAGAGCGATGATACTAATGCACAGGTGTGAGGAGGCCAGTGAAGCATATATGCACCTGAAAACCAGTTATATATGGACAACTGCTGTTCAGGTTCACAGAGCTCCTGCCTTCCTTGTAAGGAGGGCATGAGAGAATATTGTTATTCCTTTTGTAAAATTAATGGGGCATCAGTTAATCAATGGGAAAATAAATGGAGCATTTGAATGCTGACCCATGTTGGACTGAAGTTAACAGTGTCATAAACAAGCAACCACAATGAAAACTATAGTCTTCTTTTCTTTTAACAATTTCTATCATCATGATTATTATTGATTTATATTTTTCTATGTGGAGAGAAATTCATTTATCATTTTCCCAAACTTTCTGACATTGTATAATCCTGTTTATTAACATTTTTAATAAAGGTAATGTGGAAAATTTCAGAATATATCAAGATACTGTGTTTGCATGCAAAAGTAGTTTAAAGTGTACTGTACAATGCTGTTTTGTGGCTGCACAGTCAGTAAAAATAGATACAGATGGAAAAACCAACACAACCCCCGTAGTCTCTGGAACCGTTTCCATTCTCCCATAGGTGCTGAATTGATTCACATCATTTTCATTCTCATCAAACCATTCAATGACACCTCATGTCCTGTCTGAAAGCATCTGCGTTTGTCATTCATTCAGGTGTTTCCTTCAATTTGTCAACCGTCTGTAACTATTACATACAGTACAATAAATTGGCAATTAACACTTGTGTGTTGCTAAAATCCAAACAACTGCACTGCCTACCCAGCTATAACTGATGCTGTGCTTTTGATTTGGCTAAAGAGATTAGATTCTGGATCCTGTTGAGATCAGAAAGTATTTGACACTAAAATGGTGAAAGGTGAGGAGATACAGGTGAGAACATATGAAGCCACAAAGCTAATTTAGAGACTTTCTTTTGACTAAACAAATCCAAACATTTAACAGAGATCATTAATGAAATGAAATGTTGTCAGTTTTTACTGCCGGTATATCAACCTGTAGTGGACAAATTAACTCTTGAGTAAAGAAAGTCAACATTGGTCAAAGGCAAATTAAATGGTTTCGAGACTGTGTGAAGCTTTGACTTCAGATTAAATGTTATTTATTATTTTAATTTATTTTTACATCATTATGTTTTTACTTTCTACATTTCCTTTCCTTCATTTTTGTTTAAAAGTCAGCAGTCTATTGGACATTAATTATCGTTCTCTACCCCCTCCGTATCTTTACATTGAACCTAAAGTATCTATCTATCTGAACTCTCTTGCAACACATACAGAAAAACTGAAAATAAAGCAACAAATAAATAAAAATCAGTTATTATGTGAAGAACTACAAAATTGCAGCTGGTACACTGAACATGGCAGAAGAGGCGAGTGCTCCAAAGATGAATAATTTTCCATGGTGCTCAAATACAGTCTAATAAATATCTACTTCCTTTTCACATAATAGTATGGGTGAGAAATGTGTTTTTCTGTTGTTATTTTTCTGCTACATGAGCAGCAGTTGAAGATCCACAACAACAGTGTGCATAATGGGGAGATAGTATTATTGACCTCATCCTGCTCTTCTAAAATAACTAAATGTTTTATTTTGACCTCAGTAAATCTTTGATCCAGAACACCTCCCTAACTAGATGCTTTCTGAAAGATGCCAAATCGTTTTTGAAGGTTCTTTGGTTGAGATGATAGCTTTGGGTCCTTAATAAGGAGGTTAGTTTTGCTCAGATTGCAGCACTCCCTTTGAATTGAGCAATTGTGAATCACTTTTCACCATTGCAATGGATTAACTGGACACCAACTGCTGCCATTTGAATGCAGGTTATTTTCCAGCTCATTAAGCATATTGATAACAGTAAACAAATGGTAGATCTTAAGGAGGCACAGAATTGCACCCCGCTAAGCACTTTCAATAAAAGTTTTCTGGTATGACTTGTGGGCATCAAGGAAACTGATACAGTATAATAATGAGCAAAATACATTAAGATAAGATAAGATAAGATAAGATAATCCTTTA
>NW_023339751.1:7517117-7570761 GCF_004916995.1 Morone saxatilis
AAAAAACAGTAAAAAACCACAACAGATAACACAATAACACAAATACTGGCAGCAGTTGCATAATTCCTTTATCCTGTGTTATATATTATCAATATCAGTGAGTGTCAGATGCTGCTTAGCAAACTATTTAAACTAACAAACTATTTATAACTGTTAATTCCATTAAAGGTAATATACTTGGAGTCCACTTGGCACTGCATTAGACTACAGCACCAGCGTCTCAGTCCAAAACAATAGGACAGAAATAAAATAAAACTAGTCTTTCCAACAACCACCAACACTGATTTGGTTGAAATAAACACTTAATTTGCCAAGTTAGATGCAAAAATATGTGTGAAAAGAGCTGCAATTGTTGCAATGTAAGCTACTGCTAATCCTTGGGGACAAAGGCGCCCGTCAACATATCTCCTCTTAAAGTGCTTATTTTTTGCGACAGAGGCTCAGATTGTTATTATAAATAAACAAATGAGAAAAGTAGCTGTTTCAGTTGCTCTACTCGACAAACCACAAAGAGGCTGCGAGAGCAGCACAGGTAAAGGGAATGTGACGTCATTCTCTGCTCAGGACACCATTACTCCACTATATCTTTACATTGCAAATAGTTGTTTTCTGCTATATTAATGTTTTCTTTTAAACAATTCAGACTTTATTTCTAATGTTTTTAGTTAATATAGCTAACTGCTTGAACTGTTTATCCATTAGATTTTCATAATTATTACTATAAACTCTAACACTATTTCAAAATAGTTTACCAATACTTTCTGAATTCAGCTACTTCTTTTTGGCTTTTTAGTTTAAGTTAGTCAACTTCTTTATCACTTGCTGACTAGTTTCTCACTCATTTGCAACAAAGAATGTTAATATGTTACAACTGACTGATTGTATCTAATGTAAAGAAGCCGTTACCAGTTATGGTCATCAATGATTTATAGTAGTTTTCACATACAGTATAATCTCTATATATTACAAGACTATAGAGACCTTATATCTGCCAGTAACCTACCAATATGTGATTCATGGGGCAGAAGTTAATGTTGTATTTGAGGATTAAAGACGTGAGCTCCCACATCAGTCGGCAATATATATTGTTGGGCTCCATTGGGAAACTTTCCTTTTGCTGACATTAGTGTCCAGTGTTTGCCTTTTCAAATTGTACTACTTCCTGTCTCCTCTGAGAAAAAGGTGTTGGGTCAGATCCTAATTTAGACCAATAAATTTAGGCCCCTGGCTGCTGGGGGAACCACTGTCACGGCAAGATTGATTTTATCGCGTCAGCCCTGAAGTGTGTTTGTACGAGTGTGTGGGGGAACAAAGGGTGGTGTAGGGCCTCTCAGCCTCCACTGGGATTTGGAATGGCTCTTACCATCTGCTGAAAACAGTCAATACATCCCAAAGCATCATGTAGGGCCTCCCATATTCTTCACTGATTGACTGGAAAGGTCACAGGCGGCATCAAGAATAAGCAGCCTATCAACATGCATGCCTTTACAAAATGTCAATATCTCATCAGCTCTTGTAAACGGTCATCATGTTGACATTAGCTCTCACTTGCTTGAGTAACCTGAACAAAACGAAGCGTTTTAGAAAGAAAACTAACCAAAGACTGGCTTGTATCCAATCACCTAGTATACGTATTGGGTAATATAACTAAATATAACCACGTAAATAAACTACTGGTTGTAAAAGTCAACACCAGGCCAACCCACAATTTTGTCTCAAGGGAAATGTGCACTGCAGTATAGTGAAGATGTCAAAACACTGAGTTTGAGAACGCGTTTTCTGACACATTATATATGAATTAATAAATTATGAGAGGTATGAGGTGTGTGCTTTCAGCAATATCTGCTTCAGACCTGAGATCTCTATTTTCACCACATCATCTCACATCAAAGAAATGAAATATGAATTTTTTGCTCTTGTGCAGCCCAGAATCCATGAAATGGAGCAGAAATTTGACACTGAGGTCAGTATTGGTTACTGATATTGATATTATTGATTATCTTGATGTAAACATTCAGTGGTTTGGAGATGTATGTGCATCTCGTGATCAAAGAGCCGCTCGTTATTGCAAAGTTTCTTATAACACACTCAGATTCCTTTTCTGATTCCATATGGCAGATAACTAAAAATTCACCCTGATATTCAGATTTCTTACTTGGCTGTGCCACCAAAACAGAAACAAGTAAACAAAAGTTGCATGCAGCATTAAACAAGTCAAATAACTAAATATTATTTTTAGCTTTTGTTCTAGCTATTTTTTCTTTATTATAAATACAATACCTAAATGTGTGTCAAAGGGCAACAGGACTAAAAAGTAAGTTTTTTCTTTATTGAAATTTTTGTTTTAAATGAAATAATGAGCAGCTTTAGTGAGCAGTAATTTCTGTCTTGGTGACAAGTTGGCAACGTATACTTCAAATTTAATGCGATTCAAGTACAATCAGGCAAAAGCATGGTGCTTTTCTAGAAATCAAGAATATGTCCCAAATTAAAGCACTAAAACGAATATGAAAATAAAAACAGAATTTTGACAGGAAAACACATTTATTATGCATTGTAATTTAAATATTTAAACTACTTTCAAAAAAACCCTGAAACTTCTGTCATAAATCCAATGGCTGGGACAGTTTCACAAATGTTTTATTCACTATGTTGAGCATGAACCCAGCATTATCAGTCAGACGTTGCAGTCTCTCTTACATAAGTAACACACCATACTGTACATACATGCATCTACCAATTATAGTCTTGGAAATTGTCAGACAGTAGACACCCAAAAGCAACAAAGCAAGATCAATTCCGCATGACAAGGTGCATGGATGATGCCAGAAGTCTGGGGCTCCTCTCGTTCAGCCGAGCGTGAAGGGGGCAAGTATTAATAAACCACCAGAAACAGAGGGGAGAAAAAAAACAGGCTGACTGAATGCAAAGAATGATTTATAAGAGAGAATAGTTGGTAATGGTTTGGGGGTAAACAATAGTGTCCCTCTGGACTGGTCTGCATTTCATACTGCTGTGATGAAGCTGTCATAAGCACACCCCACTCCGGTAATACAATCCTCTGGGGGACGCTTAGTTTTAATTTGGATGTCAAAAGAAAATGATTGACTTTTATTGTTTGAGTGTGTGTGGGTATGTGTGTGTGTGTGTGAGAGCTTGCATATATCTGTACCCATCTCTGTTTGTCTATCTGTCTATATATTTAGGTGCACATGAAAATATAATTTGCCAGTGGGAAAACATTCACCTGCAAAATTTCCAAACTACCTTAAAAAATTAAGAAACAGTTTTGCTTTTAGATTGATTGATTGGATTCATTTTGAGTTCAAGAACATAATGTGCACCTGAGTTACTTCTTCTTCTTCCTCTTTATTTCCCTTTTAGTCTTCTCCTGTTTCTTCAAAGGCAATGCAAGTGCGTGAAAGACACTTAGTGCATCACAATTAAGCCTTGTGTTTTTTACCCAGCACTACCAGAGAGGTCTAATTCAATCCTGAAAGACATTTGTGAGTGGTAGCATATACAATACTATCATCACTGATCACAGATAATACTCCATTGTAAAAAAAACCCAAAAGATGTCTAACAGCTGGGGCCAAAAATAGAAGTAATGTACCATTTTCTGTTGCACACTTTTCATGATCTATCAAGCTCCTTAATGTGTGAAGTATGTTTTCTAAGCTGATAAAAATGGCTGCGGGTCTTCAGCAACATGTTCATTATATTAGTTCCTCCCTTGTGAGTTAACCCTGTCTGTTAACACTTTCACTCTATAAGATGCTTCAGTAACTTTTCACTTTTCATCTAACAACAACTACAGGAAGTTTATACTATACATTCCTGATCTTTTGTCAAATATTTTACCTACATTCTTCCAAAATACATATATTGAGTTATATTGTTGCTTGCAGCTATATGTTTGGTTTGGAAAAGTCGATAAGCCCAGGGGCTGCAGAATTTTCTAGTTTATAAGCACAAATCAAACGTTCAACTTAAGCTGAACTAAGAAATGAGCAAATCTAAAATCAGAGTTATGAGTTTTTAATTTAACTGCACTGATATATTTATGTGGGGAATATTTATTCATGGAACAACCAGATGTCACAGATTAAAGAAAGATTTATGATTAGAAGTGTTAGATTCACAGATGGCTGTAGACCTAGTATGTAAAAAAAAAAAGGAGTTAGTGCAGTTAAATTGATACGGAGTAAAGAAAATAATGCATAGAGTCAAAGCAGAGCAGCTCAACATGAGTCTGGCTTTAACACACATGCTAGTCCCAAAGTGATGAATAGACATGGCATGAAGCGTATCATCATCAGAAGAGCTTCATATCCTGTTGAACAACTGGGCGTCATAAACAGCATTTCATTAAAATGGCTTATTTCTGTCTCTCAAATAAAAAAATCAACACTCTTTGATACAAGTGCATCCTGTAAATTAAAGTCACCACAGTGTTTCACCAGATATTTGGAGCAGAGTCGTAGTGAGAGCAAGTTTATTTGAAAAGAATTTGTGTAATTACATGTAGACTGTGTCCTGGAAGACAAACACAGAAAAAGGAGACGGGGCTTCTTCATAGAGCCTTTAATGTTGTTATTAAAGCTTCGCTGGAAGGCGTAAATATCGACCTGAGCGTGGACTCCTTCACAGACCAGTGCACTGTGCTGTCCCGCCCCGCTAGTGCCATCAAATCAATCA
Source organism: Morone saxatilis (assembly GCF_004916995.1). Lineage (NCBI taxonomy): Eukaryota > Metazoa > Chordata > Actinopteri > Moronidae > Morone > Morone saxatilis. Next base: position 7,521,819 of record NW_023339751.1, read on the forward strand.
ACCTTTCTAATTAACTGCATCCAAATAAGGCATCGTCTGTGCTTCCAAAAAGACCCCTTTTCCACATCACCTCTCGCACACACAGGATGTTCTGCGTGCCCTGAGCTTGGTGCTATTTCTGCCTGCACCCTGCCTCTAACCTCACACTCACCGTCCTCACGAGGTGCTCAACCCCCTCCCTTTGAACATTTTTCAAAGAGATCCAAACAACACATTTGACCTAAAGCGTTTTATTTTAGTGGAAAATGTACAGATTTTTGGTGATTTAGCCTATTTCCGCCTCTTTATATATTAAAGCTTGCTTTCAGCGTTTTTAAGAATTATCAATTTTACATCACTGATTTTGTATTTAGGGGTATAGTGACAGATAAACGCCTTATAAGGATACAGAATGTCTGTGAGTGATTGTGGATATGACAAAGTATCTCTTTGAGGGCTGATAAAACAGGAAGCTCTGCAAGGAACAGCTGCTCAACACTACAAATCAGACCCTGCCAGCACTTTCTCTCTCTCTCTCTCTCTCTCTCTTCTTATTCTTTTCTTAAATGCTCTCTCTCCCTTCGCTCTGATGGAGACCGGGAGTGGAGCTCCTCTTAGCGACACCCCCAGGGCACTTGGAGGGGTTCCAGATGTGTTCCTCCGTAGCCGTGGACTGCAGCATCTCTGGCGTTTGTTCCATGCATCCAACTCTTGTTCAGTTCATTTACAATCAGTCCACATCTGAGAATCAGCTTGTCTTCCATTTTTCTCCCCTCTCTCTCTGGGTTGTGGCTTTAATTGAAAATGCAAACTGTAATCAGATCAGCTGAATAAAGATGAGTGGCTTAAGGATGGGAGATATGAGGGACAATTCAGATGGCTCTGCATGAGAAATGAAGAGGCTGGTTGAGATAATGGGGATGTGGGTTTGATCAGTGTACAAGTTGCTAATGGTCTGTTTTGGCAGGCAGTTTGGCTGGTTCCCCTTGCCCTCTTATACTGGCAGCTGAAATAATTTTACTCTGAAATGCATCTCTAAAAATAATGATAGTTACTAAGTAACATAATTGTATTTGTATTAGGCCTTATTTTAAATGTTAGTCAATAAAATATTACTGTCACAAAGATTTTGTGATAGTAATATTGCAAACAAGTCAGATTAATATTCAACATTAGGAAAGTTCGAATACACCTCGAGTCCCTGTGGCAAGAAGAGTCTGTCCACTCAAGGCAGATGCTTTTGTGTCTGTATGTTTGTCTGATTTTTATTAACCTTGACGATTGATTGTTGATGTTCATTGTCAATCAGTGGTGGCCTGTGACCTGTGTGTTAATGCCTGCATGCTAATCAAATCTCCTCCAGGATAACCTTAAAATGTCGGCGTTTCTGAAATTCCTGGGTAGAAACAAATAATAATTTTCATTATCAATTAATGGGCTTATTCATTTGATTTAAAAAATGTCTAAATGGCAAGATGGATTCTCACGTGATCTCACGTCCAGCTGTTTCACAAGGTTAACTTGTTTCAGCTCTAAACTGTACTATATTACTGAAGAACAATAGATGAAGCAGTCAGACTACATCATATGATGAGTACACACACAGCAAAATATTCAATTTATCCATTTTTTTTTATACAAATACACGCCACTCAAGTGTTATGATCCCAGTCCTGAGTCCTGGTGATGGCTTGTGACAATAATTTTCTTTCATGCTTTCTTCTTCTTGTTACCATTCAGACTGTGGCTGTGCCAAATTATCCTCACCTGCCAAAATTTCAATGGGGATTAATGGAAATAGTACGGGGTGCTAGCCAAATAGACTCACTGGGCTGGTACCCAAAATGTTTGAGTTCCATTACCCGAGGCAATGTTTTTAAAGGCAACCTGCAAATGTTACGAGAGCATGAGAACATTGTTGATAAAAATATTGTTAACAGTTAACCTGCACTTGCTCTCTGGGCTTAGGAGAAAAAGCTGCATCTTAGCTGAATCCTTTAACACTGTAAGGAATTTGAGTACAAAACTACACCATCACCTGGGGTTTGATTGTAAGATACTATAATTGGCTTGTTGATAATTTAAGGGTTTATTTAATTAATTCTGGAGTCAGGGCAGATGTTGATGAATAAAATTCCTACAGGGAGGACTCCAGTTGCAAGTACAATATCTTAGAGCACAGGCGCTAATTAAAAACATCAGGATCCAGGAGTCAGGGATAAAGAATAATCTTCTAATGTATTTTTGGCTGCTTTGTAGTTCATGTGTGTCCATTAAAAGCTTCTCAGAGGGTACACTTTGATATACATTTTAGATCATTTATTGCACCTATTATCCTTTATTGACACAGGACTGATGTTATGGTGGAGATATTGCATAGCAAAACTGAATAATGATAGCATAATTCTTATTTTTGCTCAAGTTAGACATTTACTGATTACATTTACATTACATTACATTGACTGTTTTTTTTACAACAAAGAGCCTGTGTAGAGGCGAGTACAGTAGGTCAAACACAAAACCTGAAGGTCTTAGCTTTTTTTCTTATTTCATGTTGCTTTTATGTCCTGTGCTTCATCCGTATGCTAAGCTTTTTTTTCAAACGCAGTAGAAATAACATGCATTATTAAATTTCTTGATGGTTTAACACATTTGAGATTGGCAGAAAGACAGATATTCGTTTTCTCTTTCTTAAGCTAGATACAATTTAACAGTGAACATATGCATTATTCATTTTCAAAGCCACGTTCTCTGAGTGGATCATGCCTTGCGGGGGAAGACTGTTTATTTCTTATTGAAATAATCTCTCAGTAGGAGAAAAGTTGCCCATGTGAGAAATCTGATTTTCTGGCAATACACCAGAGTGCAGAGGAGGGGCGAAGAGGAATAGAGGTGAAGAGAGGAAACAATATGAACAAGAGTTTCTTTTGTTATAGACTATCACACAAGACAAACAGCTCGTATTGCGACAGCTGACAGCTAATTACCAAAACCACTTTACAATCATTATCCTGACTACCTGATCTTTTGTTGGCACTTGTCCTGTTTGTGATCCTTAACTTGGAGGCTTGCAGCCTGCATTGGGTGTTTTGCCTAATAAGCTAATTTTACTCACTCCGGTCCACACTCCCTCTCTACTTCCCTTCAACATTTCAGTTTAAGGCGTATGTGTCTGTGTGTAAGTGTGTGTCCATGTGTGCCTCGAGTGTGGGTGTAAACAATGTGCACAACATAGTTGCCATACCTAATGTGCTTGTTAGCCATCTCGGACTCCCTTGAGGCGCGTGTCCCTATCCTAGGACTTATTCATGGTGTGGTTTTAACAAGCACTGTCGATGTGAGGCCATTGAGAGCTTGCAAGATTGCAGTCAATGGCAATTTCATGTGCCACACAGAGTGCAAATGAGCTCTGCAAATATTACTGGGGCCCTCAATCTATGTCAGTGACAGCAGGAAGGCTTAGGCGCAGTGGCCACAGGCGGCAGGTAGCAGATATTATTGTATTAAGAGCAGCCGGTTCAACAGTCCAAGAAAAGATTTAACAACCTTTACCTGCACTCTCTATGTGGACCACTGGCATAGCAGAATTATAGTGTATTGTTTAACCCTAAAAAGAGTCTTTTGAAACACATAAAGCTCTTTTAGATTTTGGTACCTTTGAACAGAGCCAGACTAGCTGTTTCCCCCGGTTCCAGTCTTTGTGCAAAGCTTACCGACTGCTGGCGGTAGCTTCATATTTCGCGTGCAGACATAAGAGGTCTCAATCTCTCGACAAGAAAGTGAATAGGCATATTTCCCAAAACGTCAAACTATTCCATTAAAATTAGAATTAAAAAAAGCAGATGATGAAAATCACAAAACACTACTGAATTTTAAATTATATAAGCATAAAACAACAGCAGTGGCAGAACATTTGCTTCAGTTTACTATTTAATATATTATATATATATATATATATATATATTATATATTTAATATACATCCTAACTCCTTTAAGTTGTCAGTTTTATAAATATTTGCTTCCGTATAATTAGCCTTAAACAATACCTGCAGAATTACAAATACAAGCCAGGTATTAAAAAGGAAAACATTTTCATAACAGATAAACCAGTTATTATGTTGAGGAACAGTGTGTCAGCTATAAGACAGTACATTGTATGCACTTTTAGCTAAATCTAGTTTCTTCAGATGAGAGTGCTTAAAAAGACTGAATGACGTTAGTTTCACTCCTCATGTCATTTAGGTAAATCCATTAGCAGGAAGAAGACTCTCAAAGTGTCATGATTACTTCTCTGTTATTCCCGCATGTCCAGAAATAACTTGCACCTTGTACTCTGCTGAATTATGGAGTGGGACATGGTTTGGACTGGAAGCACTCCCAAATGAAACAATGTTCCTCTGCCTTAAATATGACAATGAAATGAGAGAAAGTGTGAGGGTAAAAAATATATCAAGAATCAAGGAGAATAAGGAAAGGGGACATATGAAAGAGGAGGCCTCTGAGAGGAGGGTGCAAGAAGAAACCCACTTCATGAATTAACAAACCCGTGATAATGGAGTCTAAGGTCTCATTGCTATTTGTGATGGAGGCAGCCATGCATTCACTCTCTACTTATTAGGAGGGAATGGGGAGACACAGTTCTTTTGATTAATACTCCCTTCCTTTGTGGGCTTGGTGGGGAGCTGAGGAGACAAGCAGGGAAAAGAAAAAAAAAGAAAAAAGGAAAAGGGAAGATAAGATTACCATGAGAAGAACAAAACATTATAAATCTATACCTGGAAACTGACTGACTCACTGCAGCAGGACAATCGCAGAGATTTAGCAACTGGCCAGATTAGCAACACAAGAGGCACAGCAAAGCTAAACAATGGCAGTGACTCATAATGCTCTTTGACTAAATATAACATAGTGAAAAAAGCCAAGGTACACTAGATTTCTGGAGAAGCTGATCTACCGTATACAGTATCCTTTCAGAAAACATTGGCAGCCTGGGTGAAGATGATCTTGGACTCTGAAGCAAAACACCATAAAAAGCTGCAATGTGTGCAGTTAAAATAAAACTCATGTTGAATAATGCTCATGGAAGATTTTATATTCCCCTTTAAGTCTGCGTGAAGGCTTCTATTACAGCTCACTAGATCAGTAGCCAAAATGTTTGCGGGACAGCTACGTAAGGGTCATTTACACATTATAATGAAAAGATCCTGACAGCCATTTATATCTGTAATAGCTACAACTACACTGATTTTTTCTATTTCTGGACCATTACACCCTCCAACATGAATGTATTGTTGAAGGGATGCACTGCGTATGTCTCATCTGTGTCGGCCTGCATTACAGTCAAGTGACTACACAGGCCACTGGAGCTTTTGGAAGTTACCCTGCCTAATTCTCCTCTATATTTTTATCTTATTCACGTCCAAACCTGTAGCTGAGTTGACCACATGGGGTGTTACATGTAAAATATCCTCATCTGGAGAAATCAAAATAGGAGAAAAGGTGGTCAGTCTTCAATCAGTCCATGTTATTACTCGTAATGCTAAACTGACGTTTAAAGAAGGCCATTAACATCAGCATGTAGCTATTCTCAGTGGTGTTTTGTGGTTTTCAGTGATTATAAAGCAGGTTTTATTGTTTTGTCCTTTTTGGGTCATTTGACATGTACCATTTTATGCAATTCCTCGACCTTGTTTCTAGAATTGCAAAGGCAAAAAAAAAATAAAGATTTATGTCCATGCTGTAAAGACTACATTTCTTACAATAATCAGACAGATTGATTTGTTACAGCATAACCATATTTCCTTGACTGTCTGCCTACTTGTCTGACTCTAAAAAGGTATTCATGATTTGCAAATGCCAGTGTCTGTGTCAAATCCAGCTTTTCTGCCTGTTGTTGTTTTGCTGAGGGAAGCTTTTTCTTCCTGGTTGTGTTGATGCTCTACACGCAATGTTAACAGGTCACTTCCAATCCCACAACTATGTGTCACAACAAGGCAGCACTTGAGTAAAAGCCATTTTAGCGTTTGAAGGCTAAAAGTAAAGACTAGAATTTATCCTCCGATGGAGGTTGGAAGGACAAATGCACCCTAAAACACATTTTTAAAAGAAGCCTCTGTTGTCCATAGTGTTGTTTGGTGTGTTTTTTGCTTTACCCATAGATACCTAACCCAGCTTAACTCACATAAATAACACCAGGCTGACATTTTACAGCCACAGCAGAGCTTGAGAGTAGAATTTTATTTAGAGCTTAGAGCGTAGATTATCGTTTTAATGTCAGTCAGAGGAACAATAGTTTCTTTCTTAGTTTAAAAAGGAAATAGAGTTTTAGAAATTGTTATTATATTAGAATGTCCAAGATAAGCAGTATAACATAAACATTTGATCTCATCAACATGTTAATGAGAAAATGACATTTGAAATTCATAATAATAATAATAATAACCCATGTGGATTGTTCAGCTGGAGTTGTTGGTACCTGTCAAATGTATTTTAGGGAAGAGAAATGACAACATACCTGTGCAATTATCACCGTGTCCTTGCCAACTTGGAAACATCACACACTGAGTATTTCAAGGGATTTCAAGTAAAGAAGTTTCAGCTACCCACATCACTTTCACGTCATTTTGATTTAAAAAGTTTGGCATTTTAAATTTAAGGAGAAGCTGTTGGTAACACATGCGGACATATATTGTATGGTTACCTAGCTAATGTTGAAGCTGCAAAAAAGCGCTGGATATACCCCATAGGACACAAGGATGAGGTTGTACATGTTTGTCCCTAGAAGATGAGGAGATTTACATCATGGAGACACTGATGGCTCTTTATCTTTATCTTTATCTTTATCAACTAGTAAGTGTTAAACTTTGTATTGCTTTTACAATACTTGGTGTACAATAGGCTCTTTAATTTAATATCATGAGACTGAATAATGTTTTTAAAGATATTAAAATAGCACTACAATTGGGGATTGATGAAAGCTAAACATTAAGACCTTTACATGAAAAAAAATCCATGTCACAATAAAAGTAACCTGCTTTAAAGAAAATTCATATTCATTCAATCATATTTATGTGTATTTTTCTATTAAGGTGTGAAGGTGTATTATCATTGAAGAATACTCACACTTAAACAGATATCCATGGAAGATTCTTGCAGTCTCCCTATGTGATGGATTCGAGATGAAGTGGCTTTTCATTTGATTATTAAATAAGTCCCACAACTATTAATTTCATTCTGTCATTGCTACTGGCAGTTGTCTTTTCTCTTGACCAATTTCTGGCACAATCACAGCAGTCAAGGAATGCTGTTTGACAGCTAAGTCATCATTTCTTTCATCCTGAAGGCTTTGGAGAAGAACAACTGACTGCTCTGCACTCCTGCACTTCAGTGGTTGAATACCAATCTCCTATTTTTCCTGTTTTTGCCTTAAACAAAACATACTTGTGATTTTTTTTTTGCCACATGGCTGGGTCAATTTCTAATGCCCTTCAAATTAAGAGCGCAGAGTTGTCTGTGTACACAATAATGAACATTTGGACCAGCTCCGTAAAAAAAATCTGAAGGTAAACAGTGGAATTGAGACAAAGCTTTCCAGCTCACAAAGGCTGCCAAATCTTAGCTTGCATCTATCAAGCAACAGTTTGGTATCCTCACCTCCCCTTACCACCTGTCTCCTCCAGATCACCAGTTCAAACATTTCTCTTTCATGTCCTCATTGCCTATGCAGCTATAAAGAAAGATTGGAGGTAAGGTTGTTGTTTCATGGTTCTTTCTTACTTTATTCAATTCCAACTCCGTGGCTAGACCTCAAAAAACATTTTCAACATGCAATACCTGCACCTCGGGTTACCATGGAAACGCTTCACTTAAAAATAGACCTGGAGGAACGAAAGCTACCGGTACAATATGCCTCCTTGATGTGGTTCAGGAAGATATATGGTTCTAGATGCACCTAAAAACAGGTTAGCATCTGCCTCTGTTTTACAGCATCCTTAAAGAATTATAGTGCCTTGAGACGCCACAATTGTGTTTTGAAAGGTAGAAGAGCAATACTGTCTGTATTTGCAGATGCAGCATTCTATTATGAAACTGAATTTATTTTGTAGGATGTAGCTGATGGACTTGTTACAGCCGAATGATGAATAAGTGCCTATTCCATTTGACATGTATCAGTGTATTTACAGTACATGACAATAACAAGTGTCGGAACAAGGCCTGTTTATCATATCCTGCGCTGAATGAAGTCTCTACAGAATAGTGTTTTGACACCTATGACAGACACTGCTTCACTTCCAGGATTTACATATGCCGGGGCTGTGAGGATGCCTGACGAGGTACCAGTGGGTAACTCCCCTTTGTTCAAGTGCCAAAGTTGATTTTAAACCTGGTTTGCGCTGTCATACAACTTTCCTCCTTTAATTTACAATAGAAATGAAAAAGGTGCAACTTTACATGGCATATCACACTGCATATCTTAAGCAGTCCTGAAATGTGTTTTGCAGTTGACAAAAATTCATCAGTTTTAAAGCCTTGAATTTTTTTCACTGTGCTGATTCGTCACTAGCTGCACAAACACTGTGCTTAGCGTGTTTACACGTCAATATTAAGTCTTTACTCAGCATTTAGTCCAGATGTTTCGTAAAACTATGCATTTTTTTAACAATGTAGCATTAAAAGTGGACCAAATTTAAGTGTTTGTGCATAAAAAGTAATAATTTGAGACTTTTATATGCTTTCAGTGGTGAATGGTGGTGCTGAATACGGATGTCTTCTACCGGTTTGATGTAGAGCTATGTCTCTCCTCGCATACAGTATATTTAGTGTCTGTATAATATACTATTTTCAAAATGCAGTACACTTTCTACATCTTTTGTTGTGCACATGATTGTTTCAATATGCTTGCAAAATGACATCTCTGTGGGTCTGAGTGCAAGTGTCTGTGTCCATTTGATTTAGCATTTTTTCCTTAAAATGATTCATAAATTGTCCATGTCTTTCTGTTGTTGATCCAATTATATGTGATTGACAGGAAGACAGACTCAGGCTCAAGTGGGTAGGGGCCCCGGGCTGTTTACTGATCTACATTAGGTTCACTATTTCTTACCAAACAAAGAGACAGCAGTAATTTGCCTATAATGAGGGGAAAATAACACATAGCAGCAGGTACTTAAAAGGAGTTATTGAGACAAATATGAGGCACATACTGCTATGGTGTGAAATAATGCCAAGCCTCCTGCTTAACTGTCAGAGCGGAGAATAAAAGAAAATTCAGCAACCTCCATAGATACAGACACAACAGCTGTAGGTAAAAAAAAGAAAAAGTAAATGCAATAAAGAATGTGAATAAACGTGGGACGTTATCTATTCATATTGTGTTCCCTGACATCTTTGATAACAGAGTTACCGATCTTTGAAATAATATTGTGTCTAAAACCTGAGAAAATCAGTCATTTACATCTGAGAATGTTTATGTATCATTTTCCTTAATACCAGCCTGGCCAAACTTGCTGCAGTATGCTCCTGTTATTTGGAGAAGCTGAATGAGGTAAACAGAGGAATCCAGGTAACCCAATGTGTGTAAATGGAAGTGAAAGGGGGTGTCTGTGCAACTGTGGTATCTATAATTGGACAGTTAATTCATTAGCACAAGTCACCTTCTTGCTGGTCAGAACCACCAGACTAAAGAAAGGACAGGGTGGAAGCTGAGGAGGGATGATGGAGGTCGTGCCCTCTCTGTGGCCTCATTGCACTGGGGAGTTGGTAGAGACAGGGCTCTGCACTTGGTAAACACATTAGCTGACTGTGACAGATGTGCTAGACATAGGTCTATAAGCAGTCAGCAGTTGCATTGATAATTGTGATGCGTAGCACTCGTAAGGACCTTTGGAAAAAAACAGCCAAGCTGCTTTTAAATTCAGCTTTAATTGATATACCATGCATCTCTGCACTAAATATGCTGTTTTATAATGTTTCTCTTATAAACTTCCAAATTTAGATGGCATTATATCACGATATATAAATAAGGAAACTACATGTTTGACATAGTAAAAAGGCTCAATCTGGTTGTTGTTTCAGTCCTTTAAGAACCAAAAAGCAAGGGCTTTTTTTAAATAATCACCATTTTTCACTGACACTCCAGCAATCCAGCAATCATGTATAGAGCAATCCATTGAATAGGAAAAATAGATACTAGTTTTTCCACCAGCAGCAGTCTCAGTAGTCTATAATGCAATGTACCCACAGGACATGTAAGGTTTTTCAGCTTTAGTTTTTTTCTTGCCTGCAAAGTCATCAATCATGGATATTGCTCTCTCCTCCTACGTACACACAAAACCCAGCTGGATGCTGCAGGTCCAGGTGAATTGAGTGTACTGTAAGTCATTAAAAGGCATTCTGGGAGACAAAAAAATCACTAATGCACAAGAAGAAGGTACATTTCAATGTGCTGATCACAACAGGTTTAAGGTAAAAGTGCTCAAGAATGAAAGCGATATTAAAATGCTTTAATTGCATCATAGCATATTAGTATCAGCAGGATATCAGGGTTATGTATTACATGGGTTATGAGCATTTTAACCTTCAAACAGATTAAATATAGGCAAGGGAGACACCATGCAAGATCAAGTCACATCTAATGTTATATATACACTTGTTACTCCAGCTCAAAGCCTGATCTCTGACCATGAAATGGATCCAGGAATGGCGATGAGAAGATTATGACAAATGATAGCCGTGGTTAAATATAATGACTATAGATTACCTATAATAAAAAAACAGTCACAAATGATCAAATTACTTGAATTTGGCGCTAAACAGTCTTGGTAGGTCACATTTTGATTTTGATATGCAAGGACAGTGACGAATGGTTTTCAAGACAAATGCCACATTTGGTCTCTGCATAACTGTGTAACACGCATATGGGTATTTCCAAAAGATATTTAGATGGCTGTCTAGGCTGAAAGCCAAGGAGCAAAGGGATATACACCTTTATTCTCTGATAATAGCAAAGTAAGTCAAGTCAAGTTTATTTGTATTGCCCATGAATCACATTCATCATCTTAAAGGGCTACAGTCAGCCAGTCCAAACTCTCTAAGACAAGGAAAAACAACACCAAGAGAAGGGGTATGCAACTTCTTCTAAGGAGCAAGATTTAAGATTTACAGCCATGCTAGCAGCTGTGTTAGCGACAATTCACCCATTCTTCCATTTTCGCTGCTTATTTATTTGTCAGAAGTCTAAGCAACATAGGGCATGCAAGACACCCTTCTCTCCAGCCAGCTTTCTCCAGCACTTCCTCCGGGATTCTGGGACTAGACCCAGACCAGATGGGATAATCCCACCAGTGTGTTCTAGATTCTGACCTGGAGTCTCAGATCCCAAAACCAACATAACTGGTTCCTTTCAATAGGAACCCTGTCAGTCCAAATGCTTAATTCTTTTGGTCACTGTCCAGGGAGACTGAAACCTGTGAAACTCACCTGTGGGAAGCAGAAAAAAGGCCTATTCTTACTCAAATAGGCCAAAGTAAGGTCTGCTTTGATTATGCAGGACAGGCAAATTTGCTCATTGTATTATGCTACGGTGCTAATGCCAGTATTTTAACATGCCCACAGATACTGTTACATTAATAACTCACTATCACACTCTAATACAAAGTGTGTGTTTGTGTGAGAAAGAAAATAGTATTGACAAAAGGAAAGAAACTGAGGGCTGGCTGGTAGTGTGTACTGAGTTGGCATTAGCGGCTAGCTCAAGCAGAGGCCCCACAAGCTGCCATCCAAAAAGCATTTGTCAAATATGTTCTTGTACCAATTTTGTTGGTTTGTTGTTGGTCCAAAAGAAAAAATAAATACGGCAAACAAAAACAGAGGTAGCTGGCTGAACAGTTCTCAGCAGAGTGATAGTGCTCTCCTTTTCCTCCCTCAATATTTCCTCCATGCCTGCATTAACAATGTTCACTGGCCTGCACTGCCACAACAGAAACGCTCACTGGGAGAGTGAAACCACCCAGTGGGAGTGAGAGTCCAACCAGTATGAGATGCTAGGAACAACCGGGATCTGATCCCTAGCTGGACTCCCACCATGTCTATTGTTTTAGACGGAGGCACAGCTGCCAGGAATTGAACCCAGGTCCCTGCAGTGGTGGTTGAGTGTTTTACCTCTATACCACCCAGATGCATCGTTGCCTTTCTTTCAAGCAGCGCCATGAGGCTGTTATCTATCATGCCTTCCAAACACTAGTCCGTGTACGTGGTAATGCAGCCTCACAGGCTCATCCTACTCCCTGTGTTTGTTGTTAGCAAGCAGTCAGGGTGAAAAGGGTTCGGCAATGAGAAGAAACATTTGTCTTTGGGATAATCATGTTTAAGTCTGCCTGGCTACTTAAACACTACAAAATCCCATGACAGATTACACTTAATCTGTTTGCTTACATATTTACGCATCAACACTTGAAGGTTGCAGAGGTCACGCTCACTCTTGATTGATTTCAATTTCGACACATCTGCACAAAACCTTGTTTACTTGTGATAGCAAAGTGGTTTGATTGTAGTTCAAGTCAGTCACATGGACATCTTGTCAAGGTGTTCAATTATAAACACATCACGTGAGAATCTTATAAAAGACCTTTAAACCATATCACATAAACTTCACATGTGAAATGACTCGGAAGAGTGAGCAAATCCACAGAATGAGATTGACTGGAAACAGGGTGTAGGAGTCAGTTTCTTTTCTCAAATGTAACATTACTTGATGCTTTTTCACCCGAGTCCTCTGCTTGTGACTTTCCACTATCTCCACCAGCGAGATCAAAGGGGATCTTTTATGGGATGGACAATTCATTCCAACCTGACAGGTGGGATACAGTCAGGGATGGCCATCACTCAAGCTCCCATCAAACTGTCAAAGACGTTTCTTGATCAATCACTTGAAGAGGAGGAGAAAACTGGCCCCTTGACAATCTAGAAGGTAAACAATGATATGAGAACAGCACCTCCTATAAAATCTATGTGCTCAATATGCATTAAAGTGCTGTGATAAATGAGATCATATATTAAAGCTATATTAAAAATTTAAAAAATCTCATAAACTCATGCTTTTTGATACCTTTAATTACACTTCTTAATTGGTTGCTCCCTTCTTCCAAGTTTTCCTTATAAAATAGATATTTTTTTTCATCAAATTAATCTGTAGAGATTATGTCTACTGTAACACTAAATTAAATTTCTGACTCTGTCTAAAATGTTGTTTATTGTATCAGAATTTCCTTGTATATCTATTCTCGGTTACTGCTGAAATTCAATTAAAATGCAAGTGAGTAAATGAAACATAGATGGTTGCGCAATTCCCTCTTTGTGAGCATATTGGCATTCATTGTAAATTGACAGTAACAAGATAAATGCATAAAAGGCATTCTCATTACTTCGGGGCTTTCACTTCTATAAATATGCATGACCTTAAATACAGCATATTAAGGAATGGAAATCATCCTTTCATGGTCTCTTGTAGCTTTGCTGAGTTTAATTTCAGTCTGTGAAAGTTGCATCTATTTGTAACTCAGAGCTCTGATTGGAATATGTGAGAATGTGGTGAGCAAATATAACATTTTCTTACATTGGTAAATCATTTGTTCATATGCTTGAAGATCTTTAATGAACAGCTTACTGTAAAGGACTTGTGAATGACAATGGGACTTAGTGGACTTTTTATCATTACAATTTTCAGTGTCAAAAGAAAGAATAATTACAATGTAGAATTCAATATGTTTTAATGATGCTGATGTTCCATTAAAATATGCACACATGTATAATGTGCATAGTGGCACAGGCATATGCTCACAAACTCATTTATCTCCATATGAAACAAACACATTCACATGAATACAAATAATCTACAACACACACAAATCATTAAGTGACTATTGTTTGTATTCATCGCTTTGATACTCAACGGTAAAGACTTAACTACTTAAAAACTATAAATAGAATACCTCATCAAGTGTAATATCAAGTTAGATGTTTTTAAATGTTGTGGCACCATTTGAGTTTATTTTGCAGCAGAACTATTTTAATCAAAATGCCACTTTCTAGTCAGAAAGCCTTTTATTATTGGCCTTTTTAAATCTTACATGGACTATATTTGCATACGTGTTACATGTTATTGTGGCCTTTTTAAAAAAAGAAAACATTTGATTTAGTTTGAGTCAAATACATTGTATATCATACATTTTAACAGCTAAACAACTTTAAATACACCTTACTCTGATGACTATCTTTTAAATACTACAGGTCCCTGTGTAAAACTGTATCAAACTAAAACAAAGCTGCAACAGCTCCAGGGTAAAAAGGAAAATAAATAAGCAGGTATAACAACGAATTAAATAACAAATGAGTGAATAAATAAATGTATGACATACCCACCAAAAATCACTAAAATAATTAATCTGCAGGTAATTTGACTGTACTATCGTGCACTGGTGCTATATTCACAATAAAGTCATGAGAAAGTCAATGATTTTTAAATTACATACCACATTCTCATGAATTAAGTACAATTCTTTCAGAATCACATTAACTTAGAAGTGAAAAAAAACAACAAAAAGTTTTCACCTTGCCTTTTAGGGATACCATTGTACACAACATCAGCGTTAATTAACTCTGAGTGTTAAAATTAACACTATGCCGATGTTTATACAAAACTAATGTAACCCCACCAGTCACCCCAGAGCCATATCAGCTCTGTGAATGTACCACCAACCTTCCAATCAACACTTGTCAGCTCAAAATAAATCCTACTGGAAAATCAATGTTTAATAACATCAGTATATTTGACATGCAACTACTGTAAGACACTAAATGAAAGGAAGCAGTTGCACTCATACCTGTAGGCAGTTTTAGCAGCAGGGTTGAAAATAAATACTGTAACCTTAACCTTAACCCACCCAGGGCATAGAGAGCCAGGTATACACAGCAAGGGCCATGGCCATAGATACACTGTATACTTATGGCCAGCGCAAGGCCTGGAGGGTCACAGACAGCGTATTAGTCACAAGTGTCTTCTGTTGCCTCTTTCGGGGCAAATTACTATCATTCAGGGCCACCTTGGGCAGAAGATAGATACAGGCAACATGTGAAAGAAAAGCGTTAAATTGCTATTTGAAGAGGGCATTTTTCAACTTAAACAAAAAGGGCAAGGGCTATCCCACCAGTGCTGACATGTTTCAGTGGGATCCCAGGAGATGATAGGAATTCCCTCTGCCCATAACACTATCATTTCAAATGTGGTATTATATATTCGTAGCTAAAGAAGAATTTGGATTGAGATGTTATATGGTGAGAGTATAATAGCCTCCACGCTGGTAAGGATGCTGAACCAAGTAGGATCTAGTGCTTTTGAAAACAAATAACAGTTTGTATCCTGCAGAGGAAACACAGAGGACCTTCCAATGTAGCCCTTAACATGGAAGATTTCTATGGCATTTTCCCTTTTTCCAGTAATTCTGAACTTTTACCAACACAACAATATCTAAATATAAAATACAGGCTACAATTCAAGCATTGTTTCTCTGAAATGCACATATTTCTGAAAAACAACAACAACAACCTTACTCACAGTTGCAAATGTATGGCAAAATGCAATATGGCATTGTGTGGTTAAGCATGTTATCTTTGGGACAATTTAAATTAGGTTGGCCAGGAATAAATTGTCATGGCAGCAAACACAATACCTTAGCCCCAAACAAATACATTGGACAAAGCTTCATTGCTGTAGAGTGGAATGAAAAGTCTCACCTCTCATGCATTAAATCTCATATTCTTGAAGGAATTGATGCTAACAATAGTTCACTAAGCCCAGCTTGTGGAGCCCTTTAGCCATAATTGCTTGTAGCAGCAAAATTCTGCCGCAATAACAGCTTGCTATTGTGGAGAGGAGAATTAGAAAATTGTCAAAATAAAATATTTGCTCTGCCTGGCAGTCAAAGGGGCAAATACAAACACATAGCTTTGGACTTAGCAGTGTTTCCTCGTTGGAAGAGAACTGACAGTTTTGAAAGAGACGAGTTTGAGCTCACGAAGAGTCACCTTCAAATATCAGCTGCACCAAAATGATCAATCATCAGTGAAATGTGTGTAAGGCATTCACATTATCACCTTATTTGAATCATTTCACTATCAGCCTCGATTTGATAAACAGCATTACAAGCATGCCTTGTGCCCTGACAATATTCCTATGAGAGAAGGTCTGGGGAAAGCCAAAGGAGAGTATACATATCTTTTGTTGTTGTTTTGATAGATGCATGTGAGAGCAATAGAGTAGAGAAAGGAGATTTGTGAGAGGGGATATGATTTAGTGGAGTCTATGACTGAAGATGTGGAGTGACTCTGCAGCACAAGCTGGAGTGAGACTGCCTTCCCACCATTGGAGAGCCAGCAGGGAGAGGAGTTCAGTCTGAACAGAAGTAATACTCATGATGGTGAAAGAAAAATAGAAGCTTGACCACATCTGGAAATAAAGACCCTTAGCGGCTCTGTGTGACACTAGTGTTTTGAATTTGTGAAGGCACTGCAGGAGGTTTGAGACACTCAACAATTTGGAAAGGTTGATGACATAAGGGCTGCAGGAGGAGGCTGGTTTAGAGCCAGTAGCACAAGTCCAGAAAGGAAATGATTAAAGCACAAGGAGGTGGGTAGATTTTCTGCAGAGGAACAGTCTGATCCTAAACATTTGTACAAGGTGCAGAACTTCAGGATGTTTGGGTTATTTTGGTTTCATCACTGTAATTTGTTTACTCATTAAAAGTGTGACTTCTTGGCCACTACTTGATAGGTCATATTTGTAGTTTCAGTTTCAGAAAGTATGTGCAAAAAAGTGACACATTGGTGCTCTCAACAAATTCCATGCCAAAAATGAATTGAAACATGTCTAAATGAGGTGAGCAGAGAAAGGATTATTCAGTGTTAGTGTCAAAATCTATCCTTAGTATAGTAGTCTATATTATTTATTCATTGTAATAGCTCAATTACTCACTGGCCATAGTGACTCTTCTCAGTTACATCAACTGCAATGGATGATTAATTTAGTTTGCCAGTTAATTTATTTTGTCATTCATTTGGCTTCCAACCCTGCTGTTGTCAGTTATTTTAAATATATGTCATTACACGAACTAATTAAAAAATTAGAATGACAGTAGGTCATTATCAGTTTTTAGATCTCTGGTCTGTAAACGTCAAACTTGGGTGAAGTTGAAATACACTCTATATAAATAATAGAATATGAATTTCAACTCATAAAAAACAACAAGACTCAGAATCTACAGGTGGCTGTGTGAGGCTGTTCTGTTCTGCATGCTAATATGCTGAAAATGACAATGCTAACTAGCTTATGTTTGGCAGGTATAACGTTTACTATGTCCACCACCGTAACTTAGTGTGTTAGCATGCTAAAATTTGCTAATAAGCACCAAACACAAAGTAGAGCTGAGGGAATGTCGTTAATTCTACAGGTATTTGTCCAAACCAAAGTGCTGATCAAATTAAAATTTTGACCTGATATCATAAACATAAATTAACATATGCACCAAATTTAATGGCAATTCATTCAGTAGTTGTTGAGATATAGAATACGTTCCAAAGTGGTGGTCTGACATTGTCAATCCTGGAAGCAAACCGCTACAATCCAGTATTTTCAATGTGACTGTATGCCTCCTACCGTTTCCCCATTTGGTGCCTGTATTTTAGAAGGCAAGAAAAAAAACAGTATGCATCATTCATCAGAAAGAAAGCTTGATGTCTAAATTGAAATAGATAAATCAACATCTAAGAACTGAAGTTCAAGTAAGTCGGTGCCATAGAGCAATAGCATAGAAAAGGGAACTGGAGACTGAGGACTGCATAAAAGTGTGTATCTGATGCTAACAGTTGTAATGAATAAATAACTAAAAGTTGATGTATTATGTATGAAGCAATTTCTGCAGCCAGAGTGAAAACAGTTTTAAAATGCGGAAGAATGGTTTTATTTTTCAACGTTTCTGTGGTGGAATACGAAACAAGGGACAGACGTTGCGGGAGGTGCTATTGATCTTCTGCGGCTGCCGGATTCACAAATGAACTTCCCAATACTGTATGTCACTAATCACATCATGGAAGAATAACTTAGGTATTTATGAGCTGGTCGTTAATTGTGATAAATTCATTAGAACATTAGTTTAAATGGTTAATTATTAAGCAATTTTATGTCTTATTAAACATAATAATTGCATGTTTTATTTCACAAAGAGGCAACTGTTGTTTTACTTTATCACTTTATTATTGTCAGACTACTTCACTTTGCATGTAAATAGCGTATTCTCATTATATGTACATAAAAACCGAGTGTGGCTGTGATGCACTGGCCTACACATCAACACCTCCTTCTAAAAGAAGAGAAGATTCCTGGATATGAACTATTTTCTTCACGCTTGTCTTCCCTCTTCCCCACTGTTATATATATATACGTGTGCGTGCAAGAGTTAACATCAAATCTTCAGTGTATCATAGTTGCAAAGGTCTCTTACTTAACAAGCTGTGGGCAGAGGAGAGACAAATACATATTGAAGTGGTAGGTCAGATCCAGTGTTAGTGAATGATGGTTTGGCTCCCTGTGGGCTTTTTTAATGTGATAATAATTCATATTTTTCTATAGAGACAAACCAGCTACAGACTGGCCTCGGTGAAAAAGTTGGTAAGAGTAAAATGCATGATAAAAAAGTAAAAAGTGCTTCTATGTTAAGCACAAACTAACTCACCCATTTACAAGCTAACACTTTTGATAAATCCCGAAGCTTGCTTGGATTACTTTGTGTCTATGTGTTGTCGTAAGTATTGTGTTGTTACAATGCTGCTCCGTCAGGACTTCAGTGTCAGCTGTCGAAAATCATTGGTCTTTCAAACAATGTTCTGTTAAACTTCTTCCAACAATGGCAGCTTTCTAACATGTGGCTCTCAAGTCATTCCCCTGGCACATGAACACATCACAGTCAGCCCTACAAACACACAGCAGCCTACAGCAGAGAGGAAGATGAATGGAATGAAATAAGCAGGATACAAAATACACAACAATATTATGATCCTTAAGCATGCATAGGTGAAGAAGAAGAAAATGAAATTAAAAAGAACCAGACTTCTTCCACACATGAAACAACCTGCCTACTAAAGCTAAACTATTTAGCATTGCATTTATATTGTTTTTTTGCTTGTTTTTGAGCAAAGCTAACAAAATAGGCTTTCCACTAGCAATAGTGTTTTGAAAAATACTGCTGTTGATATAATGTTACCTGAAAGAAGGTGTTTATTTTTACATTTGTGGCTTCAGATAATGTCCACCATTAATCATTAAAGTGAATGGTAACTGACTATAATGGCATCTGACAGTATAACAGTGAGAGTCATTTAGCCCTGATTCATGGTCTCCCTTTCTCACGTATGTGTGTCCCACTAAAGGCTGTCACTACTACCCATACTATGAATGCATGAATTATAATTTTAATACAGCTTTAACAATGAATTGTGGAAACTCTAATTTCCATTGTTGAGATCCCAGAGCTCTTATGCTGGTGCTGCAGTGTATGCTGAGCAGCTGTACAGCCCATGGTATAATATGAGAACTGGATACAATGTACTGAGACAGTTTCTCATTCATTCCAATTAAGGTTGCTCATTCACTGCAAAAAGATTTTCATACTTCTGTGTTCCTGGCCCACAGGACATGTACACCAGAGTCTTGGCTCTCTGGCTTTACCTGGTATAATCTGGAATAATATAAATAATATCAGTGTATTATGGTGGGCTAAAAATATGCTGGGCCCAGTGGCTCTAATTAGGATGCCAGAGAGTGAGTTTTCAATGTGTATTGAATGTGTGCAATACTTTTTAATTTTCCTAATTTTTTAAAACATTTTTCAGAGGGCGTCACATTATCTAAAATCCCAACTGTGGCCAAAAACACAATGCAGTGCTGTTCGTGTGGGCTGTAGTTGACTATGTAACCACCTTTGGTCACAATATGTGTCTTCAACAGCTGGTGGCCTCTTTTGGCGGCTATGGAGTCATCTTTCAGGTCAGTCATGAGCCCTGGCCATAAATCCCTAATTGAATGAATAAAGTAGTTGTAGCTGTAGCCACAGTGCACGTCCATGGAGTCTATAGCGATTCATTAATAAGTCTATAAATTGTCAAGACATCCCTAGGAAGCAACAGTTAAACTTGGACGTACTAGACGTTTTTAAAGAACAAAAGATCAGACTGAATTAGTCTCTTTAAGAACTTTTCCTTTATAATTTATTTATATACAGCTGATGATAATTAACTAACCAACTGCAAAACTATTAGAAAGACAGAAAGCAAAATCAAATGAAGTGTCACATCTGTCAAGCCCACGAGTTGCGCACAGTGACAACTCTAAGACAGCAACTGAGGTATGCATCTGTGAGTGAAATGAGAGCAGAGATAAATGATTCACTAAGACAGACTCCAACTGCGAATTAATTAGGGTAGACTTGACAACACAATTGAAAACATGTAAAAACAGAAACATCATTCAGATTAGACACACGGATACACATTCAAACGCTTCACTGTGAGCGCACACACAGGTGCACAAACTCAGTCAATTCTCCATTGTCGGTCTGTCTGGAGGACAATTTTAACCTCAATCTACAAGGTATAAACTACATCAGGTCAAGGTCCATTCAACGTTCATACATTAATGCCACACAATTATTCAGATGTGCGACTGTCATCACACCTGTCATTATTCTGCTGAGAGTATACCTCTGCGGACGCACTGCTGAATGATGTATCACCTGTCGACTTAGAAATCACCAGCACTTCCATCACACACTCACCTTGGAACAGCGGAGCAGGGGTGCACAGGTGTGGTAACTTATAAGAATTCACATCCCCCTCCCCTTCCACTGTATCCTGGCAGAGTGCTGTCATGGCACCTGTCATCTCCAGTATGTCAGATTTCATTAGTGGAGGGATTCGCCGGACTCTTCGCTGCACAGCAGGCAGCAGGTGGCTTGGGATACTAACGTCAACTGTCCTCTCGCTGTCCCCCCATGGGCCATCTGAATGCTCAGAAATGCTTCCTCTGCTACTCTCACCCTCCTTTGACCTACCTGTTTTGCATAATAACACCGCTGCAACCCCATTACATGCCACTGTCTTTTGTATCATCAGGCATCAATGGCCAGCACTGCTCATGACAGCAGTCCTTGTTTCCTACTCACACATCTCAAGGCTAAAAAGATATTAAAAGCAAAACAGAACATCAGCCCTTTTTCTAGTTTTCTCATGACCACAACCTTTTAGAAAAGAAGTGAATGTGTAAATGCTGTAAATATTTGGAGCCTGCAGGTTTTATTTTGGTCGGGGTAAATTTTACCATGACATTACATTGCCTCACTTCCTTTATATTTCTGCATGTCAGCTTATAATATTCCTTGGCCATTTACCCTCATTTGAATATTTGAATTCAGCGTGAACAGAATAGAAAACATTGAAGACACATTAAAGACACATTTTCCTTATCAAATAAACACCGGGCACTTTCGGACGGGGTGTAGCGATCATCACACACAGTAATATACTCACGAAATAAATTGTGCAAGATAGCATGCTGTATCAAGAGGCTTTTATCAAACTCATTATAGATCAAGAACACCGGATAATACATTTCCCATAATGCAACTAGACCTTCCTTGCCTGGAAAAAAACCCACGTCTTTCCCACTCCATGCTTCCAGTTTGTAACACCAGCTGTAAAATATTTGTCGTCTCCAAGCCCAAAATGACATAATCCCTGTGGCATCACGACTGTATGACATCATCAGGGTTATTTTATCACTTTCATAACCACAAAAGACACATTATAGAACTTTTTCACAGTCTAATTAGTACTCCTACACTGAATCGGTGCTGCCCCTTTAACTCAAGGTCCAATTGCTAACTTCTTTTTGGGAACTTCCAGCCACATCTCATGGCCTTTTTCAGGCACAATGAAATAGTAGTTTGGAATAATATTCCCATCTAAAGGGCCACTCACCACAATTTTTCCACTGCAGCACATGGCTTTCTTCAGTGGGTGGAGTTTGCTATCTATTATCTATATCTTCTAGTTATTTATTCCATTTTTCTGGGCAGTGTTTTTGTTCTACAGTTAACTTTCACGCTCATGTTTCTAATAATTTGTTGATTTTATTGTATATATGCATATATTCAGATTTGTTCTCATAAAACTATATTAATTAAGATTTAAATAATAGTGTTATTTATTAAGAAACATAATAGAGGACACAGTTTCTGCTGGTGTGCAAGTTGTATCATATTCCCATAAAATTAAATTAATAACTACTGTACTTTCTTTCAATGTGTCCCAGGGGAACAGACTAAAATGTTTTGTTTGGTAAGTGAAGGGGTCAGAAACACATAAACGGAAGGCGACAGATTATTTCCGTACTTTGTGTCTGTCTCTCTTTCAGCTGGACGTCTGGCCGGTGCCATTCACTCTTTATTCTAAATGTTGCCGGAAACAAACCCTGTTATTGATTTCGACTTCTCTCCTACTGATTTCAGATAGAAATCTATATGCCCAAGTTCCTCATTTCTCCAAAGTGAAAGTGAGCACTCGTCTGATAAATGACAAAGATTGATGACAGTGTCGTTTTTGTAGTTATTGAAAGAAAGCCTCATCCCATAAATATTTAATACTACCGAGAGTCCTTCCGATGAATCAAAATCTGTGATGGAGTATCTTATTTCTCGCTTTGTTTCCTATTGTGCAAAGTTGGCAGCACAGCGGTGACCACCGGCCTACACCTTGTGTTCCAGGCTTGGACTGCACTGAGAGCATATTTTTGTGATTTCAAAAAGCAGCTGTGGATTACAGTTCAATTTAAATTCAGAAGAAGGGACATTAAATTAGTTCAGGGGCCACCTCCAAGGTCTTCTACTGCTTCTTATTATTTACTACCTGCCCACTTTATCTGTCAGCTGGAGGCAGAGTTATGGCTCCCAACTCTAAGTGCTGCCCAGCCCGGCATTGTAAAGCACAGTCTTTGATTCAGTCCTGAGCCAAATATCTTTCATCACAGACGCCGGCATAAAACTGATTACAGTTTTTCACCTGAAGCTTCATAAAACTGTTACAACACAGCTAACAGAGACGTTGAGGGACTTCTGTGCAGGAAATTTGACAATAAAACGTAATGTTTGTCAAAGGTTACGTTATAAAGACAAAGACGTATTTTAAAGAAGGAAAATTAAAAGCCTAATTGGGAAGGAAAAAAAATCCTGGCACATGAATGCTCTAACTTTACTGTTATGGCTGTTTTCCTCAAGTGGCCCATTTCTCTTGTGTGTCCTTCAGAGGTTGACCTTGGTGTTGTATGTTGGAGGCTGGCTCCAGCTGTTCCAGCAGAGTTTATCTCAGGCCATAATTACCAATGACAGTGTCTCAGGGAGGAAGTTGTCTCCTTGACAGATAGACAGCAAAACACAGTCGACAGGACAATGGAATGGAAGGCTGAAGCCGATTTACAACTGAGGAAAGAAAAAAAAAGATGAGATGTCAGACTGGACCAAGACACAAAATTCACACTGTACTGTAGCAAACAGAATGTACAGTATAGTCAATGTAGCATGTGCATTCAAGGATATCCACTCATTCAGTAAAACACCCAGATGACTTGACAGGCTACCCTAGATGTATTTTATAGGTACAAGCTGAGGTCTCAGACTGGCAGCAGCTGAGTCATCACATATGTGCATGTGGGACAGGATTTCAGTTTGCCTGAAAAGATTTGGAAGCTGCTGAAGGCCTTTCAGATTAAAACCTGCTATTCACACAGAGCAAAGTAACATCCTGCTATTCTGATCTCTGTTTTCATTCCTCTAAATCTTCTATTTGTTCACTATGTTGCGAATGCAGTCATGGTCCCATCCCAGGCCAACGGCTTGTTATAAGCAAACTTTTTCATGGCTAATATCTCAAGAGGAATGGTGTCTAAATTAATATTGTCCTCTTAAGGGAGAGCGCAGAGTAATAATGTGCTGAGATGGTGACAAAAACCTCAGAGAAACTTTACCACACAAAGATGTTCCCTTGTAAATATCTAGCGAGTCTCCACAATCAGAGTTGTTTTTCTACAATGTAAGCAGATTAGCAAAATGGTTGCATCAGCACATAAGATGTAAAGAGGCGATACAGATGTTCCTGCTCTCACAAGCTAATATCTCCTCTGGGGTTCTGCAACAACTTCGTTTCTGTGATGGATAGATTCAGCTGTCTATGGGAGAGGAATTCATTACTTAAACTGAACATTTGTTTAAAACTGATACAGTGGCTGTTGGAAACATGAGGTGCCACACACACACACACACACACACACACACACACATTTTAAATCTGCATTTCCCACCAGCTTTGTTTCTCTCACAGTTAAAACTTACTATTTAATATTAAGCAGTCAGCTAGCAAATTTTGTTTGAACATAGCGGAAGATTTTTAACCTGGGGTCAATGTATGCCTCTAGGCCAACGCAAAATTATTACACAAGATTATGGTAATCTTTCTGTAATTTTTTTTTTTTTCTGTAACTTTGCCTATTTTTTAACCGCAGTAGCAGCCAGTAGCATGGTTCTACTGGCTGGTCATTCGGTTGGTCCACCACTTTGGTCCAGACTGAAAACTGCTTAACATCAGCACGTTAACAATGTCATTGTGAGCATGTTAGTATGCTTCAAGCTGAAGTTGTCTTGTTTCTTGAGAAACACACAATACTTTCATCTTCTGGGCCTCTAAGAATGATGATGTGTTAATGACATAATTAAACAATATGAGTAGAAAAACACAAATGCCCCTATCTAGAGCCAGTGTTTGGTTTGTCCCCTCTGGGCTACTATATAAACATGGCAGTTCAAAATGGAGGACTGCATGGATGAGACCCACATTGTCTAGATATAAACAGCTCATTCTAAGGTAACAATTTCTATATTCAGGTGATTATACATTAATGAAAACATAACTATGAATATTATATTCCATTTCTGTCAATAGAGCCTCATAAATGTTAAACACTGGACCTTTAAGGGGTCATAAGCCAAAAAGGTTGGGACCTACGGCACTATATTGTACGCTTCATTATGGACCTGCAGTGCAGTGTTAGGGTTAGGGGCGTACATTGGCAATGTTTTAGGATTTCTTTGAAATTAGGGTTTTAAGTATTTCTTAACTAAATATAGTTAGAAAAATTCTAAAATTAGCACTAAAATGTGATAACACAGAATGAAGGGAAAATGATGACATCCACTATCTGTAGTATAAATTCACTTTTAAACAACATGTACACTCACAACATAGCAAACGTACTATTGGATCATCTTCAATAAACACACCAACAATAGAGAATTCCGTTGTTTTGACAAGGAGAGTGATATACAATAACAATGCAACAATACAAAGCTGGCATAATGCGTGCCACAACAAAGACTTGACAGAAGATGAAATAAACCCTGCTCTTCTGTTCACCATAGGAAATAAACAAAGATCTCTGGAGACCCAGAGATAACCATCAGGCCAAGGTGGGAGTAAACAAATTTGTCACTGTCAGTACAGTACATTGAATGAAATAAATCACACTTCTTCAGAATAAACCTGCAATTCATTACAGAATTTACTGTGAAAAAAACAGGCTGGTTAATGTTGTTGGTGAAGGCTGAAGTGCATTCGAGTTATTATTATTTTTCTTAAACTAATTTCGTAATCTGTCTTTTTCTTTGCTTTTGAGAAATGCTTGACTTCTAAAAATATCTGATACTTACCCTTGGCGAAATATCTTTTCGCTGGAGTTTTTTGGCAAGAGTTACACTTTCTTTCTTCTCCATTGGCTCATCCACAACTGACAGTTTTAGCTTTCATCAAACTAAAGCTCTTCCTTTGATCTGTTGATATTTTCACATGATTTTAGTCATTTAAGCTTTCATAACTGGGAAATGCCTCTTAATCAGGTTCCAGCTTGAAAGTTGTGTTAATTTGCCAGACATTATTTTATATCAAGCGAGGATAAGTTTCAGTGAAGCTTACCAGCCTCCTGAGGGATGTGCTTGGGATATTTCCTGCTTGACAGCGCTTGACAGTCACATCAGCGTAGTCTTATGTTTTTCCAATTTGAGGAATAATGCAAAATTATACAGATCATTTTTTTTGTGCACTGTAATATCCACCCCATTACAATGCATTACATTAAAAATATGTAAAAATATTCAATTTTGTTTTGTTTGGAAGCTTGGTTGTGCTGATTTTTGGACAGCTTATTGTTTATTAAGTGATGGGAAAGGATTGATGCCCACCTAAAAAGGGAGGAGAAGAATGAGTGGATAGTCATTCATTTATTTACTGTCAAACAGAAGTGACATATTGTAATTGCGGTGCTTCCACTGTATCCTGTACTGCTGATGTCTCGTTTTACCGTGAGAGTCACTGTGATTGTGAATAAATAACAAAGCCCAGGTGGTGCATGCAGCATTTTACGAACATGCTCTGTTTATGCATCATCACTTTTTAGTCTCCTCAAAATTTAAATCTTTGCTCTGCAGTGAAGTTTTATGTATCTTGCCCTAGAGAGCTATAAGACACCCTCACAGACAGGAGGGAGAGATGGGAAACAGGGGAGTTTGGACTCACATGCCACCTGTTCGTTACATGTAATAACTCTTGAAGTCTTGGGAGAGATGACACTTGCAGTAAAACACCTACTATATCATACAAGTATTATTAAAGAAGGTGTTTTATACGACTGAGGGTACGACAATCTTAGGGCTGCATGCTAAAAGTCCGTCATCAACGTGGTGATCACTGTTCATGTCCTTATTACTCCCATCCCATTTTTTAATTCATTTAAACAACCCAGTGTAGCTCTCATCTTCGTGCTATTCAAGGAGAAAAACAAATCAACATTTTCCTTCCTGTCATGGATGAGAACGTTTGCCTATCTCTCCTGTGTGCTCTTGTCA
This sequence comes from Morone saxatilis, assembly GCF_004916995.1. Lineage (NCBI taxonomy): Eukaryota > Metazoa > Chordata > Actinopteri > Moronidae > Morone > Morone saxatilis. The sequence goes on from NW_023339751.1 coordinate 7,548,846, forward strand.
AGTTGGGATGTAGAAAACCTTTTAGAGCCTCTTACCTGTGTTAGATACTTGACAAACATCTTTGAGAAAACATCAACAGAATATTTCAGGGGCAAGGCCTCAGTCACTGAGGAGGATTGGTTGGTTAGCCTGCTAACTTCTGGCCTGCCTGAGTTAAATTGCAATCTGCCTATTTACGTATTCTTATGATTAATGTATCTTTATGTGCAATGCCTTACATAGGCCTTACATGGAGGACACCACCCATTGGTAGGCCCCTTGAGAAATTATAAAAGAGAGTACAATATGATTTGAATGTAGCATAAAAAAGGTGCTGTTCCTTGGTTAGTTTTGTCCTAATCACATTGTCATGAGGCTTTAGAATTTATTATAGTCTCCACTTTCACCTATACTTCAAATTATTATTGAAATTCATGTATGCAATCATTAGGTGTGTTGCTGTGTAGAGCCGGTCTACTCTGTTCTCTCTCAGCTGAGTTTCCAGTGGCAGTGCCATGATATGAGGCCAGCCACTCATGGTCTCATGGGCCAAAATGTAGCCTGAGCTACAAGAAGGTATACGATGGGTAATGGTCAGAGGGACATTTTCCTCTGAGATAATAAGTAGATTTGATGTGAATATTCTGTTCTTCTTTATTCCATGTTACCAATGTGCTCTATGTGGCAGTCTGCTGTTTTGCTGTAGTGCTTCATTTAATGGTCAACTGTGTGAAATCCCTCAACCTTTAACCACACAGCATACTTTTAGTGTTTTATCTGAACTAGCCTTAATTGTTTTAAATAATCATTTTGAGCTTGGTGCTTCTTAAAGTTGAGGGTATTAACAGTGAATGGTCTGTAATTTTTATGAAAAAATCAACAAGCTGCATCAGCCAACTGGACTGTTACTGCTTGTAGTGATACCGAGTATTAATTCCTTTACTTTATATTTCTCCTTGTAGCAGTGATTTGATTTATGCTATATAAAATAGCGATACGTTCCTAAAATCATTGGTCTTGACATATTTTGGTATATATTATTCAGCCATGGATATAATTTCTGTTCTTGTGAACTAACTAAACATCTCTCGCACCTTTTGAACTTGTGAATTATTGTTTGTAATCTATAGTTGAAGCTGATTTTCCACCTTACTGGTTCACGTATAGATTTCTGTCAGGTGTTTTTAAATAATACTGAGGTCATAAGTTCCTTGGCAAAACCCCACACATAATTCTGAAGCTTTCAAGGTCAAGAAAACTTTGAAGATGCACTTTATTTATAATTTCTAGTTGAGAATAGTAAATTCCTTTCATTTTTCAATTACTTTGGAGTTCATAAATAAAAAAACATGAGAAACCTTAAAAAACACCCAAACTCCTTCATGCCTATAACCATCCCAAATGTACAGTCAAACTGTTCTTGACAGTTATTGAAATGCAGGGTAATGTCATTGACCAAGCAGGTAACAAGAGCACAAATATATCTTTTGCTCAAGTTATGAAGTCAGATGGAAACATTTTTTGACAATAGAAGATGGGCATTGGCTCTAACCATAAAGAGCTATGAGTAATGCCACTCCTGAAATGCCCTTGAGAAATATAATCCCCAATTCTTCTCGCAGAGCTGCTGTAACAGTTTAAGTCTGATTTTACAGGTCAGCTCTCAAGAGTGTAACTGAGTGAATATGAGTGCAGGTGGTGCTGAAAGAGAATACATCGTCAGTCAACTTTCCCTTTATACATACAGTATAGGCACAAACAAAATCCTTAGTGTTGTGCTGCATACTTAAAAGGAACATGTAGGGGGGGAGACGGTTGACGAAACAGAGCTGTCGTAGTTCAGAGAGCAGCTGCATTGTTGAGGAGTGTGGCGGGGAGCTTCTGCCTCTCAGGCCTGACTCAGAAGTGCAGCCTGCAGGTAAAGCACTGTGGCTGCGTACTTATAATCCACCAACCCTCATGAAAACAAACAAAATTATATCAAATGACTAAAAACACAGCATGCAGAGAAAATGGAGAGAATGGGAACACAGTGAAAGAGATTAAACTAAGCAATGCTGCCAAGTCAAAATAAAGATTCTGGAGAGCCCAGCTGTGCGTTTGTGACAGTGAAAAGTAATTTTCAACTTATTTAAATGTGATCTGAGCTTCCTGGCTCGTTAATTTAAAGTAAATTTTGAATAGAACTGTTGGCAGTAACATCTGACATTCACACTCACAGTATGTTTTATCTCACAATCTAAATGTTTAGAAAAATATACCAATGTCAGTCGCGATCACACAGAAGTCTATATGCAGTTCCTCTTGATCACATTGTTTTTCACGTGATTTTGTGAGAATCTCAGTCCATATGCAAGGATTTTTGGTTAAAGTAAACTTTTTAACACCAAATTTTCCTATTTTTTTAAATTAATCAAATATTCCTTGAAAAGCACACAGTTGATTTGCTCCAATTGAGTGCTGAAATGCACGATGAACTGCAGCTGACTTCATCTTCTTCCTCTGATTGCCCTGACTTTGAACATAGCTGTGGTACAAACACTTCAGCAGCCACCTTTCAAAGACATTATTCAACTGAGCAGCGAGATTGTTTTTTTGTTTCCTGGAAACAGAAAAGCGTGAACGTGTGTGGACATTTTAGCAAGCGGCGTAGTCTTCCCACAGTGCTTCGTCATGGAGTGTGAGGCTCCACCTTTAAGTTCAGACAAATCCAAGGTTGGACTGACTAAGCTATGTCAATGAATCAATAAAGCACCCTGTAATCTCTCTCTTGTTTGGTAACCAAGTCTCCTAGAAAGGAAGTAATGCCTTTGAACAGAGAGGATGCTGCAATCTCGGATCAAGGACGATGTGTTTTCTACAGGGTATTTTGTGGAGGTTGTTATCAACGCAGCGGGAGGAAGCTGTTGTGGGAGCAGAATGAGAGGGAGCGAGACAGACAAAGCCGGACAGAGAAAGAGAGACAAAGGAACAGAGACAGAAGGATAGAAATTCTAGGAATTTGTTGACATCTTTTTTATACCAACAGCTGGTTTACATGCAGAACACATGACTCAAAGGGAGTGCTTGTAATGTTGCACAGGCACTCCCTTTGTGGACATTTTAAAGCTGGGAGACAATCTTGATCAAATTTGGTGCAGTCTACTGTATGTGTTTCTTCCAGCTCTAATGTTTAATTTCTGTCTGGGGAAATGTTGTTTTTAATACTACTACAACGAGTCCCCACGTTTTCAAATCCTACACATATGCTTTAAAGCATAGTAGTGTGTCAAACGCTCTGAGTCACCCAATCATGTTCGTCCAGAAAAAAAAAAAGAAAGGAAATAAATTAGCAAAGGCAATTTACTTGGAAGCTAGATGCTGTTAGTGTGCGCTTGTTACAGGAAACAAAGGTTTCATATCTTTTTCATCCTTTGGTAATGACTTCAAGGCTCAAAGAACTACTGTGTCGTTTTTTCACATTTTCCCCAAATGTTCACAATTAATTGGTGAATAAACATCACTTACATGTACAGCTGATTTGATCTTAGCCTCTACTATAGCCTTGTGTTCCAGTTTTGAGGTTTGATAGTGGGAACAGAAGCAGTTATTTTCCATCAAGGTCAACGACTTAATTGCGTTTCTCTTTTAGAAGTAGCCTTATATCTTTACACTGTTCAGTTCAATCATCAATTGTCGGTGTCCACTGTGTTCCTGGAAGTTATTATGACAAGTGTTGTAGTTTCTTTTGTGAACCTATTTTCCCTCAAACTGTTTGGTCTACTTTTGCTTCAGTCAGTGATTTCCTGCGTTTCCTGCAGTGACTTCCAATGGCCTCAGAGAAGGGGCTTCTCTGTACCGTACAGGTTCAAAGAGTAATCACAAAGGCAATAGGTTTTTCCAGTTGAGAAAAATAGGTAATACAAGGAGAGATCAATGCTGTGGTGTTCTGGGCCCATTCGTTCAAAGTACAAACAAATTATTTGTGATGCACTGTGAACACCTCGGGTCTAAACTGACTCAGGATTAGGACCGGAATCGCTGGTGTGCACCCAAAGCTGAACTCGAAATGTTTTGGCTATCTGGTTTATGGAATCTTTATAGTTAAGCTGTGCCCTACAATTACCCATGTGCAGTAGTTTTATTGTTGATTTTTAGCGACAGAGTAATTTAGGCAGATACAGATGAGAAGATTGTAGATTAAAGTACTTTTGCATGCTTGCATTATGGGCAGCTGAGGTAATGGAAGTTTGTTTGTTAACTCTAACCTTGGACTTTATTCCTGTTTGACTCACACCGAAACCAAAAACATTTAGGCCTACTGAAATTGTAGATAAGCTGACAGTGATTACTCTCATCAACGGGTGAAAAGTGTTTTAATATAAAGCAAATATTGTGTCAGTATAGAATTTTGACAATTAACTCTGGGACTAGCAAACCTGATATTTAATTTCATCTGTTTTACATAAAGAAATCAAGATAACCAGATGTACAAATGCTTCAAATGTGCATGCATGAAAATGCATGTTCCTAAATGATAAATATTCAACAAACATGGCTAATTTGAACACTCTATCCATTCTGTAATCACTCCAAAGTTGTGACACTCCATAGTCACACTAGCAAGTAATGGGAATATGATTATGCTGAAATGATGAGTATTATAGACTAGACAGCATTAAAGTGTAACTACACACTTCATTTCTGCTAGCTCCCTCCCTCTCTGCAGATTTGAAAATGCATCAGAGATCTGCAAAGTGACAGTGACTTTAGGGGGCGTGTCCTCCACATCGACCAGAGTGATTGACAGACTGACCACAGCAGCATAGCAGAAACAGTGGCTGTTAGTCAGACCTAATGAGCAGCTGCTGTCAGACTCTCCATGTCTGCTGGAGGTTTTACAGTCACTCTAAGCACTTTGACGGTCGTTTGTTAAATTTTCTGTGTGGTACCTGTGTTGTAGCTGTAGAGGCTTAGCAAAAACTAGCATAAACACCTATGAATGATGCCTCTCAACCCCCATTCAAAGCAGAGGCTGGGGGAAGTGGGCTGTCCTTCTCTGATTAGTGGGCGTTTTTATATAAATTTTTTTTTATATAAATGTTACGACAAAGAGTCAGCCGTCTCAGCATTTGTCTTAACATGTAGGCTACAGGGTGATATAAAACAGTGTTTTATGCATAATTTGCTAATAATATTAATTTTAACACCAGCTCTGATGTGTTTCATCACAGTATAGTCATATAATTGAAGTACCTCTTTAATTTCCCTAATGATGTTTAAAACATCATCATTGTAATTATTGTATAAAGTCCAAATGGTTTTCCCAAGAATCACTTTGAAGCAGTAGATAACAAAAGTGCAACATTTGTTTGAAGCTGCCTTTACTGTAGACAGCAACATGCAATAATGTGTGTTGAGGCATACAGATGAGCCTCGACACACATTATTGCAGAACTGTACAATCAAACTAAAAGCATTTTTTATTTCACAATATGTGAAAATAGCTACAAATCAAATCCTTATGTAGCACAAAATAGCGAGTGTCTATTTCAAAACCACATATAATATGAACTCCTTTTCAAATGACAAAACAATGAAAATATATATGTTTATCATAATCAAAGGAATACCTCTCAAGTCGGCACCCAAATTACTTTCTCCATGTTTATCCTTACTGAGAGTCTATTTACACTGGGTTGGCTGCAGAGTAATTTTAGCTACAATAGTTTCTTGTTTTGGGGTTTTCCTTTTCCAAGGACATCACTGGTTTAAAAAGAGGCAGCTGTTATGTACTAAATATACACATTATAATAATCTTATTTACAATATTAGTGTTATCTGCAGTAATTCCATTGAGGCATCACCCCGATAAATGAATTTCACATTTAGCAAATAGATTTATTGAGGGAAACACTTCATCTAGGAGATGTCTGATTACACTGTCACTTAATGAAGTCAAGGAAAGATGAGTCCTTTTCCTTTTGTCCTCTGTCAACAATCAAACACTGAAGACACAGAAGAGATTATGGCAAATCTAGTATTCGGAAGCAGTATTTTACTCTCATCACCATTGTAGGGAATCCTAAAATACACAATACCCGTACATATGCTAACAGTCTCAGTCACTGTCTTTTGTCTCTCAGCCAGGAGAAGATGTGATCAGGTGGTGTCCAAATTTCCTAAGACCCTGATCCACAACGTCCTCCAGTTGGCAGGTTGGCAGTGATGGGCAATCACTGCCCATCTTCTCCTGACCTCCAGCTCAACTCCTCCCGCCTCTTCCAAAGAAAAAAAGAGGCTCTTTCCACTGCCTCCCCCAACCTGCAAGCAGCTGTCTTCCTCTCCTTTCCTGCTATTCCCAGAGCCAAGAACATCTTCCACACAGACAGACTGCTTTGGGAAAACCCTGCAGCTAATCTCAACTGGAAACTGCCAGGCTTGCCACTCTTTGTCCCTAAATTGTTGGACCAAGTCCTGGTACTTTTCTCTCCCAGGCCTCCGTCTTCAGTTCAAACAGGAGATCCTCTCCACATCCTCAGACCATATGACCGTGTCAGGCCTCAGGGATGTTTGGATGACATGGGAAAGTGTAGTTTTCTTCCCAAGTCTACCCTCATCTCCGACAGTTCTGCCGCCTGCAGGAAGCTCTTCTTGGTCTTCTTGGTTTCTCCCCCTCCCCAATGAACTGGAGGGATGGGGCTGGTTTCACATGGTTCTGATGCTTTTACCCATCTCTCCTGCTCCAAGATGTCAACCAGGGCTCTAAGGACCATGGCGTCTCTGTATTACCCTGCCAGTATTGGCACCATTGTACCTCTCCAGTAGGGAGAGTAGGTTGCTCATTGTGCAGGTTTATTGGTGTTAAAAAAGCTATACACTGTTCAGAGCAGGGATGCGAAAGAGCTCAATGGCTCCAAAGATCAGGCCACGTAATCTTTTGCTTTGGCAGGTCCCACGTGGTCCAGGCTCCATGTGATCCAACTTCCACTGCTCTTGACCTTCACCCTTCCTTCTCCAGGTATTGGACCTCAGCTTGGATCATGTCTCTCCCGTGTCTTAGGTCTGCATTCCTCCTCCCATGTCTCCCCATGCAGATTCCCAATAATGTCCTGTCAATTTCAATGTGCTGTCTGTCTGTGCCACAGATGTGTCGGATGCCTACTTGCATCCTGATCTTGTGGGGACTTTCATCACGTCCCTGTTCTTTGCCAGCTTGAACACACACACACACACACACACACACGTAAATAAACAAAACATTCTGCAATATATTCTAAATCTGTCTGCCTGTCTGTCTTATTTAATCAGACTTCCACTTGGCTTTTTGAGAATATTTGATTTTGTTTCCCTCAGCTGTGTCACCCACTACGGTCAGCTCAGCCTGCAATTGTCAACCCTCCAATCACCAGTCAATGATACACTTCTAAGGCATCAATCAGGGAAAATTACATAGTTATAACAGAAACATAGACTGAATAAGTATTTTAAAAGTTTGAATTTTCTGCTGCTCAATACAAACCCCAACCGAAACTTTTGTAATCTAAGAAAACAAGCAGAGAGGCCAATGACTTCATTAGCTGGTGATGGACTCAGATCCTATGTCTCTGTTACCATCATAGATCAAACTAAACTAAACACAATTTAAAATAATTGAGTTGGGATATACTTTTATCTACTGCCATGTGTTCTGTGAGAGCAATTATGTGTATCCTAATTTCACATTTAAATAATACAGAAGAACATTAGTTTCTTGTAGAAAAATGTAAGGCTTCAAATTAGCCCCATGAAGTGTTGGCTGAATGATAATTGGGTAAATTGTTTCACCCCTTACCCTGTTTAACTTAACAGCAGAGAACAGTTAACCAGAAGAAACCGTACAGAAACAAAAGAAATATAAGGCTGCCTTTTTATCTTGACCTTCATCATCTTCCACAGCTAAACATATGGACACTGCAAGCTCAAACATTAATAGGTGTGTTTACATCATGAGCCTTATGTTCCAACACAGTATTGAATTTCATTGGATTTTTCTTCATGTAGCTTTAGCCTCTAGCCTTTCCAAAACCAAAAACACAAGAGAAAAAGTGTTGGAAATGGATTAAACAGTGTTTATCTGCTCTAAGATAAGCTGCAACCATGGCATGCTCGGCCTCATTAAGTACATAGTTTGTGGCGTTACATGTTACGTTAAAAAAAAGCTTTGTTCACAACTAGTACATCCTCTGGGTGATATTTCCAGTCCTGGATGCTATCATTAAGGATAATATTAGCGGCTCCTTCCTGATCTTTATTGCTTTTATTGGATTTGTGGAAGTTTACACTACAAGTAAATGCTAAGCAGACAATGTATTATGGCTATGTAGGATGGATGAGCTCTACATTGCAATACAGTACTATTTATTTGCATGTCTTGTACAAGGGATCATCAAGAAGTGAGGATGCTGACTGCCTAGTTTTAGCATCTTTTAGCATGATCATATACCTATTAAGCAAATATTTAAGTAGGAGATTGTAGGTTTTAAAATAAGTCACATGGAAACGTTAAAAAATCAGCCAGATACCATGGAGTAACATTAGCTGAATAAACAAGCAAACTACAGCTAATAATAATAATAATAATAATAATAATAATAATAATAATAATATCTTTATCTACCTCTGTCTGATTCCAAGGACCCATTCCAAGTGACAAATCTGCCACAGTTATGACTGTAAACTGCATATGGAAAGCTTGACAGGCTTAGACAGTAAGACAGACAGTAAGGGGGGCCATGCATGGACAGTCAAAAATGTCATCTGATAAGAGCATGTTGTATTGTGGCTTTGTGTATCACATAAAGACTTAAAGCAGGTCATTGTGGAGTCCAACATTTGTGTATGTATGGTAGACTTGTCAAGTTAAAAAAAAAATCTGGGTGTGTGTCTCAGTATGTGGGAGTGTAGCTGCCAGTGAGGCATCAATCTTGCTATTCAAGAGCACATTTTCTTTCACTTCTACTGTGAGGGCACAAAGAAATGTACAGATTGAATGCAAACATGCCGCTAAGAGAAAAACCTTTTTTAACAGAGGTACTAGAAAACCTATTTACATTCAGGTCAGGGTCATAAACTGCCACTATTACCATATCTTGTTTTCTCCTGAACCAAAATCAGACTCACAGCAGTGACAGTCTCTATACTTCAGTTCAGTTCAAAACACAGTGGTTCACAGAGGGGGTTCCTTCTCCTTTTTCTCCTTCTTGTCTAAAATCTTTGCCCCTGCTCACATCCAAAACAACATTTCTAAATAGATCCTGTGCAAATGTGGCGTCTCAGTGCACATGAGTTGCGCACTGAGATGTCATAGTACATTAACCTAATTTCAGTGGATTAAATCCTGCCTCACTTCCACCCACGCCCCACCACCTTGAGGTCTCCTCTCATCCCCTCTTGCCCTGTCAGAAGTCTTGCTCCATTTCATGGCTGCCGTGTTCGGGAGAATTCTCTGTCTGCTGCTCTGGCCAGGAAGATGTGAGTGAAGGAGGACATGAGTAATAACTAAAACCCCAATTTTCTCGTTGGAGAGGGCTTTAAAACTCACAGCATGAGTGCAGTGTGGGCATATCATTAAGCGTATCTAGGTCTTTTGCAAACCCCCAGGCAGTATAAATGAAACTCTCTCCTAATGGTCCACAGAACCATTTACGGCCAACAAATACATTGTCTCTGTCAACTAACGGGAAATTTGAGTGTATCTATTGAGTCTATTCATTTTCTGCTGGTCATAACACTGTATCTCTACAAATGGACCTATACAGTAAAACGATTCTTTCAAAGGATAATCATGGGTTGTGGGTATGCTTAGATGTGTTTTTCTAGTTACTTCTTTTTCCACAGCACAACTTAAATTGGGTTCTTGGGGCTAAAATGTACTAAACGGGGCTCTTTAATTTTATTTTTTCCATTGTGTGTCTTTTTTTTCCCCAAAAGGGTCAAGCACATTGCACAACCTCACTAACAAGCACACACCAGATATTTTTACACTGCTAGAGCACATTTAATGAAATATTTATATTTTACTTGTGTTTCTTGTGTCTGCCCAGCAAATGTTTTCACAATTTTAAAGGATAGTTCAGTTTCTTTGACATAGGGTTAGATCAGTAGTAGGAATATTAATATATGTATATTAGCCTAAGCTACTGATTTCATGATGGAGATGTTTCAGTCAGTTGGCAGCTTGTCAGACGGAAATGAAATGCAAATAGGGCCAACAAAGTTTTCAGCAACAGATCATCTTTAGAAAAATTCTGCTTCTTGATTCTCCTCTTAAACCTTTCTGAATCATGAAACTGTCCAACAAACAAAGAGTTCTGCGATACAGAAAGGTCTTGAGTGGAAAATCAAGCTGCACTCTCGCACACAAACACACTCTCCGATGTTCTTCAGAGTCAGCCAGGAATTCAAGAAAAACCTGCACAGAGTCATAATTGTTGCAGCACATATACTTTTTTAAATCTCTGTGGGCTTGACACCACCTCTCACTGTTCCGTCAGTTCCAGCGCCTCCTCTCCCAGGAAAGCTGCTTGACTTGCTGCAGAAGCTTATTCTAGACTCTTTTGAAGAATCTTCTCAGTGGTGTATTCATACAACAATGGCTGGAGTATTGGACTCCAACAAATGTTGTTGAAAAGATACATTATATGATTCTATAATCAATAATTCTTCTATTGTATTCTTATACAGTGTAGTGTTGAGCACAAAACAACAAAATCTGTAGTTTGTCAGTGGCATCTAAAATTACCTACATAACTCTTCGAAAACAGCTCATAGGAATGTTTTCTGATCTGCCACCTCTGTAATCAAAGCTGAACTGATCATTACTTTTACATGAAGAATGGGTGAAGTGACTATATGTCTAGTGAAAGGTGTCACTTGTAGTGATAGATATCACCATCAGCCATTTTTTTAGTATCCCCAACTTTGCTGTTTTGCTTCAGACTTGAGTTGTTTCCAAGCAGCAGGCAGTTGTTTTCTGTGAAAAAGATCAGATAAATCCACTGTACGCTACCTGCCCAGCATGAAACATCTGGACTTATATCTGCCAGGTTGCTAGACACACGGCAGTGGCGAAGTAAATAGGTAACTTCAATTCATCTTTTTAAGGTAGTAATATGTCAGTGTTGTGCCCTACAGTATTTACTCCTTGTGTAACATTTAGGAGGATCTGTTGGCAGAAATTGAATATAATATTCATATAGATATGATTTCATTATTGTATAACTACCTGAAAATAAGAATTGTTATGTTTTTGTTACCTGAGAACACACTGTTTTTATCTACAGAGGAAGCAAGTCTTCGTCTACAAAGTGATCTATTCTTATTTTCAGACCACTTCAAAACTTATAAACATGAGCTTTTTCTGACTTGAAGTCTTTTGACTTTAAATAATAAGTTAAATGAATGTACTGCAGAGAGTTCACTCAACTCATTAAATTAAGTCTCTAATGAAACACGATGAGCGTATTAGCAGACATCCCAGTGTGCAGTGTTTTAGAGTTAAAAGTCTCCCAATAATGGAAATAAGGCAAACCACGATGAAGATTAGTATCGAATTCATTCTCTACCCCCATGCACATGTGATTGAACAGAGTTAATCTTAGCCGCCAATCATGTTGTCTTTGTATTAACACTGGTACAAAGTGTTCTTACATCTTCAGCTAAAAATACGCCTCTTCAAACTTTAATAATGTTAATGGAAATATGTCCATACCACAGTATCCCCAAAATCCTGCAATTTCCCAGTTTGGGATCAATAAAGTATATCTATCTATATCTATCTATCTATCCTATAGGGAGGCATAGTAAGGGCGTGGGTTGGATGGTTGATGGGCACACTGACAATATTTTTCCCCAAACTTTAACCATACCACTGTTGTATGTGGTTATCCAAGGGTTTTAGCAGACAAGTTACAAACCTGGTTTCCTGATGTCAAAGGAATGCATTTTGCATACCCAAACCCAGAGGGCAATGTAACAAGGCTCTGCAGGTTGTATGGACATAGCTAACAGCAGATGCAAAGGCAGAGGAAGCTAAGAAGAGAAAAAGAGAGACAAGCCTACAGACAAGAGTAAATCCTGAACTGTTTTTTAGTCGTTAGCAAGAGCTTGGTGAAATAAAATCCTGCAGACAGATGGCAAGCTGCCTTCTTGCTGTTGACCTAGTAAGTAACATTAGCTGGCTTGCTATGTCTTATTTTGTTGCACTTGCCTGTTGTTTGACTGTGTTAGCAAAATTTGTCACCTTGCTAGTTTTTCATCATCATGTAATCATAACAAATGCATAGCTGTCAATATTGATGCACTCTGAAACTGGGGGCACCACATTGCAACACAAATCGTAGATAGTGTTGCCTTAAATCCCAGAGGTATTTTTCCTGTTAGAATTTGGTCACTTTCAGACGTATTACCTTTTTTATTAAACCCACAAGTTATTGTTTAGGTCTGTAGTAATCTATAATGTAATGCATTGAAACACTTTAAAGCTGCATGTGCAATTTTGAAGAATTAATACATTTACAAATCAAATTCACGTGATTATGAAATCACATTTTCTTTGAAATACAACAAAATGTGGGCGCTTGGATAGCTCACCTGGTACAGCTGGCGGCCCATGTACCAAGGCTGAGTCCCTGCTGCAGCGGCTAAGGGTTTGAAGCCGACCTGCGGCCCTTTGCTGTGCGTCATCCCCTCTGTCATTCTTCAGCTGTCACTGTCAATTAAAGGCATTTAACCCCCCCCTCAAAAAAAGTATATATATATATATATATATAAAACTGTATAATGTAATTTTAAGTGGTGCATCAACATTCAAATATTTTTTCAATCATTTTTTTTCTTGTAAGTCACACCCTGCCTTTAGGCAGTCCTTTGCTATAATTTCATACGTGGATGTTTTTTGAACAGGAAAATAAGTACATGGACAGTAATCATGTTATCTGGAGAGTGCTGCCCATGGCAAAAACACAGCATTTTCCTGTGGTGATAAGCATCAGTTGCACTCTTGTTTTCTTCATTGGAACAGGATGGATGCTTGAATCTCTTTTTGATAAGACATTGTAGAGACACATCTAACGTGATGACTGCGAGATAAAGCAGCATGTTTACAAAATAAATTCTTTGGTTATACATATACTAAACCCCACTGAGGGAAAGTACTCAGTTATTCAGTGTTTGAAATGAGGGTATCACACTACAGATTTACAGTTTTTCGTTATTTACAGATTTTCAAAACTGAAACTTTGGGGTTAATTTTAATGTTATCTGATCATCTAATATCTTCTCACTCAAAACTAATAAAACCTGGAGAAGGATTTACATCTGGGTAAATTGGAAATCAGCACAGACTATTATGAATGTAATTGGCTGATTATATTGCTCATTATAAGTGATGAACACTAAGTGGCAATATTAATTTGACTCATGAATGCCACCTCAGTATAAACAACACCAACAGACAATGAGGACGTCACATCCATGGAGCAGCCAGTGTTTCCGTGCAAGGAAACAAAACAGTGTTATCATTGTGTTAATGAAAAATCATCCTGAGCTGTTCTGTTTGACATTAATAATAAAAAACCTTATGTTCTTTGAAAGTTTACTTTCACATAAAATCCATTTCCTGCCTGTTGTGATATTATTCATCCTACAACTCTTCATCCTAGCAACTAACGTATAATGAGGATGCTCCCATGTTCACATGTAGGGGGTGGACAGTGACATGAACACCTGTATACATCAATCTTTCGATAAATACCACCTTGATGAAGCCTAAGACTTAATTTGTCAGAACTTCAGTGACACTGTCAACACAAACTGAGGATTATAAGCTTCACAATGGCTTGTTTATTGCAGGACTATTGTGTTGGATTGCGTAATAATATACAGGTGTTTGTGTTACTGGAAGAAAAAAGACTGACTTTGTTGTGGCTTTCCTGCTAAATTGCAATGCAGTTTGCAGGTGTTTTGTGATATTTTGCAATGAGTTACAGCAATGTTCAAAAACCGAATCTCATCAGGAAAAGACCTATAATTGTGACCTGTAAAAACAAATGTAATTAGCTCCATTAAGAGTATAAAATGATCTTCAAAAGATTTAGTTGCAAATTAAATTAGCAAATTCCTGCTGGGATATATATGTCAAGGACTTTTACTGTATCATTGTCCTAAATACCCTTGTATAACTTCCCTAGTTTCCTTTCCTTTTTAGATCCTGGACATCTTGATCATGGATGTGGTGGTAGCAAAACAAAATCAAAGACGAATGTGAGGAAATTGCTTGTTGGTCATTGAGGTTGATGAAAATGACTAGTGTCCTTCATTTTCATGGTAAAAATATGCAGATAATCTTTCTGTTTTAATCCTTTATGCTAGTTTTTACCTAGATAAGACACTTTATACATCAATAACTGCCATAAATGACAGTGGCTCCTCTTTGAGTATACTGAGGTTTGTATAAGTGTGTGTTTGTTCTGTTTCCTGGGTGCCATCACCCCTAACTTTCTCTCCTTGTCTTAAAGGGACAGCTTTATTTCCTGTATCTCTGCATCACTTCCCCACTGCCTGGTTGGTCTTGGCTTCCTCCCACTCTCAGGAAACATTTCATCTGCAGTACTGAGAGGTTTATACTCTCTGCCAGTTGACTTCCCTTGAGGACTCAGACAATGGCAAAGTGGAGCAAGAAGGCAAAGGGCACAGTAGTTTGCAATTGATCTTTTCCATGCAAACAATGCTTGTGTGAGAAGAAGCTACTCTGGGAGGAGCGGTCCATCTTCCGCAGTACATCCCCACCTCAGACGCTGTGTACCTCTTTGGTAAGTGACCTTTAGCTCACCACTCATGCCTGAATACTTTTTATTTACTTATCTCATACCAAAAATAATGTAGATATTTTTTACTTTTTACAAGCTATAAGCCATTTAAAATGTATCAAGCACTATAATTCTCACTATAATTCTTATTTAGTATTTTAGACATAATTCATAACATAATCATAATTAATAATCTAGTATGGCTGAGAACTGTTTAAAACAATCACAAATCATTTTAACATAATATTATTAATCAGTGACTAAGGTAGATTTGTGGTGATTTATCTGTCAAAACTATCATCAATAATGATCAGATCATGATTTTTCACTTGCTATCATCGACCGATGCACTACAGTTTGAGCCTTTAGCCTGGTAAACATCTGGAAGTGATAATATTTGATATGACTGGAGCAGCAACAGCGGCTTGTTTGGAATAAACAGAGTGAGCATGAGCAGAGATTGCCAACATGACTGAACAGACAGAGAGGAGTAACACCTACAGAAACCTTCATCAACAAAAACTCTGCATACAGCACAGTGTACACCCACACTGTCTGACTGACAAGTGATCTCTGACAGGTGCCTAGCAAAAACACCACAATGACAATGATTTCTTAACATGTTGTTGAAAAGAAATAAACACATTAGTGTACAAGAATATGACACAATATTGTGTTATTATTTTAATTATAATTAAGAGAGGCCAAGTGATTTATGTTAGCAAAAGAAGTGTCTATAACTCAGAAGTTTAGAAGGATTAAACAAGACTAATTCTATGTCCCAAATCCAAGATTCGAATTTAATACAGTGTAAAATACATACTAATCATCATAGTTTACAGTTGTAGCAGTTAGTAAACAAAGCAATCAATATACTTAACAATTTTATACTAACAGGAAATTATATAATACATGGTCAGTCAATCAAACTCCAATTTTAGATATAGGCCTGCCACTTTTTTAAAAATATTTTATTTGTTTTCCTAGATATTTCTGGGGCTGTTTCACCACCATCGGCAGTTTAACTGACAGCTGTGAGCATTTCCACTATTTCCTTTGTGTATTGCAATATGGAACAATAGTGTCCACCATCAGCACACTTAAAAATCATCCATAATTAGTATTCATAGTGTGTGGTCTGCTCTGATGTGAACACACTATGTGCTAACTACGTACTCAAACCGTGCTCAGGAACAGCTTCTTCCCCTCAGCTGTCACCTTGCTGAACTCTGTGCCTCAGTGATAGCCAAACCTCCTCCAAACCTCAAGTGACTGAACACTGCAGGAAGGACTTTCTCCGCCTCACTGGCTGCTGGCTCATACTTACTACTGCTCGAATATACTGTACACTCACTTGTACTGTATATACTACTGACTGCATGTGATCTATGATGTATACATCATATTTGTATCATAGCCCCAGTTGTTTATGCTGGATAAAATGTCTCACCGTTGCCACTACTGGAATATATATACCGGCACTGTATCTTTCTGTTGATACTGTATATATCTTGGCATATTCATATCTACCCCTTACTGTTTATTCTATATATGCACATGCAATTTAACTCTTTTTTGCACTTCTGGTTACATGCTAAACTGCATTCCATTGTCTTAGTACCTGTACTGAACAGTGCAATTGCAATGCTGATTACAATCTTAATTTGCAGTAAAGCCAATGGCATCATGTGCTGACTAACCAAAACAATAAAGTGACAAAATATTTCCACTATAAAAGCATAGGTATAAACACTTCATGCAATCAAAACAGTGTCAGACTTAAAGTAAAAAATCTAGTGATGTCCAGCACTATGGGGAGGCTGTCAAACCAGAAGAGATCAGCTGTCAAGTCACCAAAGACTGAAACAATTTACAAAGACTGTTGCTCTCTTCCAACTTTTCATGCTGCAACCGGTAACCAGGCAACTCAAACTCCCTGTTGGCTAGGGAACAAGTTCCTGAACTCAACTATTTCATTTTTTGACACAAGTTTGTCTTTGTTGTCTCTCTGTCTCTCCTCTTTGTCCTTACCTCTGCCCTGAAACCTTTCAGGACATCACCCAGGTGTTCTAATCAGCTTTTATATTTGTTATATAAAATATACATATTTAATATGAAATTAAATTAAATTTCACATATTACCATCGTAGCTTCACCAACTTTTTCTATTACCCAGGTGCAATAAATTCCATTTTAAAGGTTCGATTTCATCTGCTTGTTTTACATTTCAAGCTGTGGCTTACAATTGTTTCTCTCAACTAGAAAATAATTCAGAGGAAAATAATGAACACCTGATATGAAATTCTACTCAGCACCGACACTCTCATTTATGAAATATGGATTCTGTTCCTAATCCAGTAATCATAAACTAGTGCTGCTGTGTTGCTGAATCTCACATCCTAATCATCAAGGCCTGATGTTGAATATATCTGAACAATCCCCTTTGTTTTACAGCATCACAACCAAGTCAATTGGTTCCAAATCATAAAGTCCTTCGGCACAGGGAGTGATATAGTCCCTTTGGCTTCCAGTGATTGGATTTAGCAGTCCTTGACTCTACACTTTATTGGTTGCTGGCACTGATCTACAGAGTGATCAATAGCTAGAAAAAGACTGACCTTGCTGGAATCGTCCACCTTGGGATCACATGAGTGTCTGATGTGTTGCTCCCCAGGTCAACGGTTAACAGGAGAGCATAAACCCAACTGCAAATTCATAAGAAATAGTTGGTTTAATGCATGAATAAACAGGCAACCAGTGAGTCCCAGGAAAATAAATCCTATATCATATTATCCTCCTATCCATCCTTAAACATACCATGCTTTGCAGAGGAACAAAATCAAATTAATATTACTATGACTTTAATTCAAGGAAGTTTAACCAACCCATTACTATTGGCATATGGGGGTTCCTTTATGAGAAGTGAAATTTTAATCTTGATCTCACAAGGCTATTCAAGTGCAGCAGTGATTTGAAACCATCTGTCTCCTGCAGTAAAGAAATATTTTCATTATAAAGAGATAGTTGGTCATTATTTTTATAAAAGGCAGTCTGTGTAAATAAATGAGAACTAAGGAGAGGAATAGTATAAAGGTATGCTGTGGAAGTGAAAGTTCTTTAGACTGTAATATTACGACTTCAATCGGAGGGAGTACAACTTACTTATTTACTGGTTGTCTTAAAGCTCATCTTTTGCACATGGAGAGCAGCCCAAAAAACCAGTGTGTAGAATTTAGTGGCATCTACTGGTGAAGTTGCAGATTGCAACTAACTGAACATGTTTGTATCTGACCATTGACAGATATAAGATGGATGTCACATCTCCACCTCCTCCTACTGCACAAAAGTGAAGCCAAAATGTCTGGGATGTGGCCGCTGCCATCTTGCGCTGGTGATGTCATTCTGAGCCTGCGTCTGAGTCTGCACAGTAGTGATTGGAGTTGTTGCAGCGATATGACGATCCTGCACATATGGCTGGCCAACTCATGACGTGAAACATTCTTTCTATAGCATCAAATACCAAATGAAACATGTGCTTATCAGAAAAATGAACACTTGTACATATGTTGGGGTCATAAGAACTACCTGATAGAAACCATCTTTGGGAAAAATGTATTTGATGTGTACTTTGATGTATTTTACATGTACTCCCATCTGCTAACATGGAGGCAATGGGCTTTATGACATGTACTGTAGTCAGCCACTAGGGGGCAAACAAGATGTTTTGGCTTATCTATATGGGGAACTGTCATGCCGTCCAGCTTTATATATGCCAATTTATCTAACAACCTGAGAATGAGAATGGGCTGTCATTGTGTAGGAGAAACTACGGTGGCTGCGAAACTCGCAAACAACACCAAAGGGCCTATCTAAAGCCAGTGTTTGGTTTGTCTGTTGTGGGCTACTGTAGAAACATGGGGGTTCAACAAGACTCCGTAGAAGACAACCCGCAGTGTTTGTAGATAAAAATGGCCTATTCTAAGGTAATGAAAACTATTCCTATATTCAGGTGATTACACAGTAATGAAAACAAACCTATGAATATTATATTCCATTTCTGTCAATAGATCCTCATAAATGTTACACACTGGACCTTTAAGCTAAATAATGCTACTCTTTATCTGACAAGAAACAAATCTGCACAGATCATTGATAACGCATGACTGTAGCTTAGTACAACCATTTACCATTCATAAATAATTTACAAAACAGTTGAATAACTAAGTGAATACTTTGTGAAAAAGAAATAATTAGTAATTAAGAGTTAAGATCGATAATCTTGCTAGCAGCCACATTAAGCTAATGCTCTCCAGAAAACAACATGTTTCAATTGATGCTGCACAGAGGACTGCTCTCAGATCCTCACCACTACTGGAGCAAAACCTTTAAAGTTCTGCCTGCTGGTGGCGCTAAAGGTTACCCTGCACTTTGTCAGGGGAGCCACAGCATTACATACATTTGGTTCCAAAATAACGTCTTTGCTTCTAAACAATTGTTTTTCCCCAAATAGTAGGAGAATGGTAAGATAAGACCATGGTTTCCACAAGGTAAGCAGTAAGCAGTATCCTTCCTTATTTATTTTTTCTCCTTCCAGCAAAGGTATAAAATATTTGCTTAGAGGATTAGGTATATCCAACAATTCTCCAAAAGGTGGCATTGAACAAGTCAGATACAGTATGCTTTGGCATAGATTGCAGCTGACAAATGTAGTCAACATTTAAATGTGTGTTTTTATATGTTACACTAATATGTTACAGTAATATGGTACGTCAAAAGTGTCAGTAGTTTTCAGGATTGAGCCTTTACCATGTTTGCATTTTAGCATACTAACCTTAGCTCAATAGTGATTGACACAAGTTGCTCCTTTAGAGGTTTCCAGTCATGAACTAATGTCTTGGACAGATGAAAAGTTTTGCCATTGTGGTGCTAGAGAAAAAGTCAGGGGATCATCAAAGTAATTACGATTCATCCTTTGGAGACCACAAATGTTGTTGCCAAATTTCAAGTCATTTCCACCAATAGCTGTCAAGAGACTTCATGTCAGGCCCCTACACAATCTAATGGATTGACCAAATGGCCTCCACATCTCTAGAACCACGGCACTTGTGTCTAAAAATAATGCAGCTCCTTTTGAAACAGTTATGAATAATAATGATAAAACTTTTCCACTAGAGATGCAAATATAGATAATATGATATTTATTTAATCCATAATATATATATTTTTTTCTGCCAACAGCAGTGTTTTGGCTCTTAAATATATGACTCCTGTGAGACATTTTAGCTTGCTCTCATATTACCTTCTATTGGTTTACGTCTTTCCCACACACCAAAAAAACCTTGCAGGCATTGCTGCCTTGCATTATGCAAATTAGCTTAAACCAATCACAGTGAGTCATATGACATAAACATATATGCAAGGTGCGGGTTTGTCTCATGAAAATTACTTGCACCCTTACACCGTGAGGGTTTTGACTTTGTTTACTTGAAGAGGTTGCTAGGCTATCGTCAGCTATAATAGCCTGCCCTTTGCTTGCAGCTAGTGTAGGCATTTTGCTAATGTGCCAGGGAATCTAAGGAGACTTCAGGTGAAAAAGGCAAATATAGTGTGCTATGACTGCATGAGTGGAAATAACCTTTTTGCAGAGCCATCAGAAACAGCTCTGAAGCTGATGGGACACACAGAGTCTCCTTCGGATCAACCCTATTCCAGACCTGGACAGGTGCCTGGATGTGCAGTGCGCTATAAACATATAAAAAAATTTGTCAGGCAAGCAAGGCCAGGCTCTGAAATTTTTGGCAACCATTTTGTGATGAGTCATCTCTGCCATTGGCTTTCAGTATAGAGATATAAAAAAAATCTTAAGCACCTCACAAGTAAGGACGTTCGAGTAAAATTCCTTGATAAACTCTGAGGTGCTTCGCTTCTCATAAAATGTTCCTCCATGGGGGTTTTAAACTGCATCTTACTTGAAAACGCTGCCTTTCACACCGTATCACAGCACAGGAGAGCAGAGCCTCACATATGGCAACTTTCATAAAACATGAATATTATTGTAGGTTTTTAAGATGTGTAAGACTTCCTTCTCAGATACAACCACATGATAAACAAAAGCAGTGGGGAAAGATCTCTGACACCAGCCCAAATCATTTAGCATCATGCCATCAATATCAAAACCATCAAGGCAGGTATGACATGAAAGAAGAATTATCTAACCCTCATGTCAAACACATCATCATATGCAGACATCCATGAGTGACTTTAAAGCGCACTTCCGGTGTGATTAGACTGAATTCACATTCCCAGCATTCCCTTGCTATTTCAAATTACTATGGATTGTTTTTGAAGTGAGTTGACCCCATTATGATGTGTTTGCGATTCATCCCTCAGTTTTCACATATTCTGAAAAGAACATATTTAAATAGTGCATGGGGAAATCAGATTTTTATTGTAGTATGAAATCAAACTTTTGATTTAATTTGTATGGATTATTTCTTGGCACCAAAATTTTTTCCAAAAAGTACACATTTATATAAAAATGTATAGCTTGATATTACACCCTGCAGCAGGCTTGTTGTTTTAAGTGATGAGAACAAAGTTTTTATGTGAAGTTACTTTTTCTCTTTTCTTGATTTGAATTAGAGTTAATGAACCCAAGATGTTAAAACTGTAATGCTGCTTAACTAGACCCAAGTAGAGAGATTACAACACACACATACATTTCTGATTTTAAAAACTTGAAATTTCTTAGCTTTGATCATGTCAATACAAAGCGAGAAAGTCGACTGCCAGAATGGGCAGGTAAATACTAAATGAACTGGCCACAGATAGCAGCATTGATCTAACTAAATAACTAAATAAATCTCAATGAGGTGGAAGGAACTGGTGTAGAGGGAGGTTGTTGTTGCCGCCTCTACGATTTTCAACCAGAATTTGAACCACCAATATAGTCAGCATGGTGGAGGATCAAACAAACTATTGTCCACCAGTCACCACCAGAGGGATTCCTGCCTACTCATGCAAATTTCGGGGAATGCGAAGGGCAGCCCTAGATTCAGCACCCTGGACAGTAGCTGTGACAAAAACCAACTCAAAAGACAGCATTCTCA
>NW_023339751.1:7570781-7572067 GCF_004916995.1 Morone saxatilis
ATATAAAAACTGCACTGTAGCAACAATTGTAGCAAACATTTTTTCACCAAGTGGGCCAAGTGGGTTTGTGAACAGTAAAAGAAAGTATAACAATCTAGTGAGCACACTGAATTGAACACACGCTGCAACTGTGACTGTTGAGTGCTCATTCACCAACCTCTTAACAAAAAAATTTGAAGCATGATGAGACAAACGAGGCTGACTGAATCATATTATGTCAAGTTATGCATTGAGGACGATTGAGCAAAGAAGTTGTACTGTATCTAGGGTAGTTTGTTGAAATCTTGCACAGCACAATACTCAAATTCAAATAGATGAGCAACACAATACACTGGTTCAGCAGGTTGCGGTTGCAACCAACTCTCCAAAAGAAGAACATCAACATTCACTGTGTTGCTTAGCAATGTAGTGTTGTACATCTGCACTGCAATACAGAAAAGTAAGCAGGGTGAAATGTGTGTGTTTGACCTCTGGTATTTAATTTGCTTACATATCTATGTGTTGTCTGGTGCACTTGCTTGCATTGTTTATTTTAGAAGATGTGTGAATCTATTTGATTTATGTAGGCTTAATTATACACAGACCTTTCTGTTTATTTTGGTCATTTATGTTGCTTTTTTTTTTTGACGCTTTCTGAATAATTCTAGGCTATACTGAGGAAGGGAATTGTATATAGAAAAGCAATTAATATTTGGTTTAGACACAGGGTTTGAGGTGAATTTGTTCTATTAGTCAACAGAGTATTTAGACCCTTGAAAAGGTCATTATAAAGGTAAATGCACCTCTTTAAGTAAAGTCCCCAGCATTTGTATAGAGCATTAGGACTTTCTACACAGGTGAGAAAAAGTGCTTAGGTATCTTTTAGAACTACACACTACAAAAAAGTTATACAAGAAATACAGTGGAGAAGAAAATGGAAGAAAAATGAACTGGGAGACAATGACTACTATCACACATGAAATAACTCTGACTATCGAGGAATACCATAAAGACATAAAAGTTGAAGAAATTTGACTGAGACTACTAAAGACTACTAAAATGGCACAGTTTATAACCTCAAAGGCAAGAAGATGAAATTCTACTCCCAACAGAAACCACAGTTTCGAGCAGTCTACAGAAACGGAAGCTCCAGACAGTGAGTGACTCTGATACCTCTTGCAGAAAGAAAACCTCCACCTCTAACAACCCCCATTAAAAACAAGAAAAGGGAGGCAGGAGGTGCGAAGATGACGGATTTGACAATGATCAGGCCACAACTTCAGCATGAGCAAAGCCTATAGTGATGT
>NW_023339751.1:7572083-7593572 GCF_004916995.1 Morone saxatilis
ATGTCCTGATTCCCCTAATGCAAATAATCAGCATTAAATACAGAAAAGATGGGAAATGTAAAACTCTCACATCAGGTTCTAAATTACATGTTATTACTAAAGTGCTCACTGTAGACATTTCTACACTGCTTGATAAATCAAGCCTAATACATTTTCACTCCCACAGTGTGTTCAAACCACATGCTGTGTAGTTGTTTGGAAAAACGGGTCATTGCCTTGATCATGAAAGCTTGTACATGCTGTAATAGACCGTGATAAATTAAACTCACTTTAACAGCTTTCAAGCCATCATCTGCATTTTGGTGACGCGCTCTCAAAGCAAGCTCTAGTCGCGTATTCATCACAGTAATCTACATCCCAGTCTTCTGGACTGGGCACAGAAAAGGTTCATTAAATCGCATTTTCAGATATTGGATCACATTTCTTTAGTAAGTGGCTGAGCAGGGGGAAGGAAAAACGTGACCTGATTAACAAGTGTGATACTTATAACTCACAAAACATGTGAAGAAAGAGACAGATAAATTGGAAGATGTAATTTTAAGAGCTTCCTGGAAGATTATCGCACCTGAATATTTAATAGCCTCTCTTCTTTGTATCCGATATATATCCATTTTTAAAGCACATGTTTCTTCCACCTTGAATGGACATTAATCTTCAGCCTCCTACTTTTATGATAATATGATAAAAATAGACTGGGGCACAGCTCATTGGTTAATGCTGAGGTGTGGTTTCCTCTTTAAAGGGATATTTTCTTCATTTAAATGGCTTACCATAGTCTGCACAGTAATCCAAAGCAGTTCCCTGCCTGTTCATGAGTCTTACCACATCTACTCTGTGGAAGTGGATTGAAGCACAACGCACTACCTGCTCATGCAGTGGCTGTACAGCAGCATTCATGTTTGAAAAGCATTAAAGTGTCCCTCCATTAGTATTCATGACTCCACTCCATTTCATTGTGAACAAACTGAGTTTTGCAGACATGCCATCAGAAGTTATATAGCTGAGCTGTGGATATATGTCCACCTTCACTGACAGACATAGCACCTGCACTGTATCAAGCACATGTACAACTGCCACTCTGTGATCCTTTGGGTATATTTGTTGATTCACTGCACAGAGGGAATGTAGTATTGATTTGCCAAGCTGTCTCACTTTCTACAGCTTAGACTGAAATGATGACTTACTGACTGATGGCCTTGCATGCTGCATCTCCCTTAAATCTGGGATTCATAAAGTTTAAATCCTTCATATATCAAGGTGTGTGGTGGAGTATGGTAAAACAAACTGATTTAAATGAATGGTAGGCTTCCATGCAACCTCTCCTGAGTATGTTGTCCTTTCATATTTTCTTAAATAAGTATAGGTAAAGCCCTGACTCTTTTTATCATCAGAAGTGCCTCAAGGCAAAAGCAAACTAAGCAGCTGTTCAACGCTCCATAGCCATCTAGGGGCTCCAAAGCTACCAAATACAAATCTGGAGTCTTTGTTAGTTTTGTCACAATTTTTGTAATTTTAATAATAAGGAAACTGTGAAGATTTAATTTATTTTGTTCTTTCACAGGTTTGTTGTTTTCCACATTTATGCTTTGAAATGCAAGAGATAGGATGGGCTTGTCATGGGTACAGGCAGATTTTGCTGAGTGCCCCCTCAGGATTTACTACAATGGTGGAGGGAGCACTAAGATCCTTCACTCAAGTAGAAAAACCAATATAACAATGTAATAATACTCTAATACCTAAAGCTGGGGTAGGCCGTTTTTTGTTTTGGCATCATTGGGCAAAAATTCCGTGATAACCTTTGTAATTCAAGTAGTCTGAGAGAAATTTAGATTTCTGCACCTCCGCTTGGCTCTTCTTTTTTAAGGCTTTAGAAAATCAAGCCCATAACAGAAAACTTTGGCAAATCATAGGCCGTTTCAGAGAGGAGGCGTTCCTATTGGCCGTTCTACAAATGCAGCGTGCACATCCTTTCAGAAGCTGAAAGTAAGTAAAAATACATGTTCTGCAGGAAATTGTTATAATATGCTACAGTATCATCATATAGTAAATTTTTCCAAAAAAATATCAGCAATTACAGCACTCAGAACAAAATTAACTAAATCTGTGTTACTCATCCCATCTTTGTCACTGTTAAACGGCGCTCTTACATCCTCCTGCTCGGATATCACTCAAGTTGGCTCTATTCCTTATATAATACACCTGTTACAGATTAGGTCATCTTTTTATAGCTCATCTAAGCAACGACAGCAGCAACTTCAGAATAAACCCGTTTAAAATGACCCACAATTCCCATGGGCCAAGAGACATGTTTAATTTAATTTTTAATATATTGTCTTTTTTTCAGAGAACAAAGTAGGACCATATTTAGTCCAATACCCTGATCACAGATATTAATAAGTAGGGGAATAGACTGCCGGGGGCTTTTTGTAACACCTCACACTGTGATTCTCTTGTGGTGACACTCATTAGTATAACCATTGCATATTTAAGCAGCTAGCCTTACACGGGGCCAATTATGCTAAACGCAGTCTATTTTGAAGGTAAATATGTGCTCTGCTCTCATGTCTTTAATTGCTTAACTACCTCGAACAGCACACCTGGCCTACAATATTCATATTGGGACAAGAAGGGCCCTTAAAGGCACTTATAAATCCAGAGGACTAAAGGCAAAGTACTCAGACTATTAGAGACAGAGCAACCATACAAAAGACAGATAAAAGTGCAGAATACCTCAGCAGGGAGATGCACTTTGTGCCAAGCTTAACCATTAGCCCAGACTTTGACTTTGATGCCATCAAGAAGACTTTTACGGGGGACACCTCCTAAATGGATTCTGTCCACGGGTAAAAGAGTGAGACAGATAAAAAGAATTATCTTGATATGATGTGCTAAAATATTCACCACTGTAACACGGCTCCATTCTTATCTCCGAGGGCCTGGCTTTTCTTGGCTCCAGACTTTGCGTCAAAGGATCCGCATTCTCTAACAATCTTGTATTAAGCAGTTCTTAGGAACCCTTGGGCTCGTATCCAGGTCCCCCAATAAACCTGTCAGAAACTTTTCCCTTGAAGCTTCATTGGGATTTCCTCACTGGCTTGTAAGTGCTGTGTGTGTCCTTGAGTGTTTTCTTTGTGAAGTAGGAAAACACAGTATTTGTAACATCATGTAAGAGCAGGCATATTTGTTTGCTCGAGCATACGCTTCCAGTAACACTAAACAATGTCTTAAGAGTGAAAATTGTAAGGGAGTATCTTATTAAAAAAAAAAATAAATAAACAACAACATTTTTTTGTTGGGGAAACAAGGGGATAACTTGTACTAAAGCACCTTTAATTCCAAAAATGTAAACAGGAAAAAATAAGAATAACAAACTGAGGAAAGTCACATTTAACCACATTGTACCCTGCTGATGGCTGCCTCAAACATGTACTGTAGAGGATGTTTGGTTTGCAGAGCTCGAGGATTGATTCAATCCATTCTTGGAATTTTCTGCCAACATGCTCCCGTGATTTCTAAATATAATTTCAGGATGTGGAGTCGCTCTTCTATTTCACAGTATTTTTCAGGAAGCGAGAGACCTTTATGCAGTTTGCACGCTTTCCCCCTTGCAGAGCCAAAAGTACTGTGCATACGTTATGAATTTAACCATCTACAGGATCTCCTCAAACCCTTTTATATGTTCCCATTACATTCTTACAAACAATATAATGAAAAAAAAAAGAAAACTATGAGGCATTTTTGACAAGGCTGCACCACATTTTTTTGTCAGAGAAAAACATTTAAAATGTTGAATAGATCTATAAGGTGAAGAAAGCAATGGGCAAGCTTAGGTACTAACAGCAATAACAATCTATAACACACTCAAAGTAGAAAACACCTGAAAGATAAATACCATCAAAGTAAGAAAATCAAACTTCCAAATAATTTCACAAGAAAAAAAAAAACTCACTTTAGATGTCAGAAATTGTTTATATACGGTAACTTTTGACAGCAGATTTTGTTTTTTTTGTGTTTTTTTGCTCTATTGTCAGGAGGTCATATTCCTCCTTCACATGTCACAACATCTAAAAAGATCACAGTACCTACACCCAAATCAAAACCCCGAACTACAAAGTCAAAAACAAAACAATAAAATACAACAACAAAAAGAAACACCAAAAGAAACAAAAGAAAAGAAAAAACAAAAGGACCACAGAGTAAAATCCAACTCTGTGTTTGCACATAATACTCATTTCCAACTCCACTAGTCTACATGTATAGTGATTCGTTAGGCTCCATGACATACTGTGATCATCTCAGATAAAAGATAAAGGAATTTCAGAATGACCAGCGAGGTTAAAACAAGAACTGAGGAATGAACAGTCTGACATTCTGTAGGTAAGAGGGGCAGGGAAGGAAGGATCATTTCTCCCTCCTTTAAGTTGTTGATGCCTGCTGCAAGAGTCAACATAATACCCTGGAATCTGCTCCATCGATCGGACCCAGCCTCCCTTTGAAGTCCTCACTCTACTCATATAATATCAATGAAGCTGGAGTTAAAGGGTATGGACGTTATATTCAACCTGATTCTCTCCGCCTGTGTTTCTTTTTTTCGTTCTATAAGCTTATTTTGCATAGCTTCTCTTTTTCTTTGATGTTTCACAGAAATAAGTCTTTCAGGACAAGAGGGACTGCAGCGTTCAATCATTCAACCACACTACTTTGTAAATGTGTGTGGTTTCAGGAAGGGGTTTGACATTTATTAGCCCTGTAGCCCTGCAATTTACTTAAAAATGTAATCAATTACTCAATACATATTCCTAATTGAACAAGCAAATACTTTGCTCAACAGCAAAAATAGTTAGCTCCATACTTTTTTGTTACTCAGCACCTCAGTCAAAGGTGCCTTTAAACAACTCAAAAGTCTCCACTCTTAACGTCACATATCGGATACTTGTACTTGTCTACACTTGTAGAAATAGAAAAGGAAACTGCAATGTCAAACTTTTCTCTCCGCGTTCTGATAGTGAGAGTAATTACACAAACATTGTCGACGCAAGCTTGTGACGTATTCCTACGCCATGGGTTACGCCATAGTCCTAGTTGTTGTAGCCAACTCTGTGGCTGCAGTTGCTCCCTCCTTCAGTTCTGGCAAACCTATCATTGCTGGCTGATGTAAAAAGCATCACTACCGGTACACCAGCACGGGAATGACGCCACAGAAACCAGATTCAAAAACTGTGGTATACTGCGAGATACAAAGAGATTTAACAGGCAGTTTAATAGGTTAATCAGCATTCTTTGAACTTGTATGGTTTGGGCCTGAATGTAACGGATACATGTAAAAGTCCCAAATCCCAGCTTTACCAAGCAGCCAGCCTACGTTTTGGAAGTATTTATTTTCTTAGTCCTCGTCCTCTCCTGTGGGACATAAGGCCACAGTGAGTTCCCTCCATTGCTCCCTGCATGTTAAGCCTTTCCCCAAGTTAAGTTCATAATAGCTACTTCATACGTTATACTTATGTCAGGTAATTTTTGGTCTTCCAGGTCTTTTGCCTGGTGGTATTTACTGACCACCAACAGTTAGCTTAACATTAACGCATACAGCACTACAAAAGTCCAATCATCACAGAGAAGGTGTGGGGTTCACAAACCCTGCAACTCTGATTCCTGAATATAGGCTAGAGGCTAACTTTAGCTAGATAAGGTAGCATACTGTACCTCCAGCCCAAAACCAGTTTGAACACACAGTCACGAAAATTGGATCAACACTGCATGTAACTCCAGGTAAGAAAGTGAACAAGATGACCTGCAAAATGTAGGATTTAATGGCATCTAGCAGTGAAGTTTCAGACTGCAACTGATTAAACACTGCTCGTGTCTGTCTGTAGATTATCCTAAATGTTACACACTGGACCTTTAAGGCAGAGGGACAGAACATAGTATTTAGCTACTACTTTATTAGTATGTATTGACATGCTTTTGTTATGTATCAATATTTTTATTTGCATTTCAAGCCTAATTATTGACCTGCTATGCTTTTCAAATGAGTGTCCTTGAATGTCTCTAAGGTCCAGAATTGCATGTATTTATACATTTATTGGTTTTTATTCATAATACATTTTGACATTTTAATTGCTGTGATGGCTGACTATTTTCACTTGTAGCCAGTTTCTCTCTGTCAAACAAAAAGGGAAACAGACAAGGTAAGCACATTAAACCTGAGCATATTCATTATATTGTAATCAGTACATTTTAGGCTAAATTTAAACATGCTTTCCATTTTGCATGACACAGAGCTAGAGCGTTCTCTCTATGGGCCAGCTTCCCTTCGGCTTGATACCACCTGGAAAGCTAAAGATGACCCAGTATCCATTTGCTACTGTAGTGGCTCCATCCCAACAGTTTTCCCCTGGAGTCAAGCAGCTATGAATAATGAGATGAAGCCCCATGCATTAATGTAACAGCATGGCCCCTAAAGGAACGTGTGGTAGCAGGTGATTGTTCGCAGCCTCTGTGGGGCTGTCAGTAAACATGTACCCCCTGTAGTGTGGGGCATTTTAGCAGGAGCAACCTCCCTTGCCCACACCCCTCACCCTGCATCCTGGGAAATTATGGATGAGTTTCTACCTAACCCCAAAGCAGCATGTTAGCTTTTAGGCCACCTCTGGCTACAAGTGATTTATGAGTACACATCAACATGAGCATTGCTTATAATACAGTGACATTTAAAAGATGAAAGAGATGAGATGTGCATCACAGGTACTTGAACACATTTGAGTATTGGTATAGTGGAATTTAACATAGACTGCTTACCAGAAGATATCTGTAGGCAACACGCCGGCAGTGCCTGAAAGCCTGAAATGACTGACAGATGTTACTTTCAATATGCTGAATATTCTCATTCACTTGTGCCTGCATGTCAATATTTGCAAGAGGCCCTTTGGATTTTCAACTGATGTTTTAAATCTACCCAATTGGCAGCTGCCCCATTTGATACACGCATGGCTGAGCAAATAATTAGAAATAAATTGGTCTGGCTGAAGCACACAAAATATGCCTTATTGACCACTAAAAGACATGCTGCTGGGGCTGAATAAAACAAACAAGAGCAGTTGCACTTCAACATTCAACTTCACAACATTCGAACCAGCCCTTTTTGACTATAACCACATCAAAAATGAATCAAACTTAAAAAAAAAGAACCTTGACGTTTATGAAGCAGTCACATGCTAGATTGTATGTTACTAATGCTTTGTTCAATTCTGAAGCTTTGGTTCCATAGATTGTGTGTCCATTGTGTGAAACGGGCTCCTTTTGAACTGTGACAAATTTGAACTGTAACAAACTGTGTGCCTTATCCATCTATCTGATACTCTCCTCTTCTTCACCTCTCCAGTAGCTCTTTTGGTGTCTCATCTGTCTGTCAAACTCCTCATCTCCTCTGCTCTCTCCTGTACTGGTCAACCAGTAGGAGAAAGGACAAGAGAGGATAAAAAGGATGCAATCAGCATATGTCAACCAAAATCTAACAAAATCTATCATCGATCATAAACACGTTATTTGTTATCACTTATTATCCCATATGTGCTGACAGTCACACAACACTGCAACAGCACTTGATGCCACTTACAGGCCCAATTCCCCAATATTAAGTGCAGCAACAGATGTACATCAATCAGCATTCTATGGCTATTAATACAGTGGATCCTGTGCTCTCTCCATGTGATAACATCTGATCTTTAGCTGGCCGGGTATGCCTTGGGATTAGTCTTATATGATGACATATATAATGATATATAAAGGTGTGTCTTGGAAATACTTGTTTTCATAAATGGTTTCCCTTTTGACAAAAATGTTTGAGAACCATTGAGCTAGACTAGCTTTCAAGCTAAAGAGCCCTCCTTTATTACCAACCTGAGCTAGTAGAGCTGGTAGATGAGGCAGTGTCACTTTCACGTCCCTTTTTCTCATGCTAGCACAAAATGCATTGGGCCAAGTATAGTGAATTAGATCTGCTGCTTGAATGACACACAGAAGACTCAAAACGTACTTAGGTTTTTGATCAGTAATATTATTTTCGAGGGCTTTTATGCATGACCAGAATGACAGATGAATAGATCCAGGGCTGTTTTTTTTTTGTTTTTTTTGTTATTCTTATTTTTGTTAAAACCTTTTTTTTTTTTTGAGCATCCGGGGCTATTCATAAAACATTCAGGGCTGTAGCCTCAGATGCCCGGGGCTGATGACGCCACTGCAAAGAACTCTGTAATAGTTGATCACATTGGTGAGTACAAGGTCAGCTTAACTGCTGTCATATGCAGGTACAGTAGCAAAAGAATGTAAAAAGTTTTTACTCTTCCTAATGTAATAGTGGAGGAACTGCAGGTCTTATTGCTCAATTGCTTAGGAAACAGACACAATGAGTTCCTCGGGGACAATAGTTAAGTCCCTGTTATGGCATTTCAGCCTGCTGCAATGGTTTCCTGTGCAATTTTCAAGCCATAAAAAGCAGCACTGTCTCACACAGGTAATGGCATTATTACACTTCTTGTATCTTATTATATTATTTTAAATGTGGAGAAGGTGCTGTAGATACTGTGTACAGAGAAATAATACAACCGGGTTAAGCAAGTTGAGTTCTAATTTGTCTGTTAGAGCTCATATACAGCAGGCCCTTCATTATAAGTGTAAGACAGACTCCAGTCTGGTGAAAAAATAGATTTAACACAGTCCTTCTGGAGCTCTAAGGTTTGCCATAAATAGGTACTTAATGGCTAACAGCTGCCACCACATGTACTTCTGTTTTGCTTTATTATTTTGCATAAAGTGTGGCATACATAACATTCATTAGTTATTGATGCTTCAAATGAACAAGGAGGGGAGCCTTAATCCAAATTGAGCTTTATTTTGGTGTAGCAGAAAGAGCACAAAATCTGAGTTTTATGTACTGTAAATAAACCCAATTATCCACAATGTTTGCCTCACAATGACAGTCAGTGCCAGTGATGCTTGAAGTCTTTCTCTCATTTCTGGCTCCACTTGTTCATTCGCCTCAACCTGTAGCAAACTGTTTTGGAATGACATAGTAATTTTCTCATACAAACTAATATTTAAGAAAATATGGCTAACTGTGACATGATTATCCATCATTACTACATTATCTATCTACTACATATCTCAGTTTCCGAAGAAAATATATGAGATCTAATTTAAGCATCATGCCCAACCTCAACGTGCCCTTTTATTAGACCTAAGATGTACGGCAACAGGGTTTATTATTAAAACACTCTTTGTTGCTGTGCTTACTGGTGCAAGAGAGGATACATTTAACATGTCCTGATACATTTCCGCTGCATTTACTGTGAGCTCAGAAATGCAATCTTGAATAAGAAAAAAGACCAAAATGAGCAAAACATACTTTTAATGGCACCGGAATAATCCTGAATACTTGATTACAGCATAGACACAAAACGTCACTTAAGGTGTCAGATCCTTCCTACCACTCTATTGCCTTCTACACACTCCACCATCTCCTTATCTCTAAATGATATGTTATAAAAAATACATAACCGACATGTAATATATATAATTCATAAAAATTGACTCCTGGCCCCAAAGAGTTTTATTTCATCAGAGAGGGCAGTTATCCACAAGATGTAAGATAAGTTCATAATAAGTTAATGAACACATGCTGTATGTGCAGAGTATACTGTACAACATACACGTTTGTATTCACAGAATATTCCTACATAATACCTCCCTGATATTTGTTATATAGTTTTGGATATTTTTAGACTTGCCTCCTCCAGGGAAGCATCATGCTTGTCACCACAATGCTGAAAATGTGTCACTATTCTCATTTTTCTGAGGCTGTGAGTGCAGGGCTGAACAGCAGTAGGTGATGTTTTTTTTTCTATACTGTCTCATATGCAACATTTTGTATACAAAAGGCGTATTTGTTGTACATGAAAAAGAAAAAAATGGTTTGCCTTCATATGAATTATTGTAAACCACAACTAAGGCTCTTCATGCAGGTATCAGATGGCTTGTATTTGTACGGTATTATGTGTGAAGGATTTTTAATGTATTGTGTGTTATTAGTAAAACAATATTCAGTATAATTGATGCAGATCTCCAGCTGACCCTTCGCTAAAACACCCGCAGCCCCTAGTTACTGCTATGCCCTTCAAGTTATCCATTCTAGCAGGACACATATGGAGTTCACAATGAACACAGTGGCCGATTTACCACACCAAATTTGTAGTCATTTTTGAAACAATGGGGCTTCAGTTTCACAGAAAAGTAAACAAAAGCAGACTTCCCATCTGTAGCCGAAGACCATCAAAACTCTAGCTGTCAGCTTTTATCAGCTGTAGCTAGCTAGGTAATTAACGTGAGCTCTGTAAATTGGTTAAAAACTCTGCCTCCGACTGACGGCTCTCAGCAGTTAATGATGGTTGTAAATAGTAGAAATAAAAGAGTAGCAGTACAGTATTATAAAGAGAAATTAAATTTTGCTTTTGTTTCTAACATAATTAGATGGTTTGGATACTATAGGAAAATAAACTTGGACAACCAACATGACAACATTAATGAAACAGTTTTTCACTCTGACAAGAAAAAAGGCTTTCAGGTCAAGGACTAATGTTTGAGTCTGGAAAACTGACTGATTCTAGAGCTTAAACTTCCCCAAACCAAATAAGGAGCAAAATAAATTAGTAATTAGTAATAAAATTAGGTATAGTAGTGTCTTGACTCCTGCACACTTGAGTCCTGTAATGTATTTTTGTATTGTAACCTGTTACCCTACAAAGTAATTTAAGCTAGCTAATGATATGCTCTTTGGCTTTGAAAGTAATGCTATCCTTCTACAGATAAACACACTCTTCCATTCCAATCCATTTGTTATATGTTCGCTCTTGGTTTTGAAATTGCTAAAAAAGAAATTTGCCCTACACGCTCTTGAGATATCAAATATTGCCGTTCCTAGTGCCAGTGCATGCCGTCTCTGCATGTCCTGAAATCCAAAGTCGGACAGCCTGCTGTGCCTAAACTATGATGGGAATATTGCT
The DNA here is from genome assembly GCF_004916995.1 of Morone saxatilis. Taxonomy (NCBI): domain Eukaryota; kingdom Metazoa; phylum Chordata; class Actinopteri; family Moronidae; genus Morone; species Morone saxatilis. The sequence goes on from NW_023339751.1 coordinate 7,583,138, forward strand.
ATTTTGGGAAAGGTTTTAGCGAAAAGCCAATTTTACATCTGGATGTGTCTACTAACTAAGATGATGGTGACAGATATTGTGATGAGTTTATGTGTCTTTTGTCTTTATGTGTGTAAGCGCACATATGTTTGTGAGTGGGTATAAAAGACAGAGTGATGAGAAATTGCTGTTGTCTCGTAGTATGTTTGGCACAGAGCCGTTCTGCTCAGCAGAGGCTCGTAGAGCCGAGAACACAGACTGGAATGGTACATTTGGGACAAAATTATACTGCAAAGCATTGTATCAATTAGATAGATGAATGACCATGGGTTTTAATTAGAACACTGGGTACACATTCTACTTCATTATTCAGTGGAACCAAACTAATTCTGCTGCCCAACAGCAGCGAGGAGTCTGGTTGCTCCATCAGCACTCTGCCTCTGATAAGAGCACTGGGGCTTTGAAAGGTGGTGACATAAAGAGGAATAATACAGTCTCATCAGAGGAACGAAAGAATCCTGAAAGAACACCATAAAGCTGGGTAAAGAATCACAATACTGCAGTTTCTGTGTATCGGTGGTCTTTCCTCTTATTGTCCTGAATGATAACCAATTTTGAGGACTTCGAAACCCATACAGTGTGTTGCAAAATTAGTTTATAGCACATCCCTTGAACATAAACGTAAGTCAACTCAGTGGCTAGTTTAGAAAAAGTCCAAGTTCAGTTGGACAAAGAGTTCTTTTTCTTCTGTTTAAAATGTTTTTTGTATTTCAGGCTATGATTAATCACCTTCTGTATGCAGAGAGTCTATACACAGCACTGGAATTTTATTAAATCCACAAAAAGCACAAAGTTGTTTCACACAGCTGGTATTGGGGGTGTAATTTTACATAGAAATTGGGTTTACCAATGACAAAGAAACCTGTGATGTGGTGGCATGTACAGCAACAGTGTGGTGAGCAGCCAGTGATCTTTGAAGTCCCACTCACAGTAAATGAATTTTGAGGATGCTGTAAGCGGCCAGCAGCTCTGTCCTCAGTCAAACCAGGTCTGAAATTTGCTGTAACGAATGGTCAGGTTTGTTTTCAAATCTGTTATATGAATGTCATACAGGATGAATAGGAAATGTATTACACTCCCATTGTTCCTTTTTTAGGAAAGCAGTAGATTTTTATTCACGTTATTCTTGAACGTGTGTGTTTAACCTCAACCAAACAAATACCAACCAAACAAATAACAATAACTCAACTCCCGCTTGTGTCAGTGATCTCAGAGTTTAAGTGACTAGTGTGTTTCTGTCATCCTCGATCAAATCCAATTATTAAAAACATTTTCACCTTGACATGTTTTTCTTAATTTTTCGCATTTAAGCTATTTCCATCAAGTCAAGAGAAAAATGACTAGTTATGACAATAACTCTGGGGATGAGGGTGGTATAAAGGTTTGCGTAATAACTTCAAAAACAACTCACTTATTAAATTGCATGATTTTATTGCTGCTGATGAAATAATAATTGGCCATATTAATGCACGCATGCTGGAGAAATAACATTTCTGTATTAATATGTATAATATGTATGAACTGCGTAAGTCTGTTTCCATCACATCTCATTCATGAACAGTCTGACCCGCGTTATGCATCACTGATCGCCTGCATACCCTCCATTACTGCCGTGTGATGCACACCAAAAATTTCACTTTAATATGTACTGTGGGTAAACATGCTCCTTTCCTCTCCCTTTGTTTGAACATTAATTTGTATCACATAATGGCCGTGTTGTAATAAAGTGGTACTGGTCCAGTCTCTGGCATAAGCATATTGAAAATACACTTTTGCTCCGTTCACCTCATTTTACAGACAAGTACTTTATTTAATATCAACAACAAGGTTAGATGACAGTGTAGGTAATCAGTTGGGAGTCGGCTGATGGCTTTTTAATTGCTCAGCAATGCACCACTATGATGAGAAGCAATAAGCGAGTGCCACTGTGTCCTCTTTGCAAACACAGCACTCCATTACATTCTGGACTCCACTATATTATAAATGTGACAGGGCTGTTATGCTGCATGATAAGATGTAGCGCTACCTCCCCTTCTTTTACTGTTTTCTAGTGAATCTGTCAACCAAACAGTTGTCAGCGTTGTTGACATCCTCTGCTCCCCTGTTTTGGTAAAAATGTAAAACATAGCAATGTGAAAGTGCTGAGACGGCACTTGCCACCCTCATTTTGTTTTCTCTCTTCTTCTTTTTGCTGGCTGCAGTTGGCGTCTTGCTAAATTGCACAGTGACCCCAATACCCCACCCCTGCAACACACAAATGCACACACATTGCTGTCTTGTCCCCAAACAGCACTGAAGGTCCAACAGATATAAACAAGTTAGTGCTGCACGTGGGAGGCAATTTATTGTTGCTCTCTTCTGCAGTTATCCACCTCTGTAGGTCAAGATCAGTGGGACCCCGTTGATCTAAGCAAGTCCAAAGGTGAGACTGTGAGGCCGATGAGGTCTCATTCAGATCAAGTGATGTCACAGGAAAGCAAAGAGAGAGGATGAGTCGAGGTTTCCCTTCACGGTGGCACCACGTGAACACAAATGTTTCACTTCACTGAAGAACATAATGAGATTGTTGAAACAGCTCGCATCTGACTTCCTACATTTCCTGGCAGCTATTCAGAGCAGATGATATGCACACCCTGCTGTACTGAACTAACACGAATAACCCTGACTACCGAAACCTGTATGTACATATCATAGGAATGCAAAGCCCCGCCTGCATTCGCAATGATGTCTCTGTACTGTAGATGTGACTTTCATACAGCAGAACAGGGACATGCAGAAAATGTCCTTGAGCTGAAAACAAAGGTACAGTGTGCTTTCCAGATGCTTAGCAAGAAAAACCAGCTCAGGAGTACAAGAGGAGAAGGTAGTAATGGATCGATGGCCAGTCCTACAGAATTTGGTGCAAAGATATTGATCTCCGAAAAATAGAGAAAAGAAAACAACCAACTGGCCTTTTCTTCAAATGACTTGTCTCTTGTGACGTGAGCTTCAAAACTTAGGTGAAATCACTGACTGAAGAGTCAGCCACAGATTTTCTTTTATTTGTAGTTTTCTTTTCCATCTGTTTAGTCAGTCAGCCAATTCAAGGGATCTCCACACAGATTGAGACTGAAATGGTACATTAACCTGAGCCATTCATGAGAGTTATTGACGGATTTAAATGCGGGTGAGATCTGTGGAGGAAGTGCCAGCAATGCATTTACAAAACAAAATTAAATTAAAAATGTTTCTGAATGTAGAGAACCAAACACAGACATGGTTGACAAACTGAAATAACAACTGCTGGCTGAGGTCTATCACCTATTTTGGAGTTCCACCAGGCAGGAAGAGACTGGTTTCCAAGTTACAGCTACAGTATGCAAGTTTTCACTTTGAGGTAGAAAATGTATTGTTAGTCCTGCCCTCCTCCTCCTCAGTTGGTCAAGTTCCCGCCCCCACACTTGTCACTCATCTTGATGAGCTGTCTACAATGAAACAGCCTCTAGCCTGAGGCTAATGTAACCCGTATCCATAAAGCCACCGCAGGTGTTGAAGAAGCAGACATTGGCTGCAGAAAATCTACAACAAAATATAAAGCATTTCTGGTTCCATACTTCTTTTGAACCGTCTGTCTACCATATGTTCAGCTTGCTGCTTTTTCTTGTTCCTCTTTTTTACTTTGTCCTAGTGTTGTTGCTATGACTTCCTTGTACTTTGTATCACAATCTAGTTCCCTGCTTAAGGACCTTACACCTAAAATAGGAAAAAATAAAAAAGATTCTAATGTCTCTGACAAAATAATTCTGGGAAACATTAGGCCATAACTCTTATATTTTATTTATTGATCATGCATTATTATAGGTCATTCTTATTTTGTCATTCTGACATATTCTATAATTTATTATATTAAATATTAATTCATTTATTAAATATTAAGACATAAAAGTAGAAAGAATGTTATGTCATGGACCTAGACAGCCAACAGACTGTAACATGGTATTTCAGTAAAGCTCCTGTTGGTTAGAGCAGAGAGGCAGTACTGGTGACATTGTGTTGTTGTGTTGTTGAATGTCTCCAGATGTTAAAAACCTGATGAGATTTTACCACAACAGAACACCAAATATTATGAGGACCAATATACAACCAACCTAAGTATAGCAGTAGCCTACAGCAGTATAATTGGATCAATGTTGTTTTCATCCTAATTATTCCAGGACTGTATAAAGTTCATCAGCAGTATCTTATTGCACACCATCTGAAATGTCTCTGTATCTGTTACCGTAATACCTCAACATGAGGCAGCAGAGTATATATATTATATATTGTTAATATAATCATTTAAGATAAGCAAAGCAGTCTGATGTGTCACAGCTTGCCTGGAGTGAGGTTGTACAGAGATTCATATCTGTTCCAGGAACTGATGAAGCTCCTAAGATCAGGCTGTCTTGTTGTTCTTGCAGATGTGCACATGCCCGAGTCAGCAAATTTAATTATGCAGTGCCTTATGGAGCTTTTGGTCACTACAGTCCCTAGGGCCAAGAATACCTGTAACACATACCTATAATATACCTCTAACACATCCATGGGAGACATCCACCCACTGATTCCTGTAACTTGGCAGGTATGAGTCCTGGGAAAAAAGAGCGAAAAGAGATTTAACTACAGAATAGCTGTAGGATTGCAGAGGTACTTTCCTGGTAAAAAGTGAACAGTGGCTGGCAATCGAATAATTAAAATGAAACAATGCTGAGAAAAGTGTCAACAAACAGTTCACACTTGTCAACTAATTTGCACTTGCACTCACTTTAAATTAATTTAACCACAAGAGTTTGCTCCTGTGTGTTTCAAATAGGTTTGATTTTCTTTTGTTTTAATAAAAATAATTAAATTGTCAGAATTTTCTCTGAAATGTTTTGGTTGATATTATCATAATTTTGCCCGGAACCTTTGAAAGAAATCACATTCTTTCTTTAGTCATATGTTCCTGTTGTTCAAATAAAATATCTGTGGGAAATGTAGACTGTACTGGGTTGAAAATCAATAACCTGAGAACCTCGTTTTCATAAAAAAAATACTTCACTGCAGATCACACAAGTGAAAGAGTCAGTGTGCCATTCACTGATTTGTATGCCGTGCTGTGGTTCTGTGCATATTGTGCAGCTTACTGAGGTAAAGATGACTGCAGTCACACGAGGATGCACTTGTGAACAAGAGAGACCTTGCTATAATTATGGTGACTGCAATGTTGACAGTATGTCTGTGCTCTGCGCTGCTTATTTTAAAGACAGGAGGGTATAGCTGAGCATCCTATTAAACCATGGTTAGAAAATGGCCTTGCCATTATGCTTTCAGGCAGTGATGACTCAATTATGAAGGCAACAACCGCAAGAATACACATCCTTTCCAAGATAAATAATAAATTGTGACCTTGTCCTGGACAATAAAAGCCAAAGGAAGCAAGGGCTTGCATTTCATTTGAACTTGTGGGGACATTACAGATCATCCGCCTACCCCCACCCTTTTCTCACAAGCAACTCCCATGCTAACGAAAACCTCTCTTAATGTACACAGGAGAGAATTTAGAGTCTTTGTTTATCAGAACATTTGAAGGTGCAGGATTTAGTAGCTTCTTGTGGGGTTAAAGGAGCTTGAAAACTGTACACGTCATATGGGTCTTGTGCATAGGCATTACAAAATGGATTTAGTGCCCCCTAAAGTGCAGCTCCCACAGCATGTTTCACCAACATGTATGAAAATCTGTATCATATCTTGGAGCCATACCCCAACAGGAAGTTGGCCATTTGGAATTTTGTGGTAATTTTTTGCGATTTACACACAAGAAAGAACTCCTAGGGAAATTATTGGATTGTTCCACCCACTGGCAACAGAAAGTGACATGTTTTACACTTTGATATGCTCCTAGCAGGTTGATGAAGTCCACCTCAAATCTGGTCAGTAAAGCTTTGATGATGCTATATTGTGAATGTGGAGCACCACTTATGCATGTAGATAAGCTTGACAGACCTGCCTGGTTACAGTTACAAAGATATGGGATTTTGCAAATGGCCAACGAAGCAATAATCAACTTATCAAGTCTGTACTTTGAAAATGGACAGGAATGTTATGTTCTTTTGTTCCACGCACACCACATTTGTACCTCTACCTTTAGTCAGTAAATGAGCATAATGAAAGACATTCCCTAGAAGACAGGCAGAGAAAAGCTTGGAAATAAAAAAATACTCACCATTGAAATGGGTACTATACATTTACAATATCGGCCCATCTCTTAATCTTTCATTATTGCACAGTATAACTCTGGAATACTGACAGAACCAATGCAAAACAAAACCTCACGTAACATTGATCCAAGGATATTAAATATTGATTTGAACATTATGATGGATCCCCGAAGCAGAAAATTTCATTTGAAAGAGCATATTTAATTCTATAAACAAAGATCATACCTGCTGGCACAAATCAATCACTTGCTCATCATCTTCATCATCATCACCACCACCACCACTATCACCACCACAACAAAGATAATGATCAGCTCCCTCTCACAGCCAAAGAGAATGTGACTTGTGCTAATGAGATCCTTCCTCTAAGGCTATGATTAGGAGAGTTGGCTGACAAAGATAAAGTGCATATGCTCTCCAGATAAGACAATAGATATGCAGGATGAGTAAATTTGCATTATGACCTGTGCTGCTCTCTCTACTGCTGCAGCTCTAAAATTTCATGGAACATCAGAAACATTTTTTAAAATCTCCCATCAGTTCCAAGTGAAGGAAGACTTCACTGGTGTGTCTCTAGAAAGTTTTTGGGGAAAAGAGAGCGTTGTGCATCACACAACCCCTTCAGGAAAACTCTTGTTTAAGTTGGACAAGTGCAGCGTACGAATCCTCATCTTATTTTATTCTGACACATGGAAAGTCTGAAAAAACAGAAATGATTTAAATAAAGCACTCCTCAGTTCAAATGTTGTTATTCCTGCATGATAAGTTTAGCAGTAGTGATACATTAAAGTGTGCATTTTAGTTTTTGTTTTTTTTAATGCCTACACAAAATCATTATTATACTAAAATCCCTTTGCATTTAACAAATGTAGTCTGACCACAGTCTCACCAATAGCAATCCAATCTGGCTGTCCTATATGTCTGTACTACACAAGTCTGCAACATCAGCTTTGCTCTGCTTTTGGTATCCAACTATTAGAATAGCTTGAGGCTGCTATAAATCATTTATGTTGAGATTGTTTCATGTCTACTTTAAAAAGTGGATTGTGTGCATTTTGCTGTCATTGATAGTTTGTGGTATTTAATCAATATTTTTAGAGTTTTTTTAAAATTGGAAGTTAAAATGAATGTGTCACTTGTTGACTCATTACAATCCCTTCAATCATCATCAATGCTGTTTTCCAGGGAGTCCTGTGCACATATTTAAAAACAAGAAAAATGCTAAATAACAAATCAAACACATGTAGGAATTTGCACAGACTGTGGATCAAGAGTTCAGATTTCAGTTTCTATCTGAAAGCCTGTGGACTATTTTTTTCTGAGATATGTCAGATAAGTGATTCCAGATATTGGCACCATAACACTGGAGAATGCTCTTGAATGCAACAATTCTTATTGCTGTTTTCAAAAACAGCTAGTCACGATGCATGTATTTTATTCTGATGAACATTTGTGAATCATATTGAAATCTTTCCAGTGTAGAGAATAAGGAGTAGAAACTCTGACAGGTATCTAAACTTTAGTTTCAACAGGTTAAAGATAAATCGCAAGAACGTCTGTGTACAAACACTAAAAAGCTGGACACTGATCCTGTTAAAAGCAAGCAGACATGACCTGTTTTCTGTCCATCAGTCCTTTGTAGGCAAAGCAATGTCGACATGTTACATCCAGTGTCATTGCTAGGGTTCTCACTGTTTCAATTACTGCTGCCCCCTCCACCTACCTGCAAAAAGTCTGCTTCATATTGGATATTAGATGTTTGGTTGATGTTTTTTTCCATCATAAAACTCATAAAGCAAACAACTACAGAACTCAAGTAAATATTATAATAAGAGACAATTTCTTTCCAGTATCTTCTTATCTTATCTAGGACGATATCCAATATATATTTTTTGGGAACTTTTTATTTAAACATTTTAATCATTTTACATAACATTTCCTGACAAATGTATAAATGTAATAAATGACAGGCAGTATAAGTTACAATAAGAATAAACAAACAAACAAAAAAATGGAATAAAGAGGTATATAAAATTAATACATAAGAATAAAGTATGAAAATAGATTAAATAAGTAAATATGAAGCAAAATAGAAATAAGTGTGTAAAAGATAAGATAAATGAAATGAAAATAGAATAGTTATAATATTAATAATAGTAACAATAACAACAACAGGCAGAGGAGTAAATATCTGTAGATAGTAGCTAAGCAAGATTTTCCAAAGAGGAATTAAGATAGGCATCCCTTCCCAACAGTACTCCATCACATCATCCTATCCATCAAACCCCCAGGTACCTTGAAATACAAGTCCATCTTTGCACAAAAGTGTCCATAGTCAGCTGCAGACTTGCCGTCATTCGCTCCATCATGTATACATTTTTCAGTCTCTGGACCCATTGACCTATTGCTGATGGTTTTACATTCCTCCAGTTCACTATAATCATTTTCTTTGCTACTAATAAAAGAATACTCAGTATATATCGCTGATCTGCATTATATAGGTCTTTGGGTATGGCTCCCAACAAAAACAACATTGGTTCTGGAGTGACATCTACCTCCAAAATAATATCAATTTCCTTTTTAACATTATCCCAAAATTATTGTATTGCTGGACAATCCCAAAAAATGTGTGTGGTGTCTCCAATATTTCCACATTTTTGCCGATAATAATGCCACATTGGGGTTTTTCACTTATGAAGAGGTGATAAAGGGAGTATTAAAAAATCTGATCTTTACCTTCCAGTCAAATTCTTTCCACAGTTGGCTACTAATTCCCTTATGACAGCTTGTCCATATGTCCATCCATGTAGAATCTTCAATTATAACATTCAATTCTAATTCACATTTTTCCTTAATGTAGTCCGTGTTTTGTGAAGTGCCAGTTGTTAACCTTTTATATATATTAAATATTTATGTGTTTTTTCGTTGGGGAATGCCTCTCCAGAACACTAATAAGGTATTCTTCTATTTCATTTGGGTTTTTGCTGACCAGCTCCCTTTCCTTATGGCTTGTGATATAGTGTCTTATCTGGAGGTAGCTATACAAATCCTTTGATGGGAGGTCAAATTGTTCTTGAAGTTGATAGAATGATTTGAATTTTGTTCCTTTAAAAAGTTGATTAATTGTACAGAGACCTTTATCGGCCCACCTTCTAAACCCACTATCCCACACGGAAGGTGGGAATTCTATATTTCCTACTATCAACATGGCCATAGATTATTGCAACACGGACCTAGCTACTAGCTAGCGTCGGAGTAGGGAAATACTGCCAAGGAGCGTAAAACTGAACCGGACTCACAGCTCCAAACATGGCTATTCTGGGGATGAAGACACGACAGGTCTGGGCAGGGCAAGAGAGGCATGAAACGGAGGACGAGGACTGAGTTTGTAGCAAATTAATTTATAAGTAACTGTTAATGTTATACATTATCCATCATATTGATCAGTGATGTGCCATGAGATCTAAGGCCAGGTACACAGTTGCAAACCAGGGCGCACACACTGTCGGCAAGTTCATATTAAATACCATTACCAAACTTCAGAGTCCACATTACTACACTCTCTGAACAGCCTACATAACACTGCCCTGTTTGTGTAAAGAGACCATATGCTGCAGTACCATTTGCCAGAGGCAGGCTCAGTTCTATGAAGGTGCAAAAGCATGCATTTCACACATTGCAACCTCAGTTGAAATTTAAATAATAAATGCAATGAGGCCGGTCCCTCCCACCCCTTCTCTTTAAGCCTAAGCAGTCGAGACAGCCACCTAGATGCAGGGTCTGCTCAATGATTCTGCTACTCAAAAGGACGTTTTTCATTGCCACTGTCACAAAATGCTTGTGAAAGATGTGAATTGTTGGGTCTCTGTAAATAATTTAATAAGGAGTACAGCCTAGACCTGCATGATTACCCCGGCCTGGCCCTGACAGGCTCTGTCAGCGAGTCAGCCATCTTTGATGTGAGGGAAGGAACTTTTTATGTAGGAAGGGGAGCAAAATCTGAACAGCTCGTTGGATCTCAGGTCTGACATATGCAGCCCACAAAAAAAGAACTGAGTAGATTCTTTTCACAGTTTCTGGGTTGGCCACCCAAATGCCCAAATGTGTATTTTGCATAATATGTCCCCTTTAAGGTATTTCTACATTGATCCAAATTTGTATGTTTTGACTGAAGTGTG
>NW_023339751.1:7593642-7594720 GCF_004916995.1 Morone saxatilis
ATTATATTTTGAAAAAAAGAACCCGGTTTTCAAAATTGCGTGTAAACAATTGAAAAAAAACTGTAAGATATCACACCTGGGGAGCTCGGGACAACGCGTCCGCCACTACTTTGTCCCTTTACATAAAGGATATCGATGCACCAGTTTATCAATGTGACCGAGAGCTTCTAAGTTTTTCAAACGTCCACGTAACAAGGTTTGGTCACATACCAGACCGTCAGGATGAGACTCACGCTGCCCTGAATCAGCTACACAAACCGCTGCTCGGTTAGGTTTATCCGTCATCTGGCATGTATGACAAGTTTTAATAAACGCAGACACATCTCTCCTCACGTAAGGCCAAAAGAAATGTCTCAAAACCCGATCAGATTGCCCAGACTTATCATGAGCTACTTTTAACACTGACTGGCGGAGTGCAACTGGCAACACTATTTGAAACACTGGATCTCCAACAAATCTCTTGCTGTGCTGAACCCATTTCCTCACCAAAAGCGCATCCTGAAGAAAATAACCGCAAGCACTGTCCAGTACTTCACTCTCAGGCCGGATCTGCTCAAACAGCACCTTCAGGGAGGGGTCAGCCTGCTGCTCAGCAACCAGATCACTACGGGATATTGACACAGGAAAATTAGACAGAGGTATTGAAAACTTCCCAGAAACATTTTCCTTATTTGACCGAGCTTCAGATTTCAAAGTGGCCATGGCGCGAGTTACAGCACAGGCTGTGTAAGCCTCAGGAAAATGATGTTCTTTTTCATCTGTTTGCAATCCCACCAGTGACCCAGGCACCACACCCGCAGGTGGAGGTACCTCTGCCCACATCCGAGCACCCGCTAAATCGTTACCCAGAACGACATGAATTCCCCGGATCGGCAACGCCGGACGCACAGCTAGCTCAGCTTCACCCTGGAACAGCTCACAGTCAAGCATCACTTTGTGCACCGGAACAAACAACATATTCAAATCCATACCACGAACAGGAACAGAGCTGCCCGTTTGTGATTCGTTGGACAAGGGTAAAACCTCAGCGTGAATGAAAGAGTTAAATGCCCCAGTGTCTCTCAAAATAGTCACCGGC